>NC_090439.1:406285288-406602614 GCF_031143425.1 Pleurodeles waltl
ATACATTCCAGATTAGCGATAAAATCACTGCAAATTATAATATTGCATTCAGACTGTTGAGAACTGAATTTAAACAACATTTTATCAATAATAATAAATAATGATAGAAAATTCCTTTTATTGGAGCCAGAGAGGTTTTTGTTGTAAAAAGTTACAATACACAGCTTAAAGTGATGTGATCCAACCATCCCCAACACTTGAGTCACAGAGCAGTTACAATTCAGAGGGTCTATTTCAGCTTTGACTCTTAATTTAACCCAATTTGAAATACCCCACCCTATAAGCCTGATGAAGAAGGGGGTAGCAGTTTTGGAATAACAAATGTAACCATTGCACACAAGTGGGAAAAAGGGCCCAAGTCTCTTGCAAAATGACAAAGTGAAACTGCTCAATCATGGTCACCCAATTTTACAGTACCAGCTTACTATGGATCACTGAAATGTTCCCAAGCAAAAAGTTAAAATTTCATTAAAATAACCCTCATATATGGTATCCATGATATTCTCCTGTACTACTGGGGCTAGATCACACGTAACTTAAATGGAATTAATTTGGGGTGTATTAACTAAGACCTCCTTAGTGGTCATAGTACAAAAGTCCTCCATACAAGTAGTCGCCATGGAATAGGTATTTTGATCAACCTATTCATAGGATGACTACCAAGATCAGCTGTGAGTCAATCACAGTCAGCCATTCCCTTTAAGGCTGCATATCTATTATTAAGAGGTAGGTACAAAAGCTTTGCTGGGAATGGATGGCAAAATACCTGAGGGGAATTTGTAAAAATATCCCTGTAGAATGTATTTGCTGTGACCAGAGAGGGGAAAGCTGGAATTGGCTAAGAGGGTGCATACAATTTCTGGATCCCTAAACTATGCAATCACCATATACCACTTTCAGAGATGGCCCAACCCAGTCAACCGTTTGTGACATATGTATTTGAGAAGATTTCAAGGGATTAAAACCCATATGTTTGCTTAACCAATGTAGTACCTTGAGTATCAACTGATCAGTTGATTCCTCCTGCACCAGTTTGATAATAGGCACATAGGCCAGAATTAGAACAAAAGGAGAAGCTAAGGGAGGCAAATTTAGTGTAGCTGCCCTCTGGTCATGACACTTGTTTGGAAACAGTGGCTGAGGGGAAACAACCCCTTCATGTGTGATTGAGGGAACAGCTTGGTTCGACAAGATGGACTGAATGGGAGGAGGACAAGGGAAATTAGAGGGAGTGGGCAGAGGCTGATAAGGTGAGGTCGTAAGATAATTATAGTATTTACTGTTGCGCAAAGGCCAATAGGGGTGTCAATAGGTACAATTTCAGAGACATTGGTGGCACAGGCGAATACACCAGGCTGAATAACAGGCTCACACGATTCTTTACATTGAGTCAACTTTGCCAGATTAGATTCGATTCAGCCTAAGCAGTCTAACAAAGGCTTAAGTTGCATGCTTAAAATAGACTCAAATCTAGAGCACAGCTCACCAAGATGATACAAGTTAGTCCCATTAGCCACGATATCCAACTTGGAGGTAACACCTTAGGAACTTTCTACCACTCTCCTTTTAGTAGCACCACCTTTCTTCTTTTTAACAGGGGTTCGGTAGATAATAAAGTGTTCTTACAGCAGACCCACAAACATCACCAATATTGTTAGAAACAGAAAATCCAGAAGCTCCGTCGTGCACACAAGCAAACCACCTCCTTCAATGGATAGTCTCCTCCCAGTTAGGGCAATTTCTTTTGAGATCACCCTTATTGCTGGCTCTAAAGAAGAGTCAATAGTGGTAACCATGGCTTTGGGTGCTAGCCACATACAGCTTTCTTCCTACCCATGTCAGAAGAAAGAGTTATGTTTTGGGGAGTCATAGGTAAAAAGGTGAAAGAGGGGCCCAGCCTAGCCCCTTCCGGGAGAAGATAGGCCGGTATTGGCCTGGGAGCATGCCCAGGCATGTCCCACATTCTTCCTCCACTGCAGGAAATGTCCGGCACTTAAGAGTGTGTTGTGTTGTACTGTGGCCGATCCTTGCCCCTGGGATTGTTGGTTGATATAGTCCTACCCAAACCATAAACCTCTGCTTTAGTGCAGCGTACGGGCAGGAAAAAACACCAAATCTCAGGTCCTGCACTGTAGGATATGCCCAGTGCTTAATAGCATGCTGTGTTATTCTGCAGCCCCTCTATGTCCCTGCGAATGCTGGGGGACATAGTCCCTTCCCAGCCACAGGGGTCTGTCAAAATACAGAGTGAAAGCAGGGAAAACTGCCAATTCTTAAGCCCCAGATGCTTGCATAAGCCATGATCAAGATCTGGTCCTTTCCTAAAGGTATGCTCCAACCCTGGCTCTGCCTCGGTCCCTAGCATACGGTAACACTATTAGAGTGTAATAATCAAAACTAGAGTGGTGTACAAACATTACTCATTTGGAGAAAGTAAAATATAAATGCAAAGTATAACAGCAGATTGTGAAGTGTTTTTATGGGCTTCAGTGTGCATCAAAACACTACTAAATTGGGCTTCTTTAAAGAGATGTAAAAAGGGTTAAAAAATTGATCTTTTAGAAGCTGTATAACAAAAATAAAAGATGAAACGAAGGTTTTGATTTGCTAAGTACAGAAGCCCCAGTGAAAGCACAACAGGAAGAGTAGCCATTATTGGTACTTTTGTACTGAGCGTGGAGGAGCATTGCTGTATTTCTGAATTTAATTTTACACTGACAAGTGATACTGAGATAAAACTTGGAGAACAGCAAAAAGATTTCACAGGTAAGTGAATTAGTGCGTACTTTTAAAAATAAAAGTAAAAAAAAAATTATGAGTGTTTACAAGTGGAAAGAAAATGTGTAGGTTCTACACAACAGTAAAAGGCAAAATAAAAAAGAGGGTAAATGAAGACATTAAGTAAAAACATAGTGAGCAGCAAGAGAGGAAGAAAAATGTGTATAGAAATAATATAGTTATTTTATTAAGCTAGCATGAGTGAATGTGTTTGGAAATAGACACAGGTGATTGACTATAGTATGTAATTTAATAGTATGTCATTTTCACCCACTTCAACACAGCCATGCAGATATATAGACACTCGTACACTCCTTCAAATGCACTTCTGTACCCAGCACTCAGACAGTAACTGATGGTCTCAGTCGTATACCCATAAAAGCATTTATACATCTGTTTACTCACCTCTAGTTGGACTTATATAGTCATTTATACACCCATACAGCCACTGTCACACATACTCAAATATCTATACAGCCAGAAGCCAACAGTTTGGTAGTCAGAATTTGTCACTTAGGTTTAGCTTCAATCAAATTAGCAGTGTCCTTAAGAATAGCTATGTCCTAATGAATGAGGATGCCCACTTGTTAGTTCATTTTATTAATGACACCAAGCTATCAGGAGGGGGGAACTGGTATAATTTGCTTTATCAGCGTTTTAATCAGAGCTTACTGCCAGAGTTGTTGTCAAAGGTTTTCCAGGAAACTGGTTGTAAGTTCAATAGTAAAAAATGGCAATTTCTCAGGGGACTAAGGCATAAATAATTAGGAGCTTCAATTGTTTATCAAGATGGTTATCTTACTACACACCACACAGGTTACACAGGATATTTCTGTCTCTTCAGGATCTCTGTTTTCGGTGTAAGGCTATTGGTATGGGCAGTTGGAAACACATTCTTTGATTGCCCCAGTTTCCAGCAATTTTGGAGCAAGGATTTTCATGCAATTAGCCACGATAATCAAACCATGATTTCCCTGTCACCAATGTTAGTTCTGTTTTGGCTCTTTGCAAGAGGTATGCCACCTCGGGATATATCAGCAATATTTGATATCAATAGCTATTGTGATGGTTCATTCGCGATTCTCCATTGTTGGATTCATCGTACCAGCAATGGTGAGGTAAAATGATATGGACAGAAGCTTTTGAAGAGGCCTACGCTAAGCGGGTAGAGGCTCTTCAGATATTTGAGGCTACTTGGGTGTCTTTTTATGAGTAATAGTTGAATTGAAGATCAATATCAGTCTGGATGACTTAATAATCTATGTGACTCCAGTGTAATGTATTATTGCAAGCTGCATTTGGTGTAAGTTACGTATTTTTTGTTACGCATATTGTTCTTAGGGTTTGCAGCACCCATTTGTATACTGCAAGGACTCTATTTACACATGATATTATATATTATCATAATCGCACAATGCAATAGATCAACTGGATTATATTGCCAATATTTTTGGGTACTGGCATAATCTCTCCAGTGGAGTCTTTAGGCTACTATTGCACATACAGTCCTGCATGATGTCTGAACTGGCAATGGACTTTGTTAAGTTTTCAATTTCACTTTCCTCACTTTTGCACTTTATTGGCTAGATGTGCTATTGCTGAATATGTACGGGGACATGCGTATCATTTTTGGTTCTGATTTTCAATGATGGTATGACACCTGCACGATTGAGGTATTCCACCACTGCTATAGGTATTTATGTCGGATACAAGGTGCAGTTCTACTCAGGAGTATATCCATTCATGTTCACAGGTCGTGCGGTATCCAACTTTTCATCATAAAAGCTTTGTGTGTGCCACTACTTCTCACTTACACATTTTAAGAACACTCAAGGTTCTTTCTTTGCTTTGTCAAATTGAAGTATTATTATCTAATACTGTAATATGCCAATTTGAATTCTTTGAACTAAGTATGTATTTTCTCCAGCGTATCTTAAACTCTTTTTTTTGTTGACGTTTTTCCTGTATTTTGGTCAAAAGTTTGACATTGATATCTGTAACTGCAAATGCACTTTATTCAGCATTGAGTTTTGGCTGCCTGCATTTTCGCATTTTAATGTAGGTATTAACTGTTATTGTGTATTATTTATGGGGAAGGGAGCTCTGATTGAATGTCAATAATATTTTATAATGATGGTAAGGATGGCTGTTTTTTTTATATATATTGGATCTGTTTTTATGTGTTGCATTTTTCCTGCTCTACTTTCTATCTTTCTCATTAAAAAGAGATTAAGAAAGCAACATATGTACCCAGCACTCACACAGTCCATCCAACATACATTTACAAACATATACATACAGTTATACACCCAGATATAAACCTATACCGCCACTCATATACATATTTACAAACCCATAGAGGCACTCACCCTGCCAGACAGTGACAGAGGCACTTACACATCCACTTACACATCCACACCGCACTTATATATCCACCAGTAACAGAGCCACTTGCACACACAATTACACAACCAAACACTAACTAGCACAGGCAGTTACCAATCCATACAGCCACTTACATGCCCATTTAGACAAACATAATCAATGACACAGGCAGTCATGCACCCACACAGTTACTTACACATCCAGAGACACTCTCACAGAGGCACTCACTCACATACCCAGTCACCCCAATACAGTAACTCAGATACGCATGTATACACCCCTACTGAGACACTTACACATACTCTTACATACTGATGTAATCACTTATAAGTTACTCACTGATTATAGTTTGTAATTTGATAATATGTAATGTAAAGTTAAATATATTCTATATTTGCTTGTCAGATAGCTACTTATATTTAAAGATGAGGATTTACAATGTTGAGAAAGACACAAAGAAGGAAAAAACAGAGGAAAGAGTTCTATCTGCTTAAAAGTGAGAGTAAAAAGGACTGTGATGTGAAGAATGTGCTGGAAAAAAGAGCTGCTGGTAAGACAACTAAGGAGTGTCTTAAAACAGAATGTGGAAAAACAGAAAAGGTGGAAAAATGTTCAAATAAAAAGCGAGGCTTAAAATCAACTCACAAAGGAAAAGCAGTAAGTCATACTGAAAGTGAGAAATCTTATAAAAAAAACAGCTAGCTTGACAAGGAGACAGAAACAGTTAAAAGAAATACAAACAAGAGTGTTTAGAAGTAGGATAATACAGAATTTGGTATGAAACATGAAGCAGTATAAGAGGAGAAGGGCAGCACTGAAGCAAAAACAACATATTGAAAGTGTGGCTGACAATGCATTTGCACTGAATCATAAACTATTTATCTTGATATGAAACAGAAAGAGAACACTGGATTATAAAGTGTTGTCTATGAAGAAGAGAAGCCAAAAAAAGGCTTATTTTTCAAAGTAATTTTTGTAAAATGTTTGAAGGTGAATAGAAGCATACCTCTAGTGCTGGGGCTTTCTTTAAAGAAGAAAGCTACTTACAACAGAACAAGCAACTGGCCTAAGCTATGAGGTAATTCAGGGTACCCCCATTGCAAAAGAGGAGATGTTTCCTGGAAATGAAGAGGAAGATATAGTTGAAGAGGTACAAGGAAAGTGTAGACATGCCCCTGTGTAAAAATGGGACTGAAGTAGTATTTGAGGAATCCACCAGAAATCAATTGATACAAGAAGACATTTTCAATGTCAGTTCCCTGGTAGAAGTGCAAGGGAGGAACATTTCAATGCTACAAGCACTGTTGTCCTTCATCTGCAAAAATGATCACCTCTTGGAGAAGGTACTGATTTCTTTTGGTGAAAACAGTACCAAGCAAGAGGTGCTCCTCATATTAATATGCTGTTGTGGATAAAGATGCAACTTAATTTGGAACAGACATAAATAAATCTGTACTTGCCTTCATAGAACAGCATGTTACATATAGCATCCCAAAAGAGACTAAGGAAAATGGCCTTTCTGTGTTTCCAATCACATGGAAGTAGGAAATACTGTCAGCAGAATTACATAGCAGAAGGAACATTTAACACCACATGTCATTTCTGATTTCCTAGACTTGTTATTTAAAAATAATGAAAAGATTTATGTCTGCATTCAGACATACACTTACTCATAAATCACCTAAAAAAAACACAACCTAAGGAGAACAGAGACTTCCAAATATATTGTAAAATGTGGAATGTCAATATGCATATTCATTTTGTGGGAGACAACTCTATAGCTGTTACTCATTATGTAACTCTATACATAACAAATTCTGAAAAGACAGAAATGAAAGATGTGTGGGAAGAGATTTCTGCTCTCACAGAGTAACTGGATCCTATGAATGTTTTGATTGGTTGAGATCCGCTAGTTTATATTGTAGGTTGAGATAAATTGTTTGGGTGAGTCTAAGCCTAGCATCAAAGTGAAACAGATTTTTGAAATCATTTCCAGAAATTCAGTATCATGTGGAAGTTGAGCCAGATAACATAGGTATTATAAAAACAAACATGTTGAACACTTACTTTCCAAAACGTTGTGCACTGTAGGAGGCTGGCCCTCAATATTGTGTACAGAAATGATGAGCACTGTGCAGAGAATCCAAGTGACCCCCACCTTGGTACCCAGAGGTAAAAATAGATCACCTTATTCACTATTTTTGTGTTAGTGAGGGCTAATCCAGGAGTCGTGCTAAGTGTTTGTTGTACTCGCAATATCAATAAATGAAGGCGCACACTCAGAAGAATACCTCAAGACCAATTTACAACAATAATGGAAATTTGTATGGAATTTTTAAGACCTTCTTTACAAGGTAAATACATTGTTGGTTATGGATTTTTAAAGTACAGAAAATGCACTGTTTTTATGTGTAATTATGTACCATGGGAATCAATGAGAGAAAATAGAAAAATGCATATAAAATCAGACAATGCTCTCACAAGTGTCACCTTCTATGTTTAGGTTGAGGTCATGGACAGGTCCAATGGAATAGCTGGAGAAGTTCGGGTGGTTCCTGGTTTGAGCAAGAGCAGTGCCTGAAGATCCTGGAGCCAGAGCACAAAGAAGAAGGGAGCCACTTGGAAACACACTGCACAGGGGGACGTAAAGGTAAGACCGAAGGGTCTCCTTGGAAGGAGCAGGTCAGAAGGGCTTGAGGACCACAGGAGCACAGCTGGTTGGTCAGTGCAGGGGCCAGGGAGCCCGTGAGCAGAATTGATATGTCAGCCAGGCATTGTGCATCTCGGACTTGTCCCGGTCACGAGCAGGCAGTTTTGAGGATGGATTGCAGGTCAACTGGACCCCTCAGGGGTGGATCTGTGGTATCCTTAAGTCTCCCATTGTGGGCTTGCTTCTGTGCTTTTGGGAGTATGGAATGGACTCTGTTTCAGGGTGTCTGCCATTGGGGGTCTGGTATCCTGAGTATTGGTGTGCCATAACCCTGGATGGTCCTAGTGTCACCAATTTTGGCAGGGAGGCAGCTCAGGTCCTCAGGAGCTGTTGTAAAGTTTTTGGCTGGGCTACTATGTCGGAGTCATTATTCAGCAGCAAGTCAGTAAGCCGAACTTCACAGGTGCCTTGCCTGCAGGGTGCAGGAGAGTGATACCTTTACTCTAAGGGAGGTTCTTGGCAATTTTTAGTAGGCTGGAGGTGCTCTGGAGTTTTATATAGCCCTTCAGGTTTCCAGGTGTCACCACAATTATGACTGTCTAGTCCTTTGAGCAGCAGGCAGTGTTTGGCACCTCTTTCTTTGTGCAGCAGGGCTTCAGTTCATGTGCCTTCTGTCTACTTTGTCCTGATCTTCTTGAGCCCATCAAATCTGAGGTCTTGGTCAGGGGATGCCACTTAAACACTGTACTTAGGGGGCATTAGAGGGAATACCTGGTAGTAGCCAATTGACTACCTACCTTAGGGTGGCTACGCCCACTAAGTGACCACATCCTGTGGGAAGGGGACACAACCCTGACCCTAATTGGCCATATTTCCTACCATCCAAGACAGAGGAAAATTGAGGGGTCACCTCGCCTGTCACACGTGAGGGTGGTGCAGGCTGAGGGTGGCCATTACCCCTATTCTTTCTAAGTTTCCTGCTGGTTTTCCCACCTATAGTGGGGATAAAGCCAGTGGGCTGCCTTCTGCTGGTAGCAGCAGTGGCTGGGGTCCGATTTCAACGGTGGGAATGCCTTTGAAGCTGTCCGCTGGAGCAGGGTGTGTGCCTGGGGGAGGAGGTGTGACACCTCTGCCCAGAAAAGGCTTTGTCTTCTGGCTCCTGAGAGCAAAAACTCTCACCCCAGGAGTCCAGAATCAAAACTGGTTGTGGCAGGCTGGTTAAGACCAGCCAGCAACCACGCCAGGTTTTTTAGATTTTGCAGGGGGCATATTTAAGGTGCACTCTAGGTACAGTTTGAAAAATAAATCACACACTGGCACCAGGGTAGATTTATTATTCTGAGTTGTTTGATACCAGCAACCCAGGGTTCAGAGAAGCCAGCATGTAGATGGGGAAGTCGTACTGACCATTGTCCAGCACATGCACTTACCATTGCTTCTTTGTACACTTAGTATGTCTAAGAATTAGCAAAGACACAGTAGGTGCATATATGATCATGCACATATGTCCTCCCATGCATTATAGTGCACCTTACCTTAAGGCTGAAAGGCTTGCTAGAGGCATGACTTATCTATGTTGCATGCAGTGTTAGTGGACATGTCACCCAGGGTTGGTGCCATGTCGAGTTTGCAATTTAGGGGACACCTTGTCATGCAATTTGTAATGGCAGTTTGAATGAGGCTGGTGTGTGGCCTGTCTTAGTGGCACAATTGGTGCTGCAGCTCTGGGGGGTTTTCTTCAGTACTCATGCCCTAGCTCCAGAAGTACCAATTACTATAGACTTACAAGGGTGCCTGAAGTGCCAACCATAGTACAGTTTTGAGGGAAAGAGCTCTAGCCCTGGGAACACTTACAGTTCAAAACCACATCATGTTCCAGGCACAAATGTGAGGCTAACCATATCAAAAGAGGCTCTTTCTCATATGCACACCCTGAAAATGGAGTCCTCCAATACTACATATATAGAAGGAATATGACAGACAATGTAGATGAAGAAAAATGTAGAGTAGTTGGTTTCAATGGGAGCTTGGTGAGACATAGCAAAGGCAGTCTAAGTAACAATAGAAAACTGAGGGCCTCATTTACAAGGCCCTAATGGCACACTGCGCCAAGTATCCCTTCCTGCACATAAACAATCATCCATGATATGCAGGCACCCTTGGTACCCTTGCATTGGTGCTAGACAACTGTTTGTGCCCCAGCACAGAGGAAAGTACAGGGAAGCATCCTATTTCTATAAATACAGCACATTCCTGCTCTTTCAAAATGATGCAGCATGGCACAGCAAGCTGGTTTGCAGTGCCACGCTGCGTCATTTCCTCGTAAATAAGGCCCTGAGTTTCCAGACTGCTGAAGAAAGTGTTTTCCTATTGTACACTTTTGCAGCTGTTTAATCGTTGGTGTTCTGAATCAGAAATTACTAAAAGAGTTTGACTGCTGTAAAGATTATTTCAATACTGCAAAGGATGGTATTCAGTGCTCAGTATTTCCTAACTACTTGAAAATGTTGAATGATGAAATTGAACAAGAAGATACAATTGCTGCTGGACTAGCTAAGGAGAGTTCCCAAAGCAACCAAATTTCAGGTCCTGGAAGTCAGGACCCACTTGAACAGCCAATAATTAAAAATGAGGCTGCTATTGCAATGAATAAGGTGGAGAATGAGCAAGCAAGACAGGAAACAACTTATTTGGCAGGATTAGTGGGACAACTAAATGATGAGCAAATGGAACTATATATGGAAGTGAAAGCCTCATTTGAGCATGGAGTGCTTTATGACAACAAACAGTGTGCATGCCCAACATTAATACTGTACTGTTGTATGTCAGCAGTCAAGCTGGCACTGGTAAACGTTTCATATCACAAACTGTTACTGCTACCTACTGGATTGGCTGCCGACAGTATCAAAGGTCTTTACTTTGCATCAACTTTTGTTGCTGTCTGTGGAGAATGACAACAAACTGGAATACCAAAGTTATCTGGTGAAGCTTGTCTTTAGTGTCAAGAGCGTTAAAAAAGTGAAAGCTTTTAATCATCAAGGAGGAAAGCCTGATCTCAAACGTAATGCTTACTTTTGTTCATCTGAGAGTGCAAGAGGTTTTGAGAATGTATTATGATGTCCTGTTTGGAGAAAAACATTTGATTTTAAGAAATCTACTGAAACTTACACCTGTGAAAGGTAATCTTTTATTCAAAACATTGATCCATGATGAAACTAGGAGTTCTTTGGGACACTCTGGAAAGGTGAATATGTGGTTACATTTAGAATACAAAGGAGTATTAGGAAATATGCAAAAAGCATCAGATATTGAATACAGAAATATTTTGAAAGAGATGAGGGTAGGTAATCTTTAAGAAGAGGGAAGGTGTGTTCAAGAAAGTTGTCTTTCTAAAAAACTGTTTCCAATAGTGAAGGCATCAGCAGAACTAATGTTCACTTTGATGAAAGAAAGTAAACATATTATGTGCCTAATGCTTACATTGGAAGAGTATGCTTCTTTCAACAAAGAAAGACTGGAATTGGAGAAAGAAGACATTTTGCAACTGAAGGTAATAGATAAAATGGAACACAAGTGTATCACTGTATTGTAAAATAAAAAGTTACAAGCAAAACAGGATTGGGGAAATATTTAAGTTTAAGCAAAAACTGTAGGGCAATTTTGTTTCCAAATATAGATAAATGTTAAAGAAGGTGTGGTTAAGGGAACTATGAGCAAAGTTGCTGATTTGATTAATTTTCCTACTAGGAATGAGGTAGAATACCTTGTGATGAAATTTGTTCAGATTGACAACACAAATCAGATAGGACAGTCTATTGTACCTTTTTTGTTTTTAAAAGATTTATATGTTTAACTTAAATATTTTTCAGTTTCTGTAGCATATGCTGTTACTGTTCATAAACCACAAGGTTTAAGTTTAGATTTAACATGTATTAATATTAATAGAACTGTGTTTAAGGAAGGTATGGCATATGTAACTTTGTCTTGAGCTAGAAGGTTTTTTGGTTTGTGTCTAGTTGCATTTGATGAGAGCAGAGTAAACACAGTCTCCAGTTGTTTTTTTAAAAAACAGCTGATTAAGAAGTGCTTATTTTCTTCATTTAGGACAGTATCAAGTTTATAAAAAATGTTCCATCTGTCCAAAGCAGAATGTTTCAATGTCATGTACTGATGGTATTTCAATGAAGGAAATAAAAGAGAAGAAGGACATTGTTACGAGAGAAAACACCGAATAAGATGGAGCTGTTGTAGGTTTTCAACTGTCTCTCCCATTTGGTGTAAATTACTAAGCAAATGTTATGGTAAATGCTTGATAAAGTTCTAACTTTAATTTATAATTTTATAAATGGAAATATGAATTCATATATACTGTATATACATATATATACATATATATGTATAACTATATATATCGATTTATATATTTATTTATACATATATTTATTTATCTCTCTCTCTCTCTCTATGGTAAATGTTTTGTTTGTATTACCTTGTGGTGTAGATGCAATTCAAGAGTAACAACAGAAGTTATTGCATACTGTGTAGTTTGCTTAACCGTCTGCGTTCTGAGAAAACAAAAATATATTCTGTATCAGAATTTCAAGACACTGTAGATCTATGTAGTGGATCCGCACAGTTTCCTCAAAATGCTCAACAGGATGCACAGGAGATCAGGCCCTTAGTTACTTGTCGCACAATGAATGTGAAGATTGCTCATACACATCAACTACATAAATGGAATTGGAGCATTTTATTTATTTAACATAACCAGGTTCCAAAAGTATACATTTTGACACATTAGTGAAAAAGTTACTCAAACATTGCATGTCCAAATTGTCAAACAGGTGTTCTGTCAACTTTACATGTAGGAAAAATGGGAAGTATTTTACGATAATGCTACAATGATGCAGAGCAGATGGTAGTAAATTACAAACTGAGGTTACTAACTTTAAAGCAGGCCAAATACCTATCATTGGGAAAACGTATGCTAATATTGCATCATTTCTCAGGAAGCAGTTGGTATTAGATTTGGTCATTTCACTATTTAAAAAGTAGAAGTGGCTAGGCAGAATGTAATGATTGTAACTGTACATTCAGACAAAGATTGCCTTGGAAGTTACCAAATTCATATATTTTGTTTTTGAAACTAAATATTATAGAGGGTCGCAGTTGTAAAAGTGGAATACTCCAGTTATTGTGGATGCATTATTAAAATTTGTGGCATCATGCAGCCTTCGGTGGGTGATGTCTTTATGAAGCATTGCCTTTGCTGCTGAGCCCTACATATTTTGTTTTTCTTCTAATGATGAAGTGCTCTTTAGGTTAGTAGAGCAGGTATAGTTAAAATAATTGTTTAACAAATTATATTGAGTGCAATTTCTTCAAATTGTCTTACTTGCAGTAACATATTGTGTACTTTTGCATTTTTATGCACTTTTTTCACGCAATCTATAAATTGTTTTTTTCCCCACTGTTCAAGAAGGATTCTTTATACATTACATAATTTATCTTGCATAAATATAAAAGCTGAAAACAGTAAAGAAGAGAAAATAAAAAGTTGATTTCTACCATAACATAGCTCTACGGCACAAGGAATTTGTACTGATGTATTGCTTGATAAAGTTCTAACTTTAATTTATAATTTTATAAATGGAAATATGAATTCATATATATATATACATATATATATATATAACTATATATAGATTTATATATTTATTTATACATATATTTAGTTCTCTCTCTCTATTCTCTTTTCCAAAAACATTTGTTGCTCACTTCAGCTGCTGCCTGGAAAGTTTCAGGGTGATCCATCAAGCGGGGCCAAGAAAAAGGGGTGATTCGAAAAATTTGTTTTCTCCATGTTAATTCCCATGAAGATTTTGAACAGGACTACAGCCAATCCGCTGGATGGAAAACACCAATTTTGTCAGAAAAGTAGCTCTTGATCCAGAAAGCACCCTTTTGTATTTGGTGTATATCTGTACAGTAGTTTTTGAGATATTAAACAAAATTCAAATTTGTAAATATAGGGGTGTGCTGGCTCCATGAACATCTTGTGCTGAGAACTGATTAGCTGCCAAAACTTCAATAAGGAATTGTTTGCAGCCATCTAGGGACTCGTCCTCAGCCGAGTCCCTAAAAAAAGATAGAAAATAAGAAAAGAGGCCAAGGAGGGACACCCTGACTCCTTAGCTCTAGTGCTGGTGTCTTAGAGGACCCGGTAGTCAAGGTGGATATGCGGATCAGGTGAAAATGAAAAGAAAACAAGTGCAAACTCCCAAGCTTGTTTTGGAAAAAGCCCTCAGGTGGGACTGGTCATGGGGACATTGAAAAAAAGGAAGGGGCAAACGGGGCAGCCCTCCTGAGGTTTATTGAGCCCTGGGGACTACCACCTCCCCAGGGCTAGATCAGAGTAATGGGAGGAGGGCAGTAACCACGGCCCCCGAGGATCACCTTCTCCCCCGGGCCAAATAAGGAGTAATAGGGGGGGCTCACAGACCCCCTGTTCCCCAGGGACCACCATCTCCCTGGGGCTACCTTCAAATGTAATGTAGAGGTCCCCCCAGGAGCCCCTCGGGGACCACCACCTCCTGAGGCCAAACGTGCAATAATAGGGGGGGCCTTACCCTTTCCCTGTACCCTGGGGACCAACACCTGCCCAGGCCTAAGTTAAACATAATAATGGGCCTCCTTAAACCTCCTTGGGCCCGTGGATCACCACCTCCCAGGGCCACAATATGTTTTGTAAGTGGGCTGTAAAGCCCCTCTACCAGGCCACATGCAGCCCTGGGGGCCACCAAATCCCTGGGGATGGCCCCTCTACTGTGCAACATCTGTGTCACTCATGTTGTCTTCCATACATAAACAGCTTATTGTCAAGGTATTGTGCATGGTTCTTATCATCCATTTTTGGAGTAGGATCTAATTCAATCTGTTCTCCTTTTCTACATTATTGTTCCACTTGGTCTTTCCACTTTGCCTATCAAAGTTGGATAATTACTCTCGGAGTGAAAATAGCCTTTGCTAGCTTCTGCTCTTTCTCCCACTATACAGAGAATTGGAATAATCTTCTTCCTAGTATTAGATGTAGGTTCAAACTGAAAAGAAAATAGGCCTTAGAACTAAGATAAAAGTGGCCCCCATTAGTGACTTATCAAGCTAAAAAGCAAATTAACTTGTACAATATGTTGTATAAGTGGTTTGTAAGGTATAACAGACTATTATATAGATTTGAGATTGTCACAGACAATGTTTGTTTTGATATTAGGGAAATCAATAGTAAAAACAAGCTTAGCAGAACATACAATAGGCTCAAAACCAAATAAAAAATGTCCCACACACGTATCTGTCAGAGCAGCATATCAGACTCTGCATGATTGCCGTATAGGCTAGTCTGACCCTGATTAGATGTGAACCCAACAATCTCTCTTTCCATAATGAAATCAAGGCACTCTGATGGATGATTTACTCTGTGCGTCTCATAAATCCAACTCTCCAATCCTACAGCAGTATTGTTATGCTAGTGTTGGGATTCCTTCTGAGTAATTGTTGTGCTTTTTAAATATGTCATTGTAGGAGGCTGGCCTGGTTTGTAGTGGGTACCAAGGGGTAATTACACCTTGCACCAGGTCCAGGTATCCCTTATTAGTGTAGAGGGGTGTCTAGCAGCTTAGGCTGATAGAAAAGGTAGCTTAGCAGAGCAGCTTAGGCTGAACTAGGAGGCGTGTAAAGCTCCTACTATACCACTAGTGTCATATGCACAATATCATAAGAAAACACAATACACAGATATACTAAAAATAAAGGTACTTTGGGGCATATTTATACTCTGTTTGCGCCGGAATTGCGTCGTTTTTTTGACGCAATTCCGATGCAAAACTAACTCCATATTTATACTTTGGCGTTAGACGCGTCTAGTGCCAAAGTCCATGGAGTTTGCGTCATTTTTTAGCGTGGACACCTACTTTGCGTTAATGATATGCAAGGTAGGCGTTCCCGTCAAAAAAATTGACTCCGAGGCATGTGCGCCGTATTTACACTCCCGGGCAAAAATCCCGCCCGGGAGTGGGCGGGTCAAAAAAAATGAAGTCCAGCCGCTTTTGCGTCGTTTTTTAGCGCCTGGTCAGGGCAGACGTTAAGGGACCTGTGGGCTCGGAAGGAGCCCAGAGGTGCCCTCCCATGCCCCCAGGGACCCCCCCGTCACCCTTGCTCACCCCAGGAGGACGCCCATGGATGGAGGGACCAATCCCAGGGAACATAAGGCAAGTTCAGGTAAGTATTTTTTTTTTTTTTTGGGTGGCATAGTGGGGCCTGATTTGTGCCCCCCTACATGCCACTATGCCCAATGACCATGCCCAGGGGACAGAAGTCCCCTGGGCATGGCCATTGGGCAAGGGGGCATGACTCCTGTCTTTGCTAAGACAGGAGTCATTTCAATGGGGGTTGTGAGTCGGAAAAAATGGCGCAAATCGGGTTGAGGCGATATTTTTGCCTCAGCCTGACTTGCCCCATTTTTTGGCGACCAAGCTCCTTATTGCCCTATGCCGGCGCTGCCTGGTGTACGTCATTTTTTTTTACGCACACCAGGCAGCGCCTCCGGCTAACGCCGGCTAACGTTGTTGAATAAATACGGCGCCCACATCACGCTTCAGAATGGCGTTAGCCGGCGTTAGATTTTTTGACGCACAACTGCGTTGGCGCAGTTGTGCGTCGAAAAGTATAAATATGGCCCTCTATTTTTATGACAATATGCCAAAAGTATCTCAGTGAGTACCCTCAGTATGAGGATAGCAAATATACACAAGATATATGTACACAATACCAAAATTATGAAGTAATAGCAATAGAAAGCAATGCAAGCAATGTACAGTCACAATAGATTGCAATGAGAGCACATAGGTACAGGGGCAACAGAAACCATATACTCTAGAAGTGGAATGCGAACCACGAATGGACCCCAAACCTATGTGACCTTGTAGAGGGTCGCTGGGACTGTAAGAAAACAGTGAGGGTTAGAAAAATAGCCCACCCCAAGACCCTGAAAAGTGGGTGCAAAGTGCACCTAAGTTCCCAAAAGAGCACAGAAGTAGTGATAGGGTAATTCTGCAACGATGGATTTCCAGACGAGAGTACCTGTGGAACAAGGGGACCAAGTCCAAAAGTCACGATCAAGTCGGGAGTGGGCAGATGCCCAGGAAATGCCAGCTGTGGGTGCAAAGAAGCTGCCACTGGATGGTAGAAGCTGAGGATGCTGAAAGAACGAAGAGGACTAGGAACTTCCCCTTTGGAGGATGGATTTCCCACGTCGTGACGAAGCTTGCAGAGGTGTTTCCGTGCAGAAAGACCGCAAACAAGCCTTGCTAGCTGCAAGGGTCACGGTTAGGGTTTTTGGATGCTGCTGTGGCCCAGGAGGGACCAGGATTTCGCCAATTGCGTGAGGCGACAGAGGGGGCATCCAGCAAGACAAAGAGCCCACTCAGAAGCAAGCAGCACCCGCAGAAGTGCCAGAAAAGGCACTACGAAGAAGAGTGAACCAGAGCTCACCCGAAGTCACAAAAGAAGGTCCCACGACGCCAGAGGACAACTCAGGAGGTCGTGCACTGCAGGTTAGAGTGTCGGGGACCCAGGCTTGGCTGTGCACAAAGGAAATCTTGAAAGAGTGCACAGGAGCCGGAGCAGCTGCAAATCACGTGGTACCCAGCAATGCAGTCTAGCGTGGGGACGCAAGGACTTACCTCCACCAAACTTGGACCGAAGAGTCACTGGACTGTGGGAGTCACTTGGACAGAGTTGCTGAGTTTCAGGGACCTTGCTCGTTGTGCTGAGAGGAGACCCAGAGGACCAGTGATGCAGTCTTTTGGTGCCTGCGGTTGCAGGGGGAAGATTCCGTCGACCCACGGGAGATTTCTTCGGAGCTTCTAGTGCAGAGAGGAGGCAGACTTCCCCCACAGCATGCACCACCAGGAAAACAGTCGAGAAGGCAGCCGGATCAGCGTTACAAGGTTGCAGTAGTCGTCTTTTCTACTTTGTTGCCGTTTTGCAGGCTTCCAGAGCAGTCAGCGGTCGATTCCTTGGCAGAAGGTGAAGAGAGAGATGCAGAGGAACTCTGATGAGCTCTTGCATTCGTTATCTAAAGAATTCCCCAAAGCAGAGACCCTAAATAGCCAGAAAAGGAGGTTTGGCTACTTAGGAGTGAGGATAGGCTAGCAACACCTGGAGGAGCCTATCAGAAGGAGTCTCTGACGTCACCTGCTGGCACTGGCCACTCAGAGCAGTCCAGTGTGCCAGCAGCACCTCTGTCACTCCCCTTTCCTTTGTCCAGTTTCGCGCCAGAGCAGGGCTGGGGGATCCCTGAACCGGTGCAGACTGGCTTATGCAGAGATGGGCACCCTTTGTGCCCATCAAAGCATTTCCAGAGGCTGGGGGAGGCTACTCCTCCCCAGCCCTGACACCGTTTTCCAAAGGGAGAGGGTGTAACACCCTCTCTCTGAGGAAGTCCTTTGTTCTGCCTTCCTGGGCCAAGCCTGGCTGGACCCCAGGAGGGCAGAAACCTGTCTGAGGGGTTGGCAGCAGCAGCAGCTGCAGTGAAACCCCGGGAAAGGTAGTTTGGCAGTACCCGGGTCTGTGCTAGAGACTCGGGGGATCATGGAATTGTCTCCCCAAGGCCAGAATGGCATTGGGGTGACAATTCCATGATCTTCGACATGTTACATGGCCATGTTCGGAGTTACCATTGTGACGCTATACATATGTAGTGACATATGTATAGTGCACGCGTGTAATGGTGTCCCGCACTCACAAAGTCTGGGGAATTTGCCCTGAACAATGTGGGGGCACCTTGGCTAGTGCCAGGGTGCCCACACACTAAGTAACTTAGCACCCAACCTTTACCAGGTAACGGTTAGACATATAGGTGACTTATAAGTTACTTAAGTGCAGTGGTAAATGGCTGTGAAATAACGTGGACGTTATTTCACTCAGGCTGCAATGGCAGGCCTGTGTAAGAATTGTCAGAGCTCCCTATGGGTGGCAAAAGAAATGCTGCAGCCCATAGGGATCTCCTGGAACCCCAATACCCTGGGTACCTCAGTACCATATACTAGGGAATTATAAGGGTTTTCCAGTTTGCCAATTAGAATTGGTAAAAATGGTCACATGCCTGCAGTGGCAATTTTAAAGGCAGAGAGAGCATAAGAACTGATGTTCCGATTAGCAGAGCCTCAGTGACACAGTTAGGCACCATACGGGCAACACGTTCAGGCCACAACTATGAGCACTGGGGTCCTGGCTAGCAGGATCCCAGTGAAACTGGCAAAAACAAACTGACACACAAGTAAAAAATGGGGGTAACATGCCAGGCAAGATGGTACTTTCCTATAATCACCCACTGCAGCAGAGGTCCTTTCACCAGCAAGGAGGCAACATCATAGGGCACCTCATCCCATACTACCAGCGCAAACTGGCACATAAATATGACATGGAGAAGAGTCCAAACTCTTACATTTGAGCAGACAAACCATGGATATATTACATAGAATCCATCAACAGTCCCATACATTTGAACTGAACTAGGTAATGTTGTGTATCATATGTGTAAACTAGAAAGCAAACTAGATATACTCATATCATTTTAGGCCCAGTGACTTTGTCCAGAATACCACGGCCTACAGTAATCTCTGCTACGCGTATGGATGTGACATCTGGTCTGGCAACACACATGGGGCGGATGCGGGACCCTGGTAAGTACAAATAATAACGACTTTGCCAGATGTCCGTGCTCCCAAAAAATGCCTAAGTATAAGATATATGTGGTGTGGGCATGATATCACTTTTGTCACTCATTTCCATGTGCTCACATATGGTTCATAACAGTATACCACTTCATAATATGTTGCCAAATGAAAGGATGAATCACATTCTAAGGTAAGTGACCATAGTGCATACTTATTCACTCACATAGGGGGTCATTCTGACCTCGGCGGTAAAAGGCTCGTACCGCCGGTCAGAAGACCGCCATTCTACCGCCGCGGCCGCGGTAACCCGCCACGGTCATTCTGACCAACAACTGCCAAGCCGCCAAAAACCCGACATCCACGGAAGGCCGCCTCATCAGCGGGCAGCGATAAACTGGAGATGACCAAACCTCCACCGCCACGCCAACACAAACACGCCCATGCCATTACGACCCACCAATCCACGCGGCGGTCTTTCAACCGCGGTATTCCATTGGCGGTACACACCGCCGCGGTCAAAATACACACCCAGGCTCCAAAACCCAGCCACATTGGACAATTTGAAATACACACACCTGATACACATACAAACACCACCCCCACACATCCAAGCAACTATAAAACACACACCCTCATCACCCACAAACCCCCACTATTTGGAAATCGGAGAGAAGGCGAGAAAACCCCAACACACACA
Source organism: Pleurodeles waltl (assembly GCF_031143425.1). Taxonomy (NCBI): domain Eukaryota; kingdom Metazoa; phylum Chordata; class Amphibia; order Caudata; family Salamandridae; genus Pleurodeles; species Pleurodeles waltl. Next base: position 406,305,534 of record NC_090439.1, read on the forward strand.
GGAACCCAACATCATCAACCACACCACATCTACGCACACATCACCACACACCACCACTCACATCACCGCAACCACCACCCCACACCTCATCCACACCACCCCATGGCACCCCAAAGACACCCCAGGTTTTCGGACCAAGAACTCCGGGTCATGGTGGAGGAAATCATAAGGGTAGAGCCCCAGCTGTTCGGCACACAGGTGCAACACACCACAATAGCCAGGAAGGCGGAGCTATGGCAGAGGATTGTCGACAGGGTCAACGCTGTGGGACAGCATCCCAGAAACCGGGAAGACATCAGAAAGCGCTGGAACGACCTACGGGGGAAGGTACGGTCGATGGTCTCCAGACACAACATCGCTGTGCAGAGGACTGGCGGCGGTCCACCTCCCACCCCTCCCGAATTCACAGCATGGGAGCAAGAGGTCCTTAACATCCTGCATCCTGCGGGCCTCGCTGGAGTAGGCGGAGGAATGGACTCTGGTAAGTCTAGTCTCAACTACTCCCCCCCCCAACCACCAGCATGCCAACCCACCATAAATCAATTATTGCACTTAAAACACTCAGGAGTCTGCTTGTATTCTTAACAAATGTAGTACACATAACGGGACAAAATGTACAGTTACATTGTGATGACAACATACCAATGTCAATTTGCTTTACTCCATGGCCGAACAAACCAGAAGTCACGCAGTGGGTCATACAGCTCTGAAAAGCCAAGGGAAAGTCACAATTCAGTTGAAAGGAACTGGGGGGAAACACAGAAAGTAGAGATGCAGGAGGCCAGAAGTAAATGTAAAATGACGTGGGGGATTCTTACCTGGGTGCTACTGAAAATACTGTTGTATGACCGTGTCCCTGTTGTCCGTGTCGTCCCCGTCGTCTTCCTCCTCTTCACTCTCCACGGGCTCCACAGCTGCTACAACACCACCATCTGGACCATCCTCCTGCAGAAAAGGCACCTGGCGTCGCAATGCAAGATTGTGAAGCATACAGCAGGCCACGATGATCTGGCACACCTTCTTGGGTGAGTACATTAGGGATCCCCCTGTCATATGCAGGCACCTAAACCTGGCCTTCAGGAGGCCGAAGGTCCTTTCTAGGATCCTCCTAGATCGCCCATGGGCCTCATTGTACCGTTCCTCTGCCCTGGTCCGGGGATTCCTCACTGGGGTCAGTAGCCACGGCAGGTTGGGGTAACCAGAGTCACCTATTAGCCACACACGGTGTCTCTGTAGCTGTTCCATCACATAGGGGATGCTGCTATTTCGCATAACATACGCGTCATGCACTGACCCCGGGAACTTGCCATTTACATGGGAGATGTACTGGTCAGCCAAACAGACCACCTGGACATTCATCGAATGGTAACTTTTCCTGTTTCTGTACACCTGCTCATCGTCTTTTGGGGGTACTAAGGCCACATGGGTCCCATCAATGGCACCAATGATGTTGGGGATATGTCCAGGGGCATAGAAGTCAGCCTTCACAGTGGCCAAATCACCCTCCTCAGGGAAAATAATGTAGCTCCGCATGTATTTCGTCAGGGCAGACAACACTCTGGACAAAATCTTAGAAAACATAGGCTGAGACATCCCTGATGACATGGCCACTGTTGTCTGAAAAGACCCACTTGCCAAGAAATGGAGGACTGACAGAACCTGCACCAGAGGGGGAATTCCTGTGGGTTGGCAGATGGGGGACATCAGTGCTGGCTCCAGCTGGGCACACAGTTCATGTATAGTGGCTCGGTCAAGTCGGTAGTGAAGTATTATATGACGTTCCTCCATTGTCGACAGGTCCACCAGCGGTCGGTACACAGGAGGATTCATCCTTCTCCTCGCAAGTCCCAGCGGACGGTGCCTAGGAAGGACAACATGGAGCACAGAGGCAAACAACCCACAGGTACGTAACTACAGCTTGCACAGTACACGATTGTCAATGGCTTGTATGAGTGGCAATGCAAGGCCTAGGCCTGTGTGACGCAGTAGTAATTAAGCCCTGTGGTCCCTTGTAATGGCGGCTGCCTGACCTGAGAAGTGTGACAGTGGGATGTGAGGTCAATGCGCTGGCGTGACACACCGTGGCGGTAGGCGGTCGAAGACCACGGCGCAAAGCCGCATTGGTTAACATCGAACCCTATGGGTTTCACGAGCCAATGACGAGCCAATGACTAGCTGCGCCGGCGGTCGCGGAACGCACCGCAGCGGTACACGCCGCCGCGGGCGTGACCGCCATTTCCTATCTGATTAATCGCTCGAGACCTGATCATCCACAGGAGAGGACCTATACTGCAAGTGCTGCTGTGACCTCGGTCTGGGAGATACAATGGCTGCTGCGACTGGGGAAAGGGCCCCTGCCTTCACTACAGAAGAGTTGGAGAAACTTGTGGATGGGGTCCTGCCCCAGTATGCGCGACTCTACGGTCCTCCAGACCAACAGGTAAGTACACTGTGTGCACGTTGAATGGGCTATGCCTGAATTGTGTATGGTGGATGTAAGATGGTGGGGTGGGGGGACAATGACGAGTGCAAGGCACGACAGATGAGAGCGTGTGCCACATGGCAAGGTTGGGGCATCTATCATGCGGAAAATTGATGATATTTCAATTTCCACCCTGTACATGTCAAATAGGTCAGCGCCCATCAGAAGATCGACATTTGGCGTGCCATCGCCAAGGAAGTCCGGAACCTGGGGGTCCACAACAGACGGGGCACCCACTGCCGCAAGAGGTGGGAGGACATCCGCCGCGGGACCAGGAAGACCGCCGAGTCACTGCTGGGGATGGCCTCCCAACCTAGGAGGGGTGCCAGTCGTACCCTGACCCCCCTGATGTCCCGGATCCTGGCGGTGGCCTACCCCGATTTGGATGGGCGCGTGACGACATCACAGCAGACACAAGGGGGTGAGTACCAGCACATTCAGCTATCTTTACGCGCAGTGGAGGTGCCTGGGTGGGGGAGGAGGGCTGTGGGTGACATTAGGCCAGGGCGCTTTCTGTATTGTATTCCTCTCCTTTAGCCATGTCCCTTTGCCCCCGCCCCCCACCTCTGTACGGTGCCAGGTACAGCTAGCCATGGTCCTGCATCACCCATGTGCGCGTTTGTTGTCCCTAGACCTGTTGGCCCAGTCACAAGTACTCAGTAGTGTATCCCGATTGCGCGGCTTAGTGCATGAGGCTCCTGTGTCTGTCCTCTCCGCCAACGGTGTTGACAATGCATGTACTCAACCTTTTATTATGTCTCCCCCCACCCTTTTTCTTTATCTTCTTGTGCATGTGTGCTTCAGCATCATCAGGCGGAGGAGACTTGGCACCGGAGCACGAGGGAGCTGCGACTCACAAGGCCCCGGTGGGCCATGGCACAGACACCGAGGCCACCAGTGATACGGAGGGCGAGGGGAGCTTCACAACGGGGAGCCGTGGTGAAACCAGCGACACCGACACGTCCTCGGAAGGGAGCTCCCTAGCGATGGTGGCAACATCCGTGCCCCCCGCCTCTACAGGTACAGCCGCCACCCAGCGCACCAGCTCCGCCCTCCCAGCAGCCCCTCAGCCTACGCTCCGTGCCCGCTCGCCCAAGAAGGCGGGCATCTCCTTCGCCCCAGGCACCTCAGGCCCTCCCCCTGTTACCCCTGCTGCCCTCAGTGAGGAGGTCATTGACCTCCTGAGGACCATCATTGTTGGGCAGACTACCCTTTTGAATGCCATCCAGGGGGTAGAGAGGGAGGTGCATCGTAGCAATGCATACCTGGAGGGCATTCATTCGGGTCAGTCTGCCCATCAACGATCGTTCAATTCTCTGGCCTCAGCACTGACGGCAGCCATTGTCCCTGTTTCCAGCCTCCCTCTTCTGACTGCCTCCACCCTGTCTCTGTCTCCTGTTCCTCTGCCTATCCCATCCACACCATCAGACCAGCCTGCACACACCTCAACACCCAAGGGCAGCTCATCCAGACATAAGCACCACAGATCACACAAACATTCACCCAAGCAACACCCAGATGCAGACATGCCAACAGCCACTACCACCTCTGTGTCCCCCACCTCCTCGTCTCCCTCCTCCCTCCCTGTGATGTCTACACTCACACCTGCATGCACACCACCAACAGCCAGTACACCCATCACCAGCACACCCTCCAGTACAGTCCGCACACGTGCAGTCACTACCCCCACTGCCGTTTACACGTCCCCTGTGTCCTCTCCCACTGTGTCTGTCACCCCCTCTTCCAAGACACACAAATGCAGGCAGCCACTCACCCAACAGCCAACCACCTCACGACAGCCTGCAGCCCATGCACCTTCACCCAAGGACAGCACACCTGACTCTCCTACAACCACCTCCTCTTCCTCCACTCCCATAACCACTGCACCTACCTTTTACCTTGGTCCTAAAAAGTGTTACCTCTCCAATCTTGACCTCTTTCCCTCACCTGACCCACCCCCTCCATCTGCTAAGAGTCCCAAGAGCACCTCAGCCACCACCAGCCCGGGTTCACGTGTCAGCATAGTCCATGGATTTTGGAGTCCCCCCTTTGCCAGCAGTGAGACATCGGTCAGCAGCAAGGGGACAGCCAGCCCCCCCCCTGGAAAGAGGACCCGGAAAGTGAGGGGCCGCCGCGGGAGGAGTGCCACGGCTGCCCCCAAGGACCAAAGTTCGGACACTTCACCTGCCACAACATCCAGGGGAGGCAAGGCCCAGAGAGCCACAGCGAAGGAGGGCAAGGGCAGCAGGGCGGAGAAGTCAGGCAGCAGGAGCGCGGACCAGGAGGGCCCCACAAGCCCCATCCCGGGTGTGAGGGAGGACACCCAAGGGCCCAGGACACCGTCACCGAAGGGTCCAGCAACTGCACGGTCAGAGGGCGACTGAGCAGGGAGTCCTGCCCAGGTCTGACTCCCTGGAATTACTGGACAAACACCGCTGAAGAGGGCCCCGCCGTGCAGGAAGGCACCGCTGAAGAGGACCCCGCCATCCAGAAAGGCACCGCTGAAGAGGGCCCCGCCGTGCAGGAAGGTACCGCTGAAGAGGGCCCCGCCGTCCAGAAAGGCACCGCTGAAGAGGGCCCCGCCGTGCTGGAAGGCACCGCTGAAGAGGGCCCCGCCGTCCAGAAAGGCACCGCTGAAGAGGGCCCCGCCGTGCAGGAAGGCACCGCTGAAGAGGGCCCCGCCGTGCAGGAAGGCACCGCTGAAGAGGGCCCCGCCGTCCAGAAAGGCACCGCTGAAGAGGGCCCCGCCGTCCAGAAAGGCACCGCTGAAGAGGGCCCCGCCGTGCAGGAAGGCACCGCTGAAGAGGGCCCCGCCGTCCAGAAAGGCACCGCTGAAGAGGGCCCCGCCGTGCAGGAAGGCACCGCTGAAGAGGGCCCCGCTGTCCAGAAAGGCACCGCTGAAGAGGGCCCCGCCGTCCAGAAAGGCACCGCTGAAGAGGGCCCCGCCGTGCAGGAAGGTACAGCTGAAGAGGGCCCCGCCGTCCAGAAAGGCACCGCTGAAGAGGGCCCCGCCGTGCAGGAAGGCACCGCTGAAGAGGGCCCCGCCATCCAGAAAGGCACCGCTGAAGAGGGCCCCGCCGTGCAGGAAGGCACCGCTGAAGAGGGCCCCGCCAAGACAGGCCCCGCTCCGCTGGGCCCTGCCTGTCAAGCACCGCTCCGCTGGGCCCCGCCGTCTCATGCACCGCTCCGCTGGGCCCTTCATCTCAGGCACCGCTCCGCTGGGCCCTTCCTGTCAAGCATCGCTCCGCTGGGCCCCGCCATCTCATGCACCGCTCCGCTGGGCCCTTCCTGTCAAGCACCGCTCCGCTGGGCCCCGCCGTCTCAAGCACCGCTCCGCTGGGCCCTTCATCTCAGGCACCGCTCCGCTGGGCCCCGCCGTCTCAAGCACCGCTCCGCTGGGCCCTTCATCTCAGGCACCGCTCCGCTGGGCCCTTCATCTCAGGCACCGCTCCGCTGGGCCCCGCCGTCTCAAGCAACGCTCCGCTGGGCCCTTCATCTCAGGCACCGCTCCGCTGGGCCCTTCCTGTCAAGCACCGCTCCGCTGGGCCCCGCCGTCTCAAGCCCCGCTGGGCCAATGACTGTGCCGGTTCTGTGTTGTGCTAATGTTCACGCTGCACTCGGCCCACCCTGCCTCCTCCATTGCCTGTGGAGACTGTTATCCACTTGATGGACTGTGACTTTGCACTCCCCAGGATATGACAGTGGGCAAGCCACCCACTGTAGAGACTTGAGAGACTGTGGCTTTGCACTCCCCAGGATTGGACAGTGGGCATGGTGGCCCCTTCTTGGATCTGGCGTCGTGGACTCATGTGGCTGTGGTGCCCCCCTTCCCTTCCCCCTGAGGTGCCTGTAGTTTTGTCATCTGATGCCCCTGCAGTGTTCTCTCCAACGGACTCAGGTCTCCTGTGTGGGCTTTGCCCATGTGTTGATACACTTCGGCCCACGGACATTTGCAATTTCTGTGACTGTGCGGGACTTTCTGCCTCTATTTCTCGGTCACGCAATGTTTACATTTGAAATTTTTTCCATCATTTTCCTATTTTGCCATGTCTTCAATGAACCTATTTTGTACATAAATGTTGTTTCTCACTTGAATCATATCTTTTCGTTATTCCGGGGGGTTTGGGTGGGGTCACTTTGACTTGGTGCTCTGCATTGGTGTGTAGATAGTTGGGGGGTGGGTGTGATGTGTATGTGTGTGCCCGTAACCCTTCCTCCTCCCCCCCCCCTGTGTCGTAGGTGCGGTACTCACCGTTGTCGTCTGCGCCGGAGTTCGTACTCGTGGTAGATGAGCAGGTAGACGAGAGCGGGTAGGATGTGTAATTCGGGCTCCATGCTGTCCTCCGTCCTCGTGGAGCGTATAGAGGTGAGCGTTTTCCCGTTTGTGGTCTGTTTCCGCCGTGGTTTTATCGGCGGGGCTCCCGCCCCGGATGAGGTGGCAGATTGGTGAGTTGTGATAGGGTGGGCGGTACATTGTCTGCCGCCTGCCTGTTGGCGGTGACCGCCGCGCTGTTTGTCTGTCCCGCCGTGGCGGTCGGAGTGGTAAAGTGGCGGGCTCTGTTGGCGGTTCCCGCCAGGGTCAGAATTCCATTTTTTGAACCGCCAGCCTGTTGGCGGGTTGGCCGCCGCTTTATCACCGACCGCCAGGGTCAGAATGACCCCCATAGTCTCTGACGAAGAGGAATAGAAACAACTAATTTGAAATACCAGTACATGGACACTTGGCAACAAAATCCAAGTTCACAAAATTTATGGTAATTGATGTGTATGAGGGCTGCACTGATGCCAACAGAGTTGCATTTGGGGAAGGGGGTTATGACTTGTAAGTTGGATGTAGGGGAAGTGTAACATATTAATCTGGAGGTGGAACTGTACAATGTGAAACTGGGAAAGGTGACTGTCATGCCATTGTGTGATCCTGGACAAATATTGATTTTCACTTTGCCCCTTCTAACTCCACAATCAAATATGAGCTAACCCTGAAATCCATGACTTCAGGATGTGAGCTATACACAGTCTTGTCCAGTGTCAGATAAAATAGACTATATTGTTGTTCATGTATAAGGGGAAAACAGGGCATAAAAAAAGTAAACAACACAAATATCTGAACTCCCAAGCCACAATGGGCATCACTGTCCTGGTGCATGTTGAGTCGGAGTCCCTGAGCAATGTAAAGCGATCACATGATACTTAGACTTCTGATGCATGATACACCTAAAAATTAAGGGGAATCTAAAGGTAGGTGGGGCCGGATACCCTAGTAGCTTCCCTCCTTTAACTATTATTAACCTTCAAATACATGTTTGCCTATCAGTGCTGTGTTGATTCAACAATTACCCAGTACTGCTGTTGACCTGTGGGGCTACATATAAAGGTAAGGGGAGCCACATGAGGGTCCCACCTGTTTATAGTATATCACTGGTTAATACCTATGACATGACCATGTATGTTCATTTTGATTATTCCTTGCACTTATATATGGACATGTATGTCACATTACAGCTGCTGTCAGGACATCCTCATGTTCCAGAAGACACAATCAAGGGGTTTGGGAGACATCCTGACTTCAGGAGAAAAAAACACTACCATCTGTCCATCAGGTGAGTGGACCATATAGTATTGTAAACTATTGAATCCCAATGCATTCACAATAACCAAATCTTTGTGGAAGGACATCCGTAGATATAGCCACTTTTGCATAGCATCTGAAGTTGGTGTGTAAAATGTTCCCACCATAATCGGGGATGTGTGTGTCAAGTGTGCTTGGTGATATATAAGTCATGCACAACATTAAGATGATGTAACTTCCTTCTCAAGCTGCTGGATCGAGGAGCAAATCTGCTACACACTTGATCCACCATTTTCAGCAGCTGACATCAAGAGGGATCTCAATACCACACAGAGAAGTGGTTGAAGCTAGTAAGTTTGCTTTTGCATTACACACTGCATTGAACACATCAATGCTACAATGTGAGCTGCCACGTGTAGGAGTACACTAACCTGATCACATGTTGGACATCTGTTGATGCACAGATCATTTTATTCAACTCTAGTACTGTATCACATGTTATTTAAAGGCAAATACTTAGGCCCTCATTATGACATTGGTGGTAAATCCTGCTTTCCGCCACGCTGACGGCCGCCAACATACCACCGCGGTGGCAAATATCCGTTCCCCATATTATGACACACACATACCAATCCGACAGAATATAGCCACATACACAAATCCACCAGCCCAAAGGTCAGTGCTACAGTGGCGGAACCAACACCCATACCGTTACACCAACAGAACAACGCCCACCACATTATGACCCACGAATCACCACGGTGGACATTCAATGGCGGTAAACCATTGGCTGTGTATACTGCCGCGCTCAGAATAGATATCCACATACAAAACAACACTACATTTGCCATTACAAAAAACACACACCTGACACTCATACACACACCACACCCAGCCACCCACAACACCATAAAACACATACCCACATTACCCACAACCCTTTATGAACAGCAAATTACTGCCAGGAGATTGACACAACTAGCACAGAGACAACTAGACACACACACCACATACACCTATACATCCCTCACGCACCCCACGTCACTCACCCCAGCACATTACTCAACACACTCTCACCAACACACACCACACAACACCCATGTCCCTACAAAGGCACCCCCATTTCACTGATGAGAAGTTAAGGGTCATGGTGGAGGAAATTGTCACGATAGAGCCACAGATGTTTGGAGCACAGGTACAGCAAATATCCATTGCCAGGAGGATGGAGCTATGGCGGAGATTCGTGGACAGGGTGAATGCCGTGGGACGACATCGAAGAACAAGGGACGACATCAGGAAGCGGTGTAACAGCCTACAGGGAAGGTACGTTCCATGGCAGCAAGGCACCAGCTCGCCATACAGAGGACTGGCAGTGGACCCCCCACCTCCTCCCCCACAGCTCACACCATGGGTGGAGCAAGTCTTGGCATTACTGCATCCTGAGCGACTCGCTGGAGTAGCCAGAGGACTGGACACTGATAAGTTAATATTTACTACTTATCACCCCCCATACCCGCATGCCATCAAACCACCTCACGCTCACTCCCTTCACTTCACTCCATCCCACACACTGCACCTACACCTATGACTAACCCCAATGCCAAGCCCTGCATGCTATACCAAAGCATGGACAGCTCTCCCAGCCCTGCATGAACACCAATCACTAAAGCATGCACAGCATAGGGAAACTAACAATCCCACAATACTTCACCATACACAAATAAAAGTGGCATGGCAACAGCAATGATAGAGGAGAAGCCAGGGAAGTACAATATGTCACACACATGAAGCATAATACATCACTTACATCCCCACAGGTGCCCCAGCCAATCCCAGCAGAGAGGAGGTGCCACGACAAACATGTCCCCCAACAGAAGGTGCCCCCAATGATGACAGTAACTCTGGACTTCAGGATCTGGACCAACAACCTGGCCCGTCAGGGACCACTGGACAGTTGGTCACCCAAGCCCACTCACAGTCTACAACAGCGCCTCCCCCATCAGTGTCCAACACCACAGCACCCACCCAGCATACCCACACCTTTGTCCCCAGGACATGTCAATCAGCAGTGTGCCCATCCGTACAGGGACCCCAGGCCACATCTCGCCCCATGACAATCAGGGACCTGGGGTCAGTGGCAGTGGGCACACCATTCAGGGGACCGAGGCACAGCCAACTGTGACACTAGGAGGACTGCTGTGCACCAGGGGGAGGACAGGCCCAGGGAACCAACTCTCCAAGATCCTGGGAGCCTACCAACATTCCAAGAACATGATGGGCCAGATCCTTGACAATGTGCAGGAGAACAGGAAGCGGCAGGAGGAACAGTATCAGGCAATCAGAGAGGACTTGCAGGCCATCAACACCACCTTGATCTCCATAGCAGGGATGCTGGCAGTCATGGCCAACATTATGAGGGAAGCAACAGAACACCAGTGGGCTCTTACCACTAGCCAGTCCATTGACCAGCCCTCCTCTTCCGCTATAGATAGTGGCGAGGAGGCCCCACCACAGGACTCACAGGTCACCAGCACCCCTCCCCTGCACAAGGTGAACCACCCGCAAATGTTCCCTCTGACTCAGACAGAAACCAGAGATAATTGCCTGTCACCTTATCCACCTTGAACTGCCTTTGCCCTCCTTCCTATGGCACCTTGCACACTGGACCTGTGCTACAAACAGACTGGAGCAATACCCTGGACTTTCCTCCATCATCACCCCATTCCATTGCACTTTTCCCTCAATTTCATATCACTGCAATAAACATCATTGAACACAACTTGACTACTAGTATTTTATGTGTTGAAAATGTGCATTTATGGAAACAGTCACATCTAGTGCAAATGGTCTGAACACTGTGGGAGCATAGTAATAATAACTTGTAGCTGTCTGTACTCATCACATCAGTACACAGTTGTTGTCTCACCAACATCTGTAAAATGACAAGCCATGGGTGACAGTAAGTTGAGATGCAATGGAAGTTTATGCCATCATGCTACAGTCACACAGAAAACATCAATAGTCAGAGGAATGGTCAATTGCACTGTCTCACCTGTGTGTCATTGGAAGTATTGACATATATCTGATGTTCGGTTGTCCTCATTCTCATCCTCTGCCTCCTCATCATCTCTGTTCCCAGGGTCCACGGCTGCCACAGGGGCATCTCCAGTCTCTTACTCCTGCAGAAAAGGTACATGCCGTCTAAGGGCCAGGTTGTGCAACATGCAGCATGCCACCACTATCTGGTAGAACTTCCTGGGTGAGTAGCACAGTGATCCACCTGTCCGATGGAGGCACCTAAACCTGGCCTTTAGGAGCCCGAAGGACCTCTTGATGATCCTTCTGGTTCATCCATGTGCCTCAGTATAACGTTCCTCAGCCCCTGTCCTGGCATTTCTCACAGGGCTCAGAAGCCATGGTAGGTTTGGGTAGCCAGAGTCACCTGCAAGTATTGAGGGCAATATTTAGCCTCACACAATAATATGGGGATGACACCTGAAGGCATACAAAACATGCAGTGGGTAGGGACAATGGCTCACCTATTAGCCACACCCTGTGCCTCTGTAGTTGGGCCATCACATTTGGGATGCTGCTATTCCTCAGAACAAAGGTGTCATGCACCGACCCAGGATGCTTAGCGTTGACTAGGGAGATGTACTGGTCCGCCAGGTACACCATTTGCACATTCAGTGAGTGGAAACTCTTACGATTTCTGAAGCACCTGTTCGTTTTGGGGGGTGTGGGGACTAACGCAATATGTGCCCAACCAATGGCCTCATTAATAGTGGGTATATGTCCCATTGCATAGATCCGACCTTCACAGTGGCCAAATCTTCAAAGTGGGGAAATACAATGTAGCTGCACATATCAGGGCAGACAACGCACTTGCTTTTCCTTCCCCAACTTGACCTGTTCCCCCCCCCTCTCCCCCATCCTGCCAGTAAGAGCAGGGTCCCAATGACCCAGCCCAGCACCTCAGCCAAACAGTCCATGCGAACAGTAGTGGCACCATCTAGTCGTCGGGGGCAAGTCAGTGAAGGATCCCACTCCTCCTGCCATGAAGAGGAAGGAGCCTGCACCTCCTGCCATGAAGGGGAAGAAGCCCTCCACCCCTGCAAAGAATGGTAAGGATCCAATGCCTCCTGCCATGAAGGGGAAGAAGCCTTCGACTCCAGCAGAGGCTGTCAGGGTGACACCACCACCAGTGGTCACGGAGCCCTCACAGCCAGCTGAGGATTTGCAGCCCTCACCCCCAGCAGAGGCTGCCCAGGAGGCACCTCCATCTGCCAACATAGTGCAGCCCTCATGTCCATCACCGTCACCACCAGTGGTCGAGGGGCCCTCACAGCCAGCTGAGGAAGTGCAGCCTACTCCTCCAACAGAGGCTGCCCAGGAGACAACTTCACCTGCTGAGACTGTGCAGCCCTCACCTCGAGCAGAGGCTTCCCAGGAGGCTCCTTCACCTGCTGAGACAGTGCAGCCCTCACCTCCAGATGACACTTTGCAGCCATCACAACCAACGAAAGCCATGTAGGCCACCCTCCCGGGACTGCTGTGCAAGGGCCCCCTCCAGAAGCAGTGGGCATGTTCCCCAACTTGGAGACTGTGACCTTGCACTCACCAGCAGAGAAAAATGGGCATGGAGCCCCCTGCAGAACCAGTGGGAAAGTCACCCACTCCAGAGACTGTGGCCTGGCACTCCCCAGCAGAGAGAAATGGGCATGGAGCCCCCTGCAGAACCAGTGGGAAAGTCACCCACTCCAGAGACAGTGGCCTTGCAATCCCCAGTAGAGAAAAGTGGGCATGGAGCCCCCTCAAGAACCAGTGGGAAAGTCACCCACTCCAAAGACTGTGTCCTTGCACTCCCCAGCAGAGTAAAATGGGCATAGAGGCCCCTCCAGAACCAGTGGGAAAGTCACCCACTCCAGAGACTGTTGCCTTGTACTCCCCAGCAAAGAGAAATGGGCATGGAGCCCCTTCTAGAACCAGTGGTCTTGTTCCCGCATTTGGCTGAGGTCCCCCCACCCCCATTCCCCTGAGGTGCCTGCCCAGTTGCAAACTAATGCCCCTGCAGAGCTCTATCCGGATGAAGTCAGGATTCGAGTTGGGCCTTGGACTATGCTCAGTGCCCCCCACCCCCTCCCCCACAGCTCACAGTATGGGAGGAGCAAGTCTTGGCAATCCTGCATCCTGAGGGCCTGGTGGGAGTAGGTGGAGGACTGAACTCTGGTAAGTCAACTCTCTACTACTATCACCCCCTACCTGCATGCCATCAAATACCCCACCCTCACTCCCATCACTCCACTCCATCCCACGCACCCCACCATCACATCTCACTCATCCCAATGGCAAGCCCTGCATGCTTCACCAATGCACGGACAGCCCTCACAGCCCTGCATGGACACTCATCACTAAAGCATGCACCCCAAAGACAACTAACAATACCACCATAAACCAACATACACAAGTGAAAGCGGCCAGGGCTAATACAACCAAAGAGGGCAAGTCATAGATCCACAATATGTCAGACACAGAAACCATAACACATCATTTACATCCCAACAGGTACCCCAGCCAATGTCACCGTGAAGAACCAGAACCTTATGGGCCTGGCGGCGCAGGGTACGCCTGAAATCTCCTTGGATTCACCTGCCTCAACTAACAGAGACACGGGACACTCTGTCAGGCGTAAAAGATCAGATTTTATTAGCTGCAGCTAGTACAGTTGTCCAAGAAGTACACAAGGTATGTTCTCAGGAGACTGCCACTTTACTTTGTGGCGCACAATCTTATATACCGTATAAAAACATTTATTAACTACATACACTCCCAGAACACATAGAAAGGAGCCAGTAAGAATAATGTAAAGATAGAACAGAGCCAATAGAAATGTCGGAAAACAAGACAGAACAAAGTATCAAGTGACTTAAGGTTGCCTCCCCTCCAGCTGTGTTTGTCACCCCTCCCTTGAACTAATTCATTAACCGATCCACAACGAAGTTGCATGTGGTGCGATAAGTTTGTGTGCGTTTGGAGGACAGTTGTGAAATGAGAGAATACTAGCAAAGGACAGCGAAGGCCAGACGATAAGATAAGATCGGCGGAGAATAGTGTGAGCCTACAGATAGTTGAAACAAGGATTAGAAAACCAGACAGGGATTAGTGTACTCGGTCAGACCTTAATACCAGCCTTGTAAAGATAGAGGCAGAAGGCTGTTTTGAACACCATGTTGCAGAATAAGCAGAAAAGGCAGAATGGACTTCGTTCGCTGTGCTGCCTGAGTGAAGGCAACATAAAATGGCGGCGGGCCACAAAATGGCGGGTCGATACGATCGTATTAAAAATCGAATTTCCTCAGACCCTCCTTTTGCCAGAACTCCGGCAAGATACACAAACTCATGTTAATCTGAGTCGATGTCTATGGCCATGAGGTCATCAAGCTGTTGCTGTACCATCATTTTGATATTCTCTGTTCTTTGTGACTTGGGTTTGGGAATACATGCAGTAGTACATAGGTTGCAGACGGCAGGACCGCAGTGCATACAAAGACAACAAGAGAATATAAAAGCTAAAATTACTCCAAAGAATGTCAATACCTTCCAACCCCATTTGGACAGTAATCCCCAAAACCACTCTGAAAAGGACCAATCTCCTTCGTCCTGATGAATCGACTCGGAGATTATGTGTAACTTAGAGATAGCTTGGTATACTGTCGGAGCGTCATTAGGTATGAAAATACAGCAACTTGATCCGATCAATTTGCATACTCCACCACGGTCCGCAAGAACAAAGTCTAAGGCAACACGGTTCTGCAAGGTCATAAGACGATCAGCCTGTAGTTCAGCTGTAATGTTACTTAAAGCTCCTACAGTGATGTCTATGGTGGTTTCTACGACACGAACCAATTGCCTTATATTTCTGCTGTTGGCCATTGGACCCCAGAAGGGAAGAAATCCTTTGAGGAAATCTCCTCCCTCTTGTCCTGCTGTGTCTTTCGAATCCACAATCCCTCTGCCATATCTATTTTTATGATGGTTCGCAGGAGCGGTGTATGTAGGGGGAAGAAGAAAGGCTATATAACAAGTACCAGAGAAATCAGCTGGCAACCATGTATAAGCCCTATCGTGGCAAACGAAGTATGTACCTTGAGATGGTACTAACGGCGGTGAATTCAGGGCTGAATAAACATATGTATGGGAACATAAACTTTCTCTTTGTCTGGTGTTTGGAGTTCTTCCATTTATTTGCAGACAGAAATTTCCTTGTTGGGGTATGACCCGTATCGGAGGAGATTTTCCTTGCTCAATCTTATCATTGAGGCTGGAAATGTAATTAGTTATGTTCCAATTGGTATATGCTTTTCTTTCATCTATGGAAGCTTCACTTTTTTCCATGATTTTAGCCATAGCTACCATTCCCTTTATCAATAAACTATGACTGAAATCTGAACCAACACTATGTGAACTGACAGGTTGTTTAATTTTACTTTGATATGCATTATTGAAAATGACAAAATAAGCCCAAGCGGAACCTTCATAGGAGAATGGAAGAACTAAATATGGCATTCCTTTTTCTACCGTATGTGGTATGAGTCCACACACCCAACAGTCAGTTGTATTGATCACTAACTGATGTTGATGTAACAACTGGACGAAGGAATTGTTAAAGTATTCAGTTCTTCTGATGAGTTCATGCTGGGGAAGAGTGTGAAATAGGTGCGGAGAGATAGTAGAAGAAGATGTAGAGGTAGGAGAAGAGACAACTTTTTGCTGCAGAGTAATAATGATCCAGTTTACAGATGCCAAAAGAATACACGACAATATAATGACGCATAGAGCAATACTACAACGACTACATATTTCTTTACAATTATTCTTTACATTTTTACTTTCTCTTTTATCTAATGTAGCCTCCATCTTTCTAAGTGGATGCTCACGGCAATCTTCCTCAATCACTGTAGTCACGATTATCTACCGTCCTATGACACTGTGAGGTCCTGCAGGCCTATTGCCACTTACTCAGGTCGTAACTAAGACTCCTACCGTGACCCTGCAACCGGGATAGAGTACTACATAGGAGAGAAAGTTACAAGTTCTTTGGTCTTGGTCTCAAATTATAGCGTTCTTGTCCAGAGGCAGTCTGGTTTTGAAACAATGTTCCTGGATTTGTCGTGTTCAAGCGTCGATGCGATGGTATTGCTTCTTGAAGGATGTCGTCGTCCTCTTTCTCAGAAAGTGTTCCAATTAGACGCGCATCACTGAATGGTACAAATTGCGGAACTTTCTCACTTTCAGAGTCACTGATGCCTCTACGGACCCACTGATCGAAAGGCAAAGGCAAAGGCACTTTCTTGCAGTGCACGGCATGCACCCAGTTTTTCTTTCCTTCGACTTTAACTGCTGTTCTTGTGGTCAAAAGAACCAGGCGTGGCTCTCTCCATCTGGGCTCCAAATTTCTCTGTCGCTGGAAATTTTTCGTGCAGACCCAGTCACCTGGTCGGATGGAATGACCTGGGTCTGTGGAAGCCTCTGGTAGAGCACTCTGAACCTGTTGATGAAGAACACGCAATTTAGTTGTAAGGTCATGCAAGTAGTCAATCAACATCGGGTATGGCAAGTCTGAGTATTTCTTAGGGCGAGGAACTCCCCATACATTAGCTGGGCGACCAAATATCACTTCGTAAGGGCTAAGCCCCAAACGAGAGTGTACGGCTGTTCTGATGGACAGAAGAGCCAATGGTAAAGCATCAGGCCAATTAAGTCCTGTGCTAGCTTGCACCTTAGCAATTTTAAGCTTCAAGGTTCCATTGTAGCATTCTACTAAACCAGCCGACTGTGGGTGATTCGCCGCGTGGAACTTCTGTTTTATGCCAAGACCTGCACAAACTTTTTGCATGACTTGACCCACAAATTCGCTCCCATTGTCACTCCAGACAATGCGCGGCAAACCAAACCTAGGGAAGAATTCTTTCAAAAGTATTTTGGCAGTTGATAAAGCAGTATTGTCCTTCAGAGGGTAGGCTTCTACCCATCTAGAAAAAGCACATACTACCACCAGAACATATTTGAGGTTGTTGCATCATTCCATGTGAATATAATCGATCTGCAACACCTCAAATGGATATGTTGGAGGAGCAAAATGACCTGCTGGAGTTGGGGTTCCCTTTCCCGGATTGTACATCAAGCAAACAATACAATGTTTTACTACATTATTTGCACACTTTGGGATCCCCTCATTTTGCCACACTGGAGCCAGAAGTTTACATATTCCTTTTGCACTTAGGTGAGCTGGACCATCTGCCATAGTAACTACAGGTAGTACATAAGCATCTGGTAACAGCCAACGTTGATGTTCTGATAATTCAACCCAACATCCCATCTCATCTAACATTCCTGTACTTTCCTTCCACTTTCTCAACTCATTCTCCGTAGCCTCTCCTTGAATTGATTTCACACTCTCTACTGTATCTTCACACATTCCCTTTTCTCTTACGCAGTTTGCGGGACCTGCAACATACATTCGACTTGTGTTGTCTCTGGCTGTCTTTTTCGCTACCTCATCTGCAAATGCATTTCCTCGACCAACATCGTCCACAATCTTTTTGTGTGCACTACACTTCACGATCGCTATCTGAGTAGGCATTGTAAGTGACTCAAGAAGTTCAGTCACTAATTGACCATGTTGTATCTTAGTACCATGGGAAGTAAAGAATCCTCTTTCCTTCCATAAGCGCCCAAAGTTAAACGCTACACCAAAAGCGTATTGGCTATCAGTGTACACGTTTACTCTTTTTCCTTCGGATAACACACACGCTCTAGTTAAGGCTATCAATTCAGCTGCCTGAGCTGAATTATGTCTAATGCGTGCTGTCTCCACAATCGTATGCAAAGTAGTAATAGCGTAGGCTGAAACTGTATCTCCATTCGGGAGCTTGAAACAAGAACCATCTACCCATAGTGTTCCATCTGGATTCACCAATGGCGTGTCTTTTAGGTCAATTCTACCCTTAGTCTCTTCTTCAGTACGGAGAAAACAATCATGCTGTTCAGAGACATCTCTCTCTTCTGGAAGAGGCAACAAAGTAGCTGGATTCAGGGTATTACATCGTTTGATGTGTATGTGACTAGCCAAAAGCGTCAGCTCATATCCGGACAACCGAGCACTCGTAAGATGCTGCGTTTTTGTCCTATTTAGTAAAATATCCACTGCATGTGGCACCATAACAATGAGAGTATTATCTAGCACTACTCCAGCAGACTGTCGAATAGAAATTGCTGCTGCCGCTGTCGCCTTAAGACAACTAGGCAATGCTTTAGCTACTGGATCTAACGTAGCTGAGAAATATGCGCATGGTCGCTGTTGATCTCCAAAACGCTGCGTTAAGACTGACAATGCACAACCCTCTCTTTCGTGGACATAGAGCGTAAAGGGCTTACTGTAATCAGGAGTACCCAATACAGGAGCAGAACATAAAGCAATACGCAAATCAGTAAAACTCTTCTGACACTCGTCAGTCCACGGAAGAGGCTGAGGCGTATCTTTTAAAGTTAGCGCCAACAGCGGTTTAGCCAATTAAGAGAAACTCGGAATCCACTGTCTACAATAAGAAGTAATGCCCAAAAAGGCACGTACCTCTCTTTGTGTGGATGGGACTGACATTTGTGCAATTGCCTGAATTCGTTCGGGGGTCAATCGTCGTCCCTCCTTTGACAAGAGATGACCCAAATAAGTCACCTCGCGACAGACATATTGTAATTTAGAAGGAGAAACCTTGTGATTCAGATCAAACAAATGACGCAACAGTGCAACGGTCACGTTTTTGCAAATCTCCTCTGAATCAGCGGCAACTAATAAGTCATCCATGTACTGAATGAGAGCGGCACCGGACGGTAAGGAAAAGGCATCAAGATGACATTTTAGAGCTTGACTGTAAACAGAGGGACTTTCACAATAACCTTGAGGTGCGCGTTTAAACCGGAAGCTTCGGCCTCCGAGGGAAAAACCAAAAATATCTCTACTCTCTTCGGCGATGGGAATACTAAAGAAAGCATTCTTTAAATCGATAACTGAAAACCAAGTCGCTGTAGAAGGTATCATCGTCAACAGAGCAGTGATATCTGGGACTACAGGAAACTGCGGTACGACAATCTTGTTTACCTCCCGAAGATCAATTACAAAACGATAAACAGGAGGCTGAGAAGGATCAGTGCGTTTAAGAACCGGAAGAACAGGACTGTTACATGTATTTCCTCTCGTTTCCTCAACCACACCCTTCTGAATCAAATCATGGACAATTTCCAGAAGTGCTTTCTCACCTTCAGTAGAGATTCTGTATTGCGGAATACGTGGCATTTCAGCATTGGGTTTAAGAGTAACAACATAAGGTGGGATCTCAAGACAACCAACGTCATTCGGACCCGTAGCCCAAAGCGTTTCGGGAAGAGAAAGCAATTCAGGTGGGAATTGATCTTTTGATAAGTACATTGGACTAGTCATTTTCTGTCCTAGAGTGAGGTATACACCAGAAGGTGAACAATATATCGTAGCATGCATTCTTTTTAATAGATCTAAACCCAACAGATTTTCACCACAACCATTCGTCAGAAGAAGCGGAGCTTCTAAATCATAAGGGCCTATTGAAACAGGCAAAGGGCAAGAAACTGGATTGCGAACAGGGGCGCCAGAAAATCCTACAGATACATTCGTTAAGCCAGACAAAGGTGCGCCAGGGAGTTTAGAATGAATGATAGAGCTTCTCATGGCACCAGTATCTAAAAGAAATGGCTCTGAAACACCCATTGTAGTGACATTAACATAAGGTCCATTCTGATCCACTGGAATTGACGTAACCCCCTTACTTTGTCCATGGCTGTCCTATTCAAAATGAAGACTTTCATTCCCTCCTTCAATATACTGATCATCACTGTAATACTGTGTAGACCTAACATTTTGCTGGTCAAAGTAATTTCCGGAATTTGGAGGAACAAAAGAACGCTGCCCTTGGGTTAACACACCTCGACCTCTACCTCTATTTGCTGACTGAAGACCACCACGACCTCGTGAAGCAGATGTTGCTCCATTACGCTGCAACAATGCCGGACAATTGTTCTTAAAATGACCTTCCTCCCTACAATAAGCACATTGATTGGGACCTAGCAAAGGTCTTGGAATGAATGGTTCAGGCTTTTGATACAACCTCTGAAACTGCGGAGGCTGTTGAAACTGAGGCTGAACATAACGAGGAGGATAAGCCTGTTGCAAGAGAACTTTAGTTTTTAATTCTTTCGTCTTTTTCTCTTGTTTTTCCCTTTCTTCTTTGTCTCTATTTTCATAATATTGTGCAGTAGCCAATATCTGGGCGGAAGAAGAAACTGCCCATGAACTCTTGGAGTCTTTTAGCTTGTGTGATAGTTCAGGAAGCAAGTTATATACGAACTTATCCACAAATAATCGCTGTCCCCCTTCTGTAGCCATATCTTGACCACTGTGATCAATGAATGTCTCCTCAAATCGGGTAAAGAAATCGGAAACACTTTCATCTTTCTTTTGTTTACATGCTGCTAGCTTATCCCAATTAACTCTCAAAGCAGGCATCATTGTTTTCATTAATGTAATAATCCTACCAGGGAGTTCTGAGATCAAAGCGTCGGGCTTTGCACCACCTACTTGACCTCTATCTGCGGCAATAATAGCGTTCCAATCGCCGCCTAATTCTTGAGCGTGATCCTCTCTACGAATTTTAGCCCATATTGTCTGTGGAACTACATTTCCCATCAACATGTCAATATCTGCTAGATTCATAGTACATTCATCAACTGTTTGCGACAACTCTTTATAGTAACCAGCAGGATTTTTGCGTGAATCTGGTAGTGACTGTTTAAGTGCTAAAACTTCAGACCTTTTCCATGGGACATGTATCCATATGCGCTGAAAATGCGCAGGAATAGCTGGATTAGCACCTGCTGCTGCAACTTCTTCCTTCCATATTGGAGAAACCTCTCTCATGGGATAGTTTTTCAGTGCTGTCCTAACTGAAGGATCAGAATCAGGAAAAGTCTGCGAGAACAATAGGGATCTGAAAGAAATGAGTGTTCTGACAGCGTTTTCAACCTTAGGACCCACAATAAGTCCTTTGTCAAAGTCAGCCTGAACATCTAACAAATCCTGTGGGACCGAACCCAAATTCATATCCTCCCATTCTTTAGCGAGAGTATCGCACATAACTTTAAAAACATATCTCTGCGTAGGTGCATTCCATTGCAGAAAGGTGGACATAATATCAGGCGTACTATATTGGGGACCCTTCTTGATCCATCTACAAGCAAGTGAGTCCAATTTTTCTCGCTCTTCGGAGTCTGGGAATTGACTACGAGACTGTCTTCGAGAAAAAGCTGGAGACACATTTAAAGCTTCAAAGAAAGGTGATAAGAGACCAGAGACAGTATCTGCAAATCGCTTACGCGTAGATGGAGAATTTGACATAAGGATAGGGGACAAGGTATTAGGTGAATTAACTAAAGGAGCATTAGGAATTGCCAAAGGAGCAGAAGGCAAAGGAGTTAAAGGCAAAGCTGGCATAGGCAATACTTGAGGAGGCAAATGTGGAAAAGCTGGAGCAGGCGGAAGCACAACTGGCGGCTGAACAGGCTGTAACATCGGGGGTGCATTAGCACCTTGTACATAGGGCGGAGGCAATTTCAATAAGTGGGACATTAAGGAATCTTCCTCAAAATCTTTTCTCTTATCAAGGGAAGAGATAGGCAACGTCGGATAGCATTTATCTATTGCCATTCGATGCTGTCTGTCTGAAATTTCCATTGCATTATCTATTTCATCATTTTTGAATTGCTGAGCAGCCTGTATAATCGTCATTCCCTGTGTTTTCCTATCTCGTTTCGCTTGTTTAATTTCTCTCTGTTTGGCTTCCTTACGCCAAAGGCGAAAAGAGTCAAACATTGCCGGCCGGACTTTTCTTTTAAATAACGTTGCTTCTAAATTATCTAGCACATCAGTTTCGAAACTACCATTCTCTGGCCATTTTAAAACACCATCTTTCTTTGTATATCGGGTCCATGTCTTATTAAAGGCAATAGGACCAACACCATGTTTAGAATAGAGCTCATATGTGGGAGTTCCAACCGAAGGAATCGGACAGGAGTCCTCAAGCTGGGAGTCCCTATTACAACCAAAGCAACAAAGTTTTCCAAACTTAGTCAGACCAGACATCTCACGATTTTTACTGGCTGTTCACAAACATCAAGGGGGTAAAACTTTCAGTTTACACAGCACAAATGCACTTACCCCTCGGCTTTGGCCACTGCAATGGCCAAATCTAAGAACCTAAGGACAAAACAAAGACCAAAATTTGTGGGCGCGACCCACCAAATACTTAACTAAGGATGTCTTCTTACACCAACAGAGGCCCGTCTATCGTCTCGCTTTACCATACATCATCAAAGAAAGGGCCAAGGCAGGACGGCAGTCAGGGCAGCAGTCGTCAGTAGCCGTCAGGAAGGAGTAACCGTGCTGAAAAAGACCTTCGGACCACTTCGACATACAGGGGTCGCTTGACGTGGCTCGCGATTCCTCCAGAATTTTCCTGCGGGGTTCCTCACGACCTTCAGGCAGAACCGGTACCGCTGAAGCCGCCCCACGTTGGGCGCCAGTTGAAGAACCAGAACCTTATGGGCCTGGCGGCGCAGGGTACGCCTGAAATCTCCTTGGATTCACCTGCCTCAACTAACAGAGACACGGGACACTCTGTCAGGCGTAAAAGATCAGATTTTATTAGCTGCAGCTAGTACAGTTGTCCAAGAAGTACACAAGGTATGTTCTCAGGAGACTGCCACTTTACTTTGTGGCGCACAATCTTATATACCGTATAAAAACATTTATTAACTACATACACTCCCAGAACACATAGAAAGGAGCCAGTAAGAATAATGTAAAGATAGAACAGAGCCAATAGAAATGTCGGAAAACAAGACAGAACAAAGTATCAAGTGACTTAAGGTTGCCTCCCCTCCAGCTGTGTTTGTCACCCCTCCCTTGAACTAATTCATTAACCGATCCACAACGAAGTTGCATGTGGTGCGATAAGTTTGTGTGCGTTTGGAGGACAGTTGTGAAATGAGAGAATACTAGCAAAGGACAGCGAAGGCCAGACGATAAGATAAGATCGGCGGAGAATAGTGTGAGCCTACAGATAGTTGAAACAAGGATTAGAAAACCAGACAGGGATTAGTGTACTCGGTCAGACCTTAATACCAGCCTTGTAAAGATAGAGGCAGAAGGCTGTTTTGAACACCATGTTGCAGAATAAGCAGAAAAGGCAGAATGGACTTCGTTCGCTGTGCTGCCTGAGTGAAGGCAACATAAAATGGCGGCGGGCCACAAAATGGCGGGTCGATACGATCGTATTAAAAATCGAATTTCCTCAACCGGAGAGGAGGTACCAGCAATATCCAGTCTCCCAACAGAAGAGGCCCACAGTGATGACAGCAACTCTGGTCTTCATGATTTGGATGATGTCCTGCTATTTGATGGAGTTTTGTTTTGACCAATGACTTTGTGTTTCACCACTGCGCATATTAGTTGCTCAATGTTCACCAGTAGCACATGGTATGTTTTGTTCAGTTTAGCCGCCTATGGGCTTTGACATTGCATTAGTCATTACATTCTGTATTGTGCCTATTGGCTTTGACATGGCATTAGCCATTGCTTTCTGTATTCAGTTTAGCCGTCTATGGGCTTTGACATTGCATTAGTCATTACATTCTGTATTGTGCCTATTGGCTTTGACATGGCATTAGCCATTGCTTTCTGTATTCAGTTTAGCCGCCTATGGGCTTTGACATTGCATTAGTCATTACATTCTGTATTCTGCCTATTGGCTTTGACATGCTGTATCCAGTCTAGCCGCCTATTGGCTTTGACATTGCATGCCTATTGACTTTGACATGATGTATTCAATTTAGCTGCCTATTGACTTTGACATGCTATTAGATATTCTGCCTATGGGCTTTGACATGATATTATATATTACATTTTGTATTCAGCTCCGCTGCCTATTGGCTTTGACATGATATCATATATTACACTTTGTATTCAGCTTAACTGCCTTTTGGCTTTGACATGATATTATACATTGCATTTTGTATTCAGCTCAGCTGCCTATGGGCTTTGACATGATATAAGACATTGCATTTTGTATTCAGCTTAGATGCCTATTGGCTTTGACATGACACTAGACATTGCATTTGATATTTAGGTTAGCTGCCTATTGCCTTTAACATGACATTGCATTTGATATTTAGGTTAGCTGCCCATTGCCTTTAACGTGGAGTTAGACATTGCAGTTGAGAATAGTTCTGTATTTTTCCAAGCTGTGTTTTTGCACCAGAGAACCAAGATGTTTTGCTCTCACAGTAGACTAGACCTGATAAGAGAGAGTACATGGGCGTTGTTTCTCTTCCCTTGAGCTTGGGAACAGGAGTAGTCTTGGAGACCTGGCCAGTCTCCAAAAGGCTTGCTCAGTTTCCCAGGTCTGAGAGGAGGGGGCACACCTTTGTAACGAATGTAACAGGCTGCAGAGAGTCAGATTCGAATCTGCCGGACCTCGTGCTGGAGCTTGGCGCCAGTTGCCAGCATCCCGTGTGGGTAGATGACACTCTTTCTCGCGGCTGACAGGGGTCCCCAGCTTGCAGACCTTAGAAAGATGTAGCTGTAAATAGTTCCCACACGGTGAAGTATTTGTTTTGCTTTGCATTCAATATCTTATAAATATAACCTGCTGTGTATATTGCAAACTGATATATTTTGTTTGATTAACGCGGACTTGAAAGCTACTAATTCGTCATTCATTCATAAACATTGTGGTTGGGGAAGAATAAAATAACAATAAAAGTCTTCTTTGACCTCAGAAGTGCATTTCTGTTGTGTTATGTTAGTGCTTAGAAACTAAATAAGAGGAAAGCACTACAATTGGTACCAGGAGTGGGGTCGGTCATTAAGAGGTGATTAAAAGGGGTTTGACGAGTTAGTAGATTTCTAAGTGCACACTTTAAAAGTGTAATTGTTTTTTGTTGTTTGGAGAATTACAGAAATTGTTTTCTGTTTGGAGAATCACAGTAGCACGGCAGACCATGTCTGAGAATACATGTGTTGATGAACTGCCTGATGGTGCTAAGAAAAACTGTGAATTGTTTTCTGTTTGGGGAATTACAGAAGAAAATGCATGTGTAGCTAAAATGCCTGATGTTGTTTTGAGAAATAATTCCCGTTGTATATATGTAGAAAACGTGTCTTTTGGAAGTAATGATGACAGAAAGGTCTGGATACCTTTATCTGCTTACAGAGAAATGCAGGAGAAATGTAGGAAGTTGGAACATGAAAATAGGAATTTACGTGAGCAAATTAGCCAGGATACAATAATTCAAAATAAGACGGAAAGTTATAAAAGGGCTGTTTTTGAAGAATCTTCCTTGTCCCATTCCAGTAATGAGGGGGTTAAGACAGCTCCGAGCTGCACTGAGTTTCCGTGTGAGCCAGGGTTTTTGGCAGCCAAAATGCATTCCTTAACTGATAACATGAACAAGAGAGACCAGAATGTGATTTACGAGTTACCGTTGCAAAATGCACAAGTAAAACGAAGGATTTTAGAGCAAGACACCCCGAGTTTCATTAGCTTGTTTGATTTTTGGAAAAAGAATAGCCCTCATTTGAGAGAAATCCTAACACTTTTGTACATGGTCACTGTGAAAAATAATATGCAGCTGCGCGCTTGTGATTTGGCAAATGAAATAATGCAGACTTTAGGTTTCTGCGCAGTGCAAGAAGGAAATACTTATGTACATTTAAATCATGAACAAGGGAAGAAAATAGTGCCCCTAGCTAGAATCATACAATGGATCTGGTACTTGCAAGACAGGGCTAGAGTACCACAGATAAAAGAATTACCAATGAAATTGTGTGCACCATTTGAATTCGTGTCTACTGAAGATAAAAAGCATGTTTGTTTTACTAATGATTCATTGACTGAAATGTTGCTTTCTGGCACAGTAGAAGGAACAGCGTTGTATAATGTGTGTCAGATTTTAAAGCAAGAGCTACGTGAGATGTGTCATTTTTATGCTGATTTTTGGTTCTTTGATAATGTTTTAGCCACATGGCTTGTACCTAACTGGTTCAATTACCTTGCAGATGTTAATGAGAAAAATGCAGAGAGAGAAGTGTTCACCCAGAATTCTGCCTTAGTGGGGATGGCTATGTGGGTGCCCCAGAAATGTGAAAAGGCCACTTACAGGTGGGCAGAGATGAGAGGGATGCACATTCCCCTAGATTTGATAAAAACTGTGCAGCACGCACAAAAGCAATCTGTCATGCAAGCAGTCACAGAGCAGTTGGGGAGAGGAAAGTTACCAGAACAGAAATGGCAAATTGATCAGGTTTTAGGGAGAGTGATTGCTGCAAATTACCAAGGAAAAATCGAAATTATGCTGATACCTAGAAAAGAATCTGATTCATTCATACAAATTGGAGACAGAATGGCCCAAATTGGCAAAAATGCAGTGAATGGAGGTTTGGTAAAGAAGGAGTCTGCCCCAGCCCTTCTGACAGTGCAAGAAAAAGGAAGCTGTGGCGCAGCAGATAAAAACCTCAGTGCTGATGTGTGGGCTGAAGCCCCAAGTGACCCTCCAGAACCTGCAGAAAATATAACAAAGGGCCTCAAAAACGTCCTTCTGATTATAAAACAGGGAAAGAAAGAGGAAGGGTGCAGTTTAAATGGAAAATGTTATTTGCAAGAAAAGTCATACTTGTTTCTTTTGCAGATCCTACCACGTTTCGCCACTGTCCCTGAGTGCGCTGTGTGGTCCCCCTTCCGGTGTGTGCGTGTGGGGTCGGGGAAGGGACCGAATCCCCAACCTGAACCTGGCTGAGTAAAGTGCCAGCACCATGGATTCATTTTGCGCAAACTGCGCCTTCAGTTCAAGTTCAACTTGTTTGCTGTGTTTTTTTTTTTTCCCCTCTCGTATGGAACTCTGACTTTTGCTTACCTTCCAGAAAACCTTTCAGGTGGACCGTGCACCTTTACATGAGCAGAACTCATGCCACATCAAATTGCTAACACTGTTGAATTAGAGACTCATTCAGAAAAAAAAAAAAAAAACAAATTGCCCAGTCTTTTCTATGTAGATGTATCTGATGTGAAAGGTTATGAGATCAATGTGTTAATTCACTTCTATTGCTTTACAGGGATTGCTTTGATCATTGAAATTTGATTTGCTGATAATGTTTTTTTTTGTTTGTTTGAAATATGAGATATGTGAAACAAAAATTCATTGGTCAAAGGGCGGAATGTCCTGCTATTTGATGGAGTTTTGTTTTGACCAATGACTTTGTGTTTCACCACTGCGCATATTAGTTGCTCAATGTTCACCAGTAGCACATGGTATGTTTTGTTCAGTTTAGCCGCCTATGGGCTTTGACATTGCATTAGTCATTACATTCTGTATTGTGCCTATTGGCTTTGACATGGCATTAGCCATTGCTTTCTGTATTCAGTTTAGCCGTCTATGGGCTTTGACATTGCATTAGTCATTACATTCTGTATTGTGCCTATTGGCTTTGACATGGCATTAGCCATTGCTTTCTGTATTCAGTTTAGCCGCCTATGGGCTTTGACATTGCATTAGTCATTACATTCTGTATTCTGCCTATTGGCTTTGACATGCTGTATCCAGTCTAGCCGCCTATTGGCTTTGACATTGCATGCCTATTGACTTTGACATGATGTATTCAATTTAGCTGCCTATTGACTTTGACATGCTATTAGATATTCTGCCTATGGGCTTTGACATGATATTATATATTACATTTTGTATTCAGCTCCGCTGCCTATTGGCTTTGACATGATATCATATATTACACTTTGTATTCAGCTTAACTGCCTTTTGGCTTTGACATGATATTATACATTGCATTTTGTATTCAGCTCAGCTGCCTATGGGCTTTGACATGATATAAGACATTGCATTTTGTATTCAGCTTAGATGCCTATTGGCTTTGACATGACACTAGACATTGCATTTGATATTTAGGTTAGCTGCCTATTGCCTTTAACATGACATTGCATTTGATATTTAGGTTAGCTGCCCATTGCCTTTAACGTGGAGTTAGACATTGCAGTTGAGAATAGTTCTGTATTTTTCCAAGCTGTGTTTTTGCACCAGAGAACCAAGATGTTTTGCTCTCACAGTAGACTAGACCTGATAAGAGAGAGTACATGGGCGTTGTTTCTCTTCCCTTGAGCTTGGGAACAGGAGTAGTCTTGGAGACCTGGCCAGTCTCCAAAAGGCTTGCTCAGTTTCCCAGGTCTGAGAGGAGGGGGCACACCTTTGTAACGAATGTAACAGGCTGCAGAGAGTCAGATTCGAATCTGCCGGACCTCGTGCTGGAGCTTGGCGCCAGTTGCCAGCATCCCGTGTGGGTAGATGACACTCTTTCTCGCGGCTGACAGGGGTCCCCAGCTTGCAGACCTTAGAAAGATGTAGCTGTAAATAGTTCCCACACGGTGAAGTATTTGTTTTGCTTTGCATTCAATATCTTATAAATATAACCTGCTGTGTATATTGCAAACTGATATATTTTGTTTGATTAACGCGGACTTGAAAGCTACTAATTCGTCATTCATTCATAAACATTGTGGTTGGGGAAGAATAAAATAACAATAAAAGTCTTCTTTGACCTCAGAAGTGCATTTCTGTTGTGTTATGTTAGTGCTTAGAAACTAAATAAGAGGAAAGCACTACAGATGACCAACCTGGCCCATCAGGGACCTCTGGACAGTCAGTTGCCAGGCCCAGTCCTACTCCACCTGAGAGCCTCCCCCATCAGGAAACACCACTACAGCACCTACCCAGCGTACCCATACCTCTGTCCCCAGGACACGTCAATCAGCAGTGCATCCACCTCTACAGGGACCCAAGGGCACACCTCAAACCCATGACAATCAGGGACCTGGGGTCCTTGGCAGTGGGCACACGGTTCAGGTAACAGAGGCACAGGCCAACAGGGACACTGGGAGGAGTGCTGTGCACCAGGGGTGGGGCCAGGCCAAGGGAACCGACTCTCCAGGAGATCCTGGGAGCATATCAACATTCCCAGGACACGATGGGCCAGACCCTGGACAAAGTGCAGGAAAACAGGCGGCTGCAGGAGGGACAGTACCAGGGGATCAGGGAGGACTTGCAGGCCATCGACAACACCCTTATCTCCATAGCAGGGGTGCTGGCAGACATGGCGAATATTATGAGGAAGGCAGTTACACAACAGCGGGCCCTTGCTACTAGCCAGACATCAGAACAGCCTTCCATCTCTGCTACCGCTAGTGGGCAGGACTCACAGGCCACCAGCACACCTCCCCCTGCAGAAGGAGAACCACCCAGCAAATATTCCCTCTGATCCAGACAGAAGCTAGAGACTATTGCCAAGACCCCCGCCAGGAAATGAGACTCTCCTGATTGTCACCCTTTTATCTCACCCTGTCACCCTGTCCACCTTGAACTGCCATTGCTCCCCTTCCTATGTCCACTTGGATAATGCATCTGTGCTACAAACACACTGGAACAATACTCTGGACTTTCCTCCATCAGCACCCCATCGTATTGCATTGTCCTGTCTATAGGTGAGTATAATGTGCCTGTCCTCCAGTGTAGCCAAGTCCACAAGGGGTCTGTACAAGGGGTTTGTCTCCTCCTATTTATCTGCAACAGTAGATATCTAAGGGAAATGTATGTCAGAACAACGCATGCTGGAACAATGCATGCCTGAACAACGAGGTCGGAACAACGACCGCGTTGTTACCACTAATGTCTTTACCACGTATTATTTTTCATTGTAAAGGCATTCGTGATAGGCATGCATGGTTCCAGCATGCGTCCCCCCTGACCCCCAACCCATAAAAATAACTGCCACCCCCTCCCCTAAAACTATGCCAACCCCCCACCCTTGCCCCTGAGAGTACCCCAACCCCCACATCATCCCTAAAATTCCCGCAAACCCCACCCTGCCCCTAAAACAACCCCAACCCCCACCCCATCCCTGAAACCTAAAGTACCCCCACCCCACCCCTTAAACCTAAAACCACCTGCCCCTAAAACTACCCCAAGCCCCCCACCCCACCCCAACCCTAAAACCTAAACCCCCCAAACCCCCCACCCGACCTTAAAATTACCCAAACCTAACCCACCCCTAACACCTAAAACCACCCCACCCCTAAAATTACTGTAACCCCTCACCCCACCCCTAAAACCTAAAACCACCCCAACCCTCACCCCTAAAACCTAAACTACCCCAATCCCCCACCCCACCCCACCCCAAAATCCTAAACCACCCAGACCCCCCACCCCCAAATATAAAAAATACCCAACCCCCACCTGCCCTAAAACTAAAAACATCCCTCCCCCAAACCTAAACCGTCCGACCTCCCACCTCTAAAACTAAAAATACCCCAACCCCCCACTGTCGCCCCTAAAACTAAAAACACACCTCCCCTCCCTCCCCCGCCCTAAACCGCCCCAACGCCCCCTCCCCTAAAGCTAAAACCCCAACCCCCACCCCAAAACAAAAAATATCCCGACCCCCCACCCCTGCCCCTAAAACTAAAACCCCCTGACCCCCACCCCCACCCCCACCCCTAAAACAGAAAATACCCCAACCACCCACTCCCGCCCCTAAAACTAAAACCCCACCCCACCCCAAAACTCAAAATACCCCGACCCCCCACCCCGCCCTAAAAAAATTAAAATGCCACTCCTCTCCCTACACGCCCCTAAGCTGCCCGGACACCCCCTCCCCAAAACTAAAACCCCACCCCGCCCCTAAAAAAAAATACCATGACCCCCCACCCCGCCCCTAAAACTAAAACCCCAACCCCCCACTCCCACCCCGCCTCTAAAAGTAAAAATACCCCAACCCCCCACCCCTGCGCCTAAAACTAAAACCCCAACCACCCGCCCCGCCCCATCCCTAAAACTAAAAATACCACGACCACCCACCCCTGCCCCTAAAACTAAAACCCCAAACCCCACCCCTAAAACAACCACAACCCCCCAGCCCATCCCTAGAACCTAAACTTACCCAACCCCCACCCCTAAAACCACCCCAACACCCCGCCCCTAAAACTACCCCGAGCCCCCCACCCTGCCACTAAAACCCACCCCAACTCCACCACCCGCCCCTAAAATTACCCGACGCCCAACCTACCCCTAAAACCTAAAACCACCCCAACCCCCACCCCTAAAATTACCACAACCCCTCACCCCACCCCTAAAACCCAAAACCACCCCAACCCACACCCCTAAAACCTAACCACCCCAATCCCTCACCCCACCCCAAAAACCACCCAAGCCCCCCACCCCCAAACACTAAAAATACCCGACCCCCAACCCCTCCCCT
The DNA here is from genome assembly GCF_031143425.1 of Pleurodeles waltl. NCBI lineage: Eukaryota > Metazoa > Chordata > Amphibia > Caudata > Salamandridae > Pleurodeles > Pleurodeles waltl. Next base: position 406,337,043 of record NC_090439.1, read on the forward strand.
AAAACTAAAAATACCCCTCCCTAAACCTAAAACGCCCGACCCCATAAAACTAAAAATACGCCTCCCCTCCATCCCACGCCCTAAACCGCCCCGACGCCCCCTCCCCTAAAGCTAAAACTCCAACCCCCACCCTGCCCCTAATACAAAAAACACCCCGACCCCCACCCCGCCCCTAAAACTAAAAACCCCTGACCCCCACCCCGCCCCTAAAACAAAAAATACCCCGACCCCCCACCCCTAAAACTAAAACCCCAACCCCCCACCCCGCACCTAAAACAAAAAATATCCCGGCCCCCGACCCCTGGTCAAAACTAAAAATACCATTCCTCTCCCTCCCCGCCCCTAAACCGCCCCAATGCCCCCTCCCCTAAAACTAAAACCCCAACCCCCCACCCCGCCCCTAAAATAAAAAATACCCTGAAAAAAAACGGAAACCCCACCCCGCCCCTAAAACTAAAAATACCCGCACCTAAAACTAAAAATAGCCCGACTCCCCACCCCACCCCTGCCCCTAAAACTAAAACCCCAAATCCCCACCACCGCCCCACTTACCTGACTCATCACGTCGTCCTCCTCAGCCAACTCCCTTGTTCTGTGCCTTAACCACGCATTTGTGTCATTCAGCAAATGCCTGGTTAAGGCACCAAACAACAAAGTCTTGGCTAAGGAAAGAGTTGTTCCGCTTTTGTTAACCACAGCTTTGTTGTTACGGAGTCGTCGTTCATGGTGTTTCCCGTCTAAGGGTCACAATTTGAACAATGGAACCCCATCCTCAGTGTACATAGTGCATTTATGGGATGGGGCAGTGGGAATGGGGAGGTATGTGGCAATCTAGGCTGTGACGCAGTTAAGGTTGATATGACCATTGTCCGCCACCATGAAATGGTGACCGCCTTTCCTGTATGTAGGGACAGGTGGAAGTGAGGTAACTCTGCCGATTTTGGGCCTCGTGGTGAAAGGCGGTCTTGCACTGCTGTGTAATTCCTCATTGGATAAAATGGGGCTCTATGGAGTACAGTGGCCAATGGGGATCTGCATCAGTGGTGACGGTGTACACCACCGCAGATGTGACACCCATTTTCTTTCTGAGCCCTCACTTGTTTCCTGACCTTCAACAGGAGAACACCTACAATGCGTGTGCTGGTGTGACCTGTTTCTGGAAACTACCATCAACCGTATGACCGGGAAAAGAGCCCTGCTTTCACTTCAGAGGAGTTGGAACGTTGGGTGGATGGGGTCCTACCCCAGTACGTACTGCTGTATGGGCCTCCATACCAACAGGTGAGCACACCTTGGGCACAATGCATGTGAGAAGGATGAATGGAGATGTGTGTGCAAGCATCGTGTCATCTGGGAGATGTAATGTGGTGGTGTACATGGTGTGCGCCGGCCGATGTGTGTGCCAGTGGTGACGGAAACGGGATTGGTGGGCCATATGTGTGACAGGCTGGATTTTATGTGTAATGGTGTCTTCCTGTCTGTATTACATTTGCAGGTCAGTGCCTATCAAAAGAAGGGATTATGGTGTGTCATCGCCAAGGACGTGCAGACCCTGGGGTCTATGGCAGGCAGAGCACCCACTGTCGGAAACGGTGGGAGGGCCTGAGACACTGGGCACGGAAGTTCACAGAGGCCCAGCTGGGGATGGTTATCAAATGAGGAAGGGGTGTCCATCGGAACCTGACCCCCCTGATGGCCCGCATACTGGCGGTGGCCTACCCAGAGCTGGATGGCCACTTGAAGGCATCACAGCATCCACAACGGGGTCAGTACAGTAGGCATTACTACAATAATTGGCAGGTGGCATGGAATCCGGGTGGTGGGTGTGAGTTAGTAGGTGCCTCTAATACCGGGCCAGACATTGCAGCGTGATCCAGCTCAAGGGTAATGGGTGTATGGCAAATGCAGGTAACCTAGCTTGTGAGCAATCCATGTCAGTCAGGGCTTTGTGGGTCCCAGGAGGGGTGTAGTTGGTGGTGTGTGGCCCTGATCCTGCCGTCACATCTAGACAAATCACTGGCAGTGCAATGCATAGTGCTTAAGCCTGATCCCTGTGTGTGACAGTGCTGTGTATGCCAACTGTGGGTCCCAGGAGGGGTGCAGTTGGTGGTGTGTGGCCCTGATCCTGCCGTGGCATCTAGACAAATCACTGGCAGTGCAATGCATAGTGCTCAAGCCTGATCCCTGTGTGTGACAGTGCTGTGTATGTCAATTGTGGTGTTGGTGCAGTAGTTGACCCAGTGTTGACTTTCTCTCACTCCTCCCCTTTGTTTCTTTTGTCATCCTGTCCATGTGTGCATTAGCATCATCTGGTGGAGGAGCAGGGGCACCGGTGACAGAGCAAGCTGCATCCCACAGGACCCTGGAGACAGAGTCCACCGACAAGGGAGCCAGTGGGTGAGGGGGCGAGGGGAGCACCACAGCAGAGACAGGAGGTGACAACACAGACTCAGATACCTCCTCCGATGGAAGCTCCTTGGTGGTGGTGGACACCTCTGTGAATACTACAGCTACAGGTACAGCCGCCACATCCGTCCCAGCACCGCCCTCCCAGCAGCCCCTCAGCGAGTTGCCTGTGCCCGCTCAGCCAGGGTGGGCATCTCCTTCGCCCCAGGCACCTCAGGCCCTGCCCCAGTGAGCCCTGCTGCCTTGAGTGAGGAGGCTATTTACTTCCTGAGATCCATCTCTGTAGGGCAGTCAACCATTGTGAATGCCATCCCGGGGCTGGCAGCCCAGATGCAACAGGCTAATGCATTTCCGGAGGGCATTCACACTGGATTGGCGGCCCAACAGAGATCGATTCAGGCTCTGGCCTCCTCTCTGATGGCAGCCATTGTCCCTGTTTCTACCCTCCCCCCTCCAACTTCCTCTTCCCAGTCCCAACCTATCCCAAGCACACAGGCAGACGAGCATGCACACAAGACAACATACAAGAGTGGTACAGGCAAACACAAGCACAACACTTCATCCCACAGGCACTCACACAAACACCATCCAGATGCAGACACACCAACATCCACTATTTCCACTGTCTCCCCCTCCTCCTCCTCCGCCTCCCTCCCAGTTCCATCTACACTCACACCTGCATGCACAACATCATCATCCATTACCAGCATCATCACCACACCAAGCAGAACACACACCTCACTGACAGACACCTCCACTACAGCATTCACATGTCCCCTGTGTCCTCTCCCACCGTGTCTGTCCCCCCTCCTAAAGGACACAAATGCAAGCACTCACACACTCAACAGCCATCCACCTCACAACAGCATACAACCCATGCATCTGTACCCAAATCCAGCAGACAAACACCTCCAACAACTAGTCCCTCTTCTTCCACTCCCATTCCTTCTCCCTCTTCCTGCCCCAATGTCCCTAAAAAACTGTTCCTATTCACCATTGACCTCTTCCCTACCCCCCATCCTGCACGTATGGCTTAGGTGGGAAGAACCCAGCCAAACAACTCAGCCGCCAAGTCCACGGGCCCAGTCATCACCACACCCACTCGTGGTGGAAAAGGATCCAGTCCACATGTCCTGAAGGTGAAAGAGCCTGCACCAGGCAGCCTCAAGGGAAATGAGTCTGCCCGAGCTGCCAGAAATACCAGGGAGCCTGTCCCAGCAGGCAAAAAGGTAAAGGAGCCTGCCCCAGCTGCCACAAAGAGCAAAGAGCCTGCCCAGGCAGCTGCTAAGATGGTAAAGGAGCCTACCCCAGCTGCCAGAAAAAGCAAGGAGCCTGCCCAAGCAGCTGTTAAGAAGGTAAAGGAGCCTGCCCCAGCAGCTGCTAAAAAGGTAAAGGAGCCTGCCCCAGTGGGTAGGAAGAGCTAGGAGTCTGCTCCAGCAGGCAGGAAGAGCAAGGGCTCTCCGGCAGGAACTGCCACCACCACCAACCATGGTTGTGCAGCCATCCGAGGTTGCAGGGCATGGGCAGGAGCCTCCCCCCACCAGCAGCACCACCACCACCAATGGGCAGCCATCTGAGGCTGCATGGGATGGGCAGGAGCCTCCCTCCAACAGCAGCACTACCACCTCCAGTGGGCAGCCGTAAGAGGCTGTAGGGGATGGGACGGAGCCTCCCCTCACCAGCAGCAGCACGACCACTGAGCAGCCGCCACCGCCGGCAGACAGTATGTAATCATGCTTCCATGGGCTGCTGTGCAGCTTGCCCCCTGTAAATCCAGTGGGAATGACACCCCGCTGAGAGACTGTGAACTTGCACTCCCCCGTACCAAGCACAGGGCATGTTGCCCCCTCCGGAACCAGTGGGTAAGAAACCCACATAGCCAAACCACCCCAGGATCAAGAGCACAGGGCACAAGGCCCCCTCCAGAACCAGTGGGTAAGACACCCACATAGCCAAGACTCCCCAGGATCAAGAGCACAGGGCATGAGGCCCCTTCCAGAACCAGTGGGTAAGACACCCACATAGCCAAGACACCCCATGATCAAGAGCACAGAGCACAAGGCCCCCTCCAGAACCTGTGGGCAAGTCACCCACTCAAGAGACTGTGGCCTTGCAATCCCCAGGACCAAGCACAGGGCATGTTGCCCCCTCCGGAGCAAGTGGGAAGGTCACCCACTCAAGAGACTGTGGCCTAGCACTGCCCAGGACAAAGCACAGGGCATGTTGCCCACTCCAGAGCAAGTGGGCAGGTTACCCACTCAAGAGACTGTGGCCTTGCACTCCCCAGGACCAAGCACAGGGCATATTGCCCCCTCCAGAGCAAGTGGGCAGGTCACCCACTCTAGAGACTGTGGCCTTCCACTCCCAAGGACCAAGAACAGGGCACGTTGCCCCCTCCAGAGCAAGTGGGCAAGTCACCCACTCAAGAGACTGTGGCCTCGCACTCCCCAGGACCAAGCACAGGGCATGTTGCCCCCTCCAGAACCAGTGGTGTTGTTCCATCTCCTGGCTGAGGCCCCCCCGTCCCCGTCCCCCTGAGGTGTCTGTCTATTTACCAACTGATGCCCCTGCAGTGTTCTCTCCGTGTAATTGAAGGTAACATGTGTGCCCTTGGACTTTGGACTGTGGCCATTTGGCCTACGAACATTGTGGACTGGGCTGTGTCCCTTTTTATGTACATATGTATATATCTATTCTCTTGCCTAAATTATTTTTCTAGATGTGTTGCTCTCATTACATTCACTTTTTCAAAATAATTTTGTCCTTGCATTATTCATTGGAGTTGCGGGGTAAAATGTTTTAGTAATGCAGCTGATTGTGTGCATGATGTTGGGGGGTGTGTTGCGTGTGTGTTTCACTGTCGTTTTCCTCCCCCCCTCCCTCGTGTGCTAGGCAGCTGTACTCACCATTGTCATCTTCACCGGCTTTGATGTTCATGGTGGAGCAGCAAATAGAAGATCATGGGGAACACATGCAGCTCGGGCTCCATGGAGGCGTGGTTGTTTCCTGTGTCTCCAATGGTGAGTCCTTTCCCTTCTGAGCTCTGTTTCCGCCAGGGTTCTGATGTCGTTGGTACCACCCTGGAAAAGGTGGCGGATTGATGTGTCTTAATATGGTGGGAGGAACATTGACTTCTGCCTGGCTGTAGGCGGCTACTGCCGTGGTGGCTGTTGTTTCCGAACTGACAGTTGGTGTGGTACATTGGCTGTCTATCAGAGATCTTTCTGCCATAGTCATAATTTGGTGGTAATTACCGCCGGTCTGTTGGCGGTATTAGCGCCAAGTTAACACCAACCGCCAGGGTTGTAATGAGGGCCAAAGTCTCCCTGAATTGTCAACATATGGAGGGGAACCAGTACATCTATCTGGGATTGATTTTTGCCACACTTCCAAGAAAATGGTTTCTCAAGAGGGTGGTGGCCTGCACGTGACTGGTCAAGAGTCCCCCCTGCTTTCCACCCCAGGAGCAAGCATACAAATATTGGCAGAGCTGCACCCCACCTCAGATCCCTGCAAGGAACAAGACAAGAAGAAGGACTGCCCTGCTGGACCCCTGAACTGCACCTGGACACAACACTCTGAAGGACTGCACCAGCTGCATACTTGGACTTCACCACTAAAAGGACTTTTCCTGTTTTCTACTGCTTCAAGAAGTGATTCCCTGTTTGCTACAGGTAGAAAAATAGCTGACCAGAGTCCCCTGCATCAAGTCCTGAAGAAACCGATCAGCTGACCAGTGACCAGTGGTCATTTTTCGATTTGAGCCAGGTACATTCTGAGAGTTGGAGTCCTAGCCCTCAAGGAGCAACTCCGAGCTTCTGGAACCTTGGGGTGAGTTGTGGACTCCTAAAGGACCCCCAAAGACCTTCTGGAAGAAGTTCCAGAAGTTTTGAGACATTTGGAGCAAATTTGGAAAAAAGCTCCAGAAGTGGACCGACGGACGTTGTGAGTCAAGCCGGCTTATGTCAGCCGCGACCCAGCCTGATAGGCAGGTTCGTCCTGCTGAAAAGCTCCATAGGCCCAAACTTCCAGGATTTCACCGGGGGGCTTTTGGAAAGGCAATCTGAAAACATCCACTCAAAATCGGCTTCATGTGTAGGGTCTCCCGATATCACAGAGAAGAAGCTCCAGAAAAGTGACTAAGTCCGAATTTAAAAAGTTGACCAAGGCTTCCCATGTAGTGTACACAATGAGGATTCCACGGAGGTCAGCTTCAATTACAAGTTCATCCCGGATGAAGATTTCCCTCATGAAAAATCACCTTAGTCCAAAGGTAGAATTCTTCACGAGGTCTCCTGTGACACGTATTCAAAGAGGGCTCTAAGGATTGGATCCGATTTCCTGCTTCGTCCCAGTGAAAAAACTCATCCAGAAAAAAGACTAAGTCAAAAGGTACAACTTTGACTGAGGCCTCCTGCTCACAGTAGCCAAGCAGGGCTCCAATTTTGACTTTGCCTCGTTGAGTATGACCAGCTGTCCAGATTGGCACTTTTAGTTTCTATACGCTAAAAAACATTTAGGATCAGATGTATCATTTTTTTCAAATAGCGATTACCTAATTGCGATTATCTGCAAATCGCAATTACGTAATCACTATTTGAATGTATGAAACTCCAGGATATTCATTTAGTGATTCCCAATGGCTCGCAAATCAGCCTCCCTTATTAATATTAATGAGGTAGATCTCAATTTGCGACCCATTGTGAATGGCGATAATCACTGGGATGAAGGCCTGGTGGGCTCAGCAGACCACCATGTCTGTGATTGCTTTTAAATAAAGCACTTTTTTTTTTTTAAATGCAGCCTGTTTTCCTTAAAAGAAAACGGGTTGAATTGAAAAAGAAAAACTGAAAACATTTTTTAAGAGTAGGCAGTGGTCCATGGGAAATTGTTTTGCATGCATTCACAAAGGGGAAAGGGGCCCTTGGGGACCTCTTCCTATTTGTGAATGGGTTACCACTTGAAGTAGGTGATGAAATGCAAATGTTTGTGACTGCATTTGGGTCACAAAACATTCCTACATACCGCTGCATTTCAGTATTAGGAAGGGACACCCTTGACACGCCACTTCCTAATACCGAATCGGTATGTAGTCGCAATTTCAATTTGTGATTCGGTAACAAGTTACCAAATTGCAAATTGGAATTCATACATACCAAAATGCAATTTTGCGATCGTGAACAGCCTGTTGGGCTGTTTGCTATCGCAAAAATGTATGATACATCTGCCCTTAATCTTTAAAAATTCATATCTCTGGTTCCCTTTATTGGATATTTGTCATTTTAGTGTAATTTTAAAAATAAAAATATAATCTATTTTTATAAATTGGTGTTGGATGTTTTTTGTGTTTTACTTATTTACTGTTTTGTGATTTTTAAATGTCTTACACATGTAAAGGTAAGCCTAACTGCTCGTTGCTAAGTTACCAAGGATTGAGCTAAGATTAATTTGTTGAGACCTGACTTGACCTAGTGGGAGTTAGTGGCCTATTGCTAAGTGTAGGTACTCTCCTGCCCTTACCAATAATCCACTTTCCAACACACCTCTTGCAGGTAATGTCACTCTGTCAATGCCAAAGAATGAAAGTTTCTTATTACTGGATTCATGAAACGTATGCCAATGTCTTGATATGGGATAACTCTGGTGATGATGTTTGATCATGTTCAAGAATCCTTTTCTTCACTTGGAATATCGTTCTTCCCAGACAGTACATGCCACAAAAACATACCAGAACATAAATAACAAAATCACTATTGCAAATAATAACGATGTTGATGTTGCATGCTTTTTTTTCTGTTGGTAGTGTATAATCCTTGTTTGCGCTGTGGGTGCATGCTTTGCATGTAACACATTTGAAAAACCCATTTTGCTCTCTAAGCCAGTTCCTTTACCCTCCTGTCCAAGAGTGAAATGTCTATGAACCAAGAGATCCTTCAAAGAACTACTTTTTCTATATGAGCTCAGTGGGTAGGGGCTCACAATCTTCCCAATCACCTGGTCCGATTTCACCAGATGCCAGTGCTTCGCCAAAATATGATTAGATTCACTGTTATAGGTTGTAATCAGTCTGCTCTTATTGTGACATTTATCTTTCTTTTCGGTCTGAACAGGCTACCTCTGGTAATACTCGCTACCTTCTCACATGCTCCCTTCATCAGATTAGTAGGATAGTCTCCAGATCTGAACCTCCTCACTATGTTGGTTTGCTCCATACTAAAGGCAACGGCAGTGCTGCAGTTGTGCTTGGCCCGGAGGAATTCACCATAAGGGATGCTCCACTTGAGTTTAGGTGAGAAGTTACTGCAAGCATGTAATATACTGTTCCCTGCAGTGTTCTTCCTGAACAGGTTAGTATGTATGGTGTCCCCATCCACTTTCACCATCACACCCAAAAACTAAATTTCTGTTTTATTCGGCTTGGCTAAAGCATTTCGACCTATGCAGTCTTCCTCATAGCCAGTACCATGACACAATGTCATATTTCCCATAGAAAAATATACACCACGGTTAATTGAACATAAAGAAAAGACTTTCCCAGTCCAGACAAGGAGAAATTACATATCGTTTTTTGCTTTTCTCATAACAGAAATAAAAATAGCAATAAAGGAATCACCCATAAATATATTATAGCTGCATAATAATGCCAATACATAAGAGTTTACAAAAAAATTATCTCTGCAAGAATTAAATACAATTTAATCAGCGATTTCTTTAAACTGTAAATAAAATAACGCCCAGTGGCTCATCGTATACCAATGTAACCACCCTCCATTCTATTCTAGATTACCATATATTAACTTTGTAGTCATATTTATAATAATAGATCATCTAAGAAACCATTGTAAGCCTAGGTGCATCGTATTCAATGAGTATATGAGTATCCCTATATTCAAAACATAAATATGTAAATTCCAAATCCTTCCCTACCCAATGGCACACACACACACATATATATATATATATATATATATATATATATATATATATATATATACACCAGAACACACTTCTAAGGAGCCCGCCTCCAAGGGGAGGTGTAGCACAGACCGGCCAAGCCACCGGTATGATATATCACCAATGTCTATAATTCCAATTCAATTGAATGTGATCACTCAGTAACCAGTGTTGTCCAAAGTGTATTTCCAATTACACATTTTGGCTGAGAAACACCAAAGATATAGGTATGTCAAAAATGCTTTTTCTATAGAAACATGGTCCTAACTGCAATTACTTACTGGCAACCATCAGAGTACCCTGCCTGCCAAACTCTAAGTCATGCCCTATCTATCACTTTAAGAGTATTTGGGTCAAATTTGAATTTTGAAAGGTGTGCTATTGTACCTCCACTATGGTGGGACTGAGAAGACCATAAAGCCATATGTATGCTATTGCCTTTCAGGTCCACCGTCTTTAAAGCAGTGTAACCTGTTTTCTAGTTTCTTTAGTCTAGACTACCTTTCCTGTCTATCATATCCAGCCGTTCCATCCTTCCTAATATGAAATTATTTTTGTTTTCTCTAGGGGATCGATTGTAAGAGGAGGAGGAATGTTAAAACCATGCTAGGACATTTTCTCCTATTCCCATAAGCACAGCATCTATTTCTTAACATCTGACACACGCACTCTTAATGACTTCAAGTGTATATTGAATTATTTGGCTACAGATTAACATTATGTTTATCCAGTATTGTATATAATATAATCACTAATCACTATATTTCATACACATCAAAGGTTTTAAAGACGAGCTTGCACGCTATTAAAACCATATCACACACAGGACAATGGTGGTATTCATAAGATCAATCCAACTCCATTCAAAGTCCATATGTTGTCGAAAAGTGCACATGAGCAGCACAATGACCTTACATTTATATATGGTTGTGGAATATCCTCATTAACAACCCATGTTTGACTTTATCCAAATTGATTGTTTCAGTGATCAAGTAGTAACCATTTTATGCTAATGCCTGTCAAACACTGGCAGTGGGTGGACATGGTAGGCATGATGCCATAATGTAGAATAACAATTATTAAAGTGATCATTCTCTAGCATGATAACTCACATGAATATTTGCACTCCTAATTTTCAGGAGCTAGGCCAAACCAACAAGGAAATAACTGGCTTTATCACATACAGTACAATAAAGGAACTTTGCATTTCTTCAGTGAGAGCAGCATACCCCCTCCTGCAACTGAAAGTCAAGATGAAAAACCTGGATGATTGGGTTGCTCATACCTACATCCACTCCTCTGGTTGACAACAGAGGATTGGTGCCCTGTTTCGCCCTCTCAGCACCAGCATTGGGTCAACAATGTCCGCTAGAGCGATGAAACTCACATCTACTGCTATTACTCGCTCTGTCCAGCCCCATAGAACATACAGATCTATTCTATAACCTGTGTTAACAGGACAGGAGAGATGTAACAACAACAGTGTGGACCCCGGGGGCTGCTCGATGTGGTATGATAGAGCCTGGTGTTGGGAAAGAGACCCAGCATGAGGAAATAAATTGCACCATCATGCTTCAATGCCTGATGGCTATTACCTAATGTGCCTCCAAGGCCACTAGGATTGATTGATCACTGGTTAGAAACCGGGAGATAATAATGCCAGACAGGAGGGGTTCTCAGGACTGCAACCACAAGGGAGGACGGATCATTCATGCCAAGCACCTTGCAAAGGAAAGAAGAAACTACACACAACAATAACACTATGAATATTAGATAGCGTTATTAGGATAATAGCTATGTCCTTGCAAACCAAAATAAATACTCATTAAACTTATAAGAAGTACAGTGTGCATTTCTTAGAGTACCAGAAGTGCAAACCCCATGGCCTACATAAACATATGGTTATGGTGCATCACATCAACATTAACAAATAGTCCATGTGCAAGTGTAGACTCACTACAGAACTTATCGAATACATCAACTGTTGAAGGTTGAACAACACACGTATGTCCCTGATATTCCTGCATAAGTACCAGAGAAATATCCTTTATACATGCAGCCAACGACGTTTGTCGACCCTTACCTGTATTTCATGTTCTGATACCACAAGATGTGACACACCAATGCCCTTCACTTGCAAAGCACTACCTTTATACAGCTGCGTGTCACATGAAATCTATCTCCTTCATCACTGTCACCTTCCCGTCATCACCCCTATCTTCATCATCTGGCTGTGCTGGGTAGTCGACATCTCAGATGAGTGAAATGTTTCTTGCAAAGGAAAGATAGACAATCAAAGCGTAGTGCTAGTGTCTTCCAGACCTTGGTAGAAAAAGTTAGCATGCGTATAGGTGTCCATATAAATTTGCAAAGTAGACTTATATAGAATCTTTCTCTCAATAAAGCCCGAAAAGTCATTGCAAAACAACAACTCCCTCTTCTTCATTTAGAATGTTTTAGGGTCAGAAGGCACACACATTTTCATAGCATCTCTTTAGGTAGAGTTGGATTTAAAAATGTTGATTCGTGACAACCAATCAATCTATTAGCTGTTAGAGGACTCCAATAACTCCTACTTCCTAAAGTATCTTATTGGTGAAAGCTGCACTATGTAATTAAGGAGATAAAAGTACACATTATGAAATAGGGGAATACAGCAACTTGTTGAGTTACAGCAGAATTTGGCTAAGTGAACTTGAACTTTTAACAGAACCACATCCTCACCTCTGGAAAGAAGAACACATTCACATACATTTGTATTAAAAACGACCATGGATGTGGCTTTGGGCCTAAAATAAACATACGCTTGTCTGCAACATTTCATGGATGATGATCAGTACGGCATGGTGCAAGCTAGTTCTGCTCATTTAAGAATGCTAAATTAATCGTTATTTTCTAGGAAAGTGAAAATATTTAACACTCCTAAATACCTAAGTTTCACACACTTGCATACGGTGTCATGTTCACGCAGTTTTGCAACATTGTTTGGCATTGGACTCTTATAGTAAGTTAATGTGCATGATGGTACAAAAAATGAGTGGATTAGATGTGACTTCACAATATAGTCAATGTATTTACACAGTGGGAGTGTTTTGTTACAATCATAACATGCTAGACTATGCAGTGTAATGTACCCTTCACAGGGATATTTTATGAAATTAAAAATGTCACACATATAATTGTGAAATCTAGTAATTCTGAGATGTTTAACACAATTACATTCTATTTATATTTAAGAGTACATACTAAGAGGTGTTCAGGCGTAGGGAATATCCTTATCTCTGAAACAAATTACTATCTGGGCAGTGACACTGTGCTGTAAGTGGTGAAGAAGTACAGACTTTCTTTCAAATGGCATTTTGAAGCAGCAGAGGGAGGCATATTGATTTTCCCAGAAGAGTTAGTGAGTGCAATAAAGGCTGGCCACCAACTGTTCTTCCTGAAAATGTGGAATTATCCCAGTCTCTACAGGAGGATCATATTTGTCATTTTTTCACCGATTAGTGCTTTCAATAACAGTTCTGCCTCATGGACTTCCACCGTTGCATTTTCATCAGACTAGTAGCTATGGTTTTTATTGTCATAGAAATCCGCGGCTGTATCCATTGTTGAAGATTCTAGCCATCCAGGCAGTGCCCCAGGTCTTTGGATAAATGCAATTCTCCAGTCTTTCATTAATAGTAACAGTAATAGTGGCCCAACGTGTATGTCCCTCTTCTGATATACTGAGCAGTTTGAGATAAAGAAAGTTAATCAAACGTGTTCCCCGTGGGTGTGAGTCTTGCAGTGGCGGTTTCTCTACATGGGCGTCGGGGGTCCGTCCTCCTTCACAAAGCGATCAAAAAAAGCGATAGTTTTTAAATTAAAAAATTATTATAATACCCTGTTGTAATTTTATAAAAACGTTATAAAACAGCCACTCACCGAGTGTCGAGCATTAATGCTGCTCGACAAGTGAAGTGACGTGACTGACGTCACATGCTCACTTCAAATGCAGGCCCAAAGTGAGTCTATTTGCCGGGCTGATAATCTCACAGCCCTGAGGCCTGTGAGGTCATCAGCTTCAGCAAAGACCCATCATAAAGGCCTTGTCTCCACCCCCTGATAACGCGGAGGCCAAGTTAGCCCCGGGAGTTTTTATTTCAAGCCCTGAAGCGCTTAGCCTCCACGTCAATCAGGGAGTGGAGAGCATTCACCCCACCCTTTCCCAACTTCCCAGAGGCAGAGGGCGTGGGTGGGACCTCTCACCCTGTGACAAGCTGGGAATTGGGAAAGGGTGTGGCTGTGGCAGGCGGCAATTTTTCACACAGTGCTGCAGTGCATCGAACGTTTGATGGATTTAGTTTACCGAAAATCAGGTATGTGAATTAGTGAATATTGAATATGAAATAATATACCATAAATGTCTCAACTAAATCAAGCGCTGATTGGTTCTCGTTTGGTCTTGGGCCGGCAGGATGTCCCTTTCTAGACACCACGTAACATTCACAAAGCAATATAAAGAGCAATGTGCTTTGCAAGGACTGCAGTCACAGGGGCAGCATAGGATACGTCAACCGCAATAAGGAATTTACACAAAAATGTGCCATGTTCGATCAATTAGTTAAATAAAATCCACGCTAGGGGTTATTTACCAAGGAAAGGTAAGGTTTGATCACAGCTGGGATTGAGATTAAAACCTGAACTCTTTCTGAAATGTATTTAATTCTTGCAGAGATCTTGGACTAGTTTAGTAGTACAATGAAAAAATAACAGTTTCTTTAACGGAACGTTTAATTAGAGTCTGGGCTCGTAAAAAAAACTCGGGGACATTCAGTGCACCAAAAGTGTGAAATGTACTGCACAGGCGCCAAACGTTTCAGTGCTTTGAAGGCAGGTGAGGTGAAGGGCTCTTAAAAACAATCCTCTCAGTCGGTTAACACTTGAACAACGCCGTAAACGAAGCACAGGGCATATCAAAGGCAATATGTGATTTATTCCAAATACAGCACCAGATTAATTTCACACGCCTGAGCCTCGTAAAGCCTTAGCCTTAAAATAGTCTTTGTGAGGCAAGAGTAGGCGGAGGGCTAGTTAAAAGGAAAATATTACTGCGGATATTATTGCAAACCTTAAGTCATATCAGGGGAAGTTGTTGCTGATAGGCATGTGTTCTAATCTGTTACTATGGGCTGCGAATGCGATTTCTTTTCTTTTTTTAAATGTGCACGCCCATCCCCCGCCACGCTGCCGAGCCCAGCCCCACCACTCACAAACCTCACCAGCCGCCACTGGAGTCTTGTAGTCTAAGTAGCCCGTAAACCAGTATTTGCATGGCCAAAAATATGTGATACTTGTAGCACCTCATATATAAAGTCCTGTAATTCATGTGTGTTGTATAATATGGATATTTTATTCCATTGATAGTTGTTGCCATGTGCACATGATCCTATTCACATTGGATGCCACTCAGCAGGATAGTGCGGAAAAATATGTTCTATATTTTTCGACCCTATCCTGCTGAGTCTGCGGCTTTCCTAATAACAGCTTATTTTAGAAGGACAGGGTTAGGGTATTTTGTATCCTGTAGTCTGGTCCTAGCATCCCTGATTTCATGAGCTGCTCAACAACCCCCTAACAACGCCATAGATTCACTGTATTTACAATACAGAGCTCCATGGCGCATGTTTACACTGATGTATTAGAAATTCTGATGCTTCTGTGGAACTAAACTAATGCATTGCTAGACTAGTGTAAAAAATGATGCTAATCCAGCAATGCTAGGAGCCCCACCTCTTTGGAAAACCTAATCAGTTTTATGCTTGCTCTGGGCAGGCGGTCAGTTCTGCGTGGCTTTCTGCCTGAGAATGCCTGCCTGACGCAGGCATATAGTGATGCAAGGCTTTACAAAGTGATGCATTAGGCCTAATGCATCAGTTTGCAAATGTGGAGCAACAATGACCACTGCTTGCGCCACTAATGCGTAAAAAAAATGACACAGAGATGGCACAAAGGCCTTGTAAATGAGGCCCTCAATGATCTGTTACCTTCAAGTATTGATGTTCTTCTACAGTTTCGGCTGAAATCCTGCCTACTTCAAGCTCTGTTTATATGCAGATGACCTCTCAGGTGATTAGAGGGGGTGGCAAAGATGATAGAGGATGGCATGGAGGAAGTCAGCAGGGTCGCATTTTGATGCAGAGCCTGGATTGACCAGACCCCTCATTCCCCAGAGATACACCCCAGAAGAAAGAGGAAATGCACACAAACTGGATATCGTCAAAGAGATGGCACCAAGGATTGGTGCTTTGTGGGGACTTAGGGGCAGATTTAAGAGCCCCTAGTGCCTCCTTGTGCCACATTAGCGTAATTTTGTTTTTGCTAATGTGGCCCAACAAGACCAAAGTCAAAGCGCCAAATTTAGAAAGCAGCACAATGCATGCATTGTGTCACTTTTTCACTCTTTGCGCTACATTATGCCTTCTCCTCAATGGGCTTTGCAGGATCAGCATCAACATTTTTTAAGCTAATCCTGCAAAGCTAAGAAACTACAGCCTTTGTGCGTAGTATCTTAAATACGGCACACACATGATGCCAGTAGGGGGTGATAAGGGGCGCAAGGTAAGTGGCACTGCACTGGGCGCAGTACCACTTTTCTTGAAACTCTGGCCTCAATTTATTTATTACAAATGGACAGAGAGACTTTCTTCAAGAGGTGTACTGGGAAAATGGACAAGATTGCGGCTCATAGTTAATGACGTTTTTAAAAAGGGAAGCACCACGATTAGTGCAGTAAGCAAAATGGTACTAAAAAGTGAAGCCTGCGCCCATTTTCATTGCTAGCATTAGGATTCAGGTCATCCAGGGCTGTAACTATCACAGAGGCTGCAGGTACATTTGGACAAGGGCCTAGAACTGTGAAGGACCAAACAAGTCCCAATTATGGCTATTTTACTATCCATCCTTGCTTGCATAAAGGCTCAGCACACCTTTGCTGCACCAGTGTAGCTTTGAGCTGGGAACAAGGGCCCAAGAAAGGGGAAATTAAAGAAGAGAAAGCACCTTATTTTGGGTGTCAGAGAGACGGTGGGGTGTATAAGGCAAGATGGAGACTTGTGTTTTTAACTAGTGGCAGAGGAGACAGTCTTCTTCTCAAGGAGTAGCTATGGTTAGTAAAGCAGATACTCCGTCACTGGGGTCATGTATGTGAGGGTTCCACAATATCACAGTTTTGACTGTACTACTTTCAAAAGGGGCATGGGGTTAATGGTCCTTGCTAGCATAGGGCTGACGGTAGATTGATTGCAAAAACGGGGGTAGAATGTCAGATCTCATTTTTTGTCTGAAAGGGACAGAGACTATTCGAGAATGAAGTAATGGGCAAGCATGGTGGAAAAGGGATGAAAGTGGTGGCAGAGACATCCTGATATTCAAAGCTACACCTATCATTAGTGCAGCAGGTGTAGTAGCATTGGGGCATAGAACACCTCAAATAGGGTGAATGGCAGTTTTTGGCAAACATATGTTTTTGTTTGACACATTTGCTCTTTTATAAGTCTCACATTTAGTGTGTATTACGAGTGATGGGAAATATTCACCTAAAATGCTCTGAAAACACCAACTTCACTCTTAGCCCTGCCTCTACAACTTCCTCAGTCTTTACCATAAAACGTTGAAGGGGCTCCCAGCTTCAAATCATTTTGGTTAGGAGGACTCAGAACAAAAACATTTGAAGATCTCTGGTCCAGCTCATTTTAGGACAAAAAGAAATCTTGGAAATGTTAAATTGGGTACACCAGTAATAAGTATAGTCAATGCAGTTTATGATAACCTTGCATGCTCACTGTTTCCTTCTGACAAATCACATGGAATCTACCATTGATATTTTGCATGCCTGTTTATTAGAGGGTAAGAACAAGAGACAGTAGTACACACTTGGCATGGGTAGTGGCAGAATCGAATCAAGTATGTAGAATATGGCACATAGTTTATGATGTTAGAGGGTTCCTCGCAGACAATTCTTGGAAATTAATTTCCTAGCAACAGGATTAAATTCATCTGATAGTTAGTGTTATAGTGATTGAGCAAAGCAACAATTTATTCTTTGGGACCCTCATTATTATTGCTCACTTTTTACTATTGACCAATTCATTTCAGGGGTGGATGTTGAAAAGGGTGACTTACTAGTGTTAGTTTGTAAACTCAGTTAGCAAACAGATGTTGCCATGTGTTAAGAGATTGGGGTATTGTCCTTTCATTATAACAGTGGTGATTTTTGGCTACCTACACACCTTCATTCCTGTGTAACAGTTGCCATTTATTCATGTGTTTTTGTGTTAGTGCATGGATGGAAGGAGAAATTAATTTAAGAGAGAAGCCTCTGATTAAAATAACCACACATCAAAGTAGAGGAGTCGATCTTATGGTGAGGGAGTATCAGGTTATGTAGTGACAGCTGTGTACTTTTTGTTCCCCTGTTCTGCACAATGGAATAATCAAGAAAGAAGAATTGACTGCTCACAACAATTTTTACATAGTCATCTTCACGAGGGAAGAAATAAGTAATGAAACTTGTATTAAATGTTAGGTCAAACCTACGAACAGAACTTTAATTCTAGTTATTGGCAGAGGCTGTTCCCATCCTATATATTACTACTGGACATTTACTGTTCAACGTGTACCTATCCCCCCACCTTCCTGAACTGTTGAACTCTTTCAATGTCACCTAATACAATTATGCTGATGACACTCAGACAATCTTAAAACTCAAACATTGCTCACAGCACGATTCTTTAGGATGCACTGAATGTCTATTAGAAGTGGAACAATGGTTATTAAAGAACTCTCTCAAACTCCAATCCTTAACAACAGAAATTGTCCTACATGGATCAAGGCAAAACTATAATGCCAGACCCACTTGACCTCTGTAAATATGACAGAAGCCTATCACTTTGAATCACATGGAAACTTTAGGCATGATTATGGACTTTAAGCTGTCTCTGAGATTCTAAGGTGCGTATTTAAGAAAAGTGGCGCAGCACAAGGTGCAGCTGCACTTTTCTTATGCCCTTTAGCGCCTCCCTAATGCCACAATGTGTCCAGCGTATTTAAAATACAGCAGTCCATGGCGGTAGTTAGGGGACTAGCATAAGAATTGTTTATGCTAGTCTGGCGCTTTGCAAGATTAGCATCAAAAATTCTGATGCTAATCCTGCAAAGTACCCAGAAGCCCATTGTAATTAGTGGAAGCCTCCTTTTAATACCTGCTATGAGCAGGTATTAAAGGTGCTGAAAAAAATGGTGCAAGGAATTCTCTTAGATTGCCTGGTGCAGGGATAATGTAGCGCAAAGGGTTACAAAGTGGTGCAATGCATGCATTGTTCCACTTTGTAAATATGGTGCAGCATTTATGGCCTTCTAGCGCCATGTTAGCATAAAAAAAATTATTGTTGTTGGAATGGCAGTAGGGGCTTCTAAATATCCAAAACATATACTCTAGAACCAATGGAGAAAGCAGAAATGGCCTCATGTCTGGTAATTTCTAACTAATCTAAAACCTTCAGAGGAAATGGTTACTGCTCTGTACAGACATACACATTATTGAATAAACCACTGTTAGACATGGGCTCTCTGGCTGACACTCAGGTTGCACTCTGTCCAAGCAGGGACCCTCACTCTAGTCAGGGCAATGGAGATACACAAATGCTCACCCCTTGGTAGCTTGGCACAAGCAGTCAGGCTTAGCTCAAAGTCAATGTGTGAAGTATTTGTACCAACACACACAGTAATACAGTGATAACACTACAAAATGGACACCACACCAGTTTAGAAAAATAGGTTATATTTATCTAAATCAAACAAGACCAAAACAACAATCGAACATACACAAGTCAAGATATAAATTTTTAAAATAAAAAGATTCTTACTCTATAGAAAACAATGGAAATGTTGTTGTTACACAAAGTACATGGTTTGCGTCATAAATAAAGCTGCAAGGGTGAGCGTGCATCAGAACAGTCAGCGATACATTGATTCCTTACTCACAAGTGAGGCCGTGGATCGTTTCTTCTCCAGTCAGGTAGGTGATGCCTTGTTTTTCTGCCCCCTAAGAGAGCAATGCATCGATTTCCAGACGGGGCACCTCGGATCTGTTCAGGTTCACAATGATTTTGACACCCAGGGATGATGTGTGTGAAATCCAGCCTCACGGTGCTGGAAATCCGTGCTGTGTAAGGTTTGCGTCAATTTCAGTAGTCGCAAGTGGGTGTTTGTGTTGCTTCTTCCACAACAATGCAGGTGATGTGTTGATTTCCTAGCCGCGATTGAGGTGGTGTGGCGATTTCAGCCGTGAGGCGGGTGATGCGTCATTTTTACAGCTGCGTTGCAGGTGGTGCATCAAAAGTTTCACCGCACAGGTCCTTGTGTGTGGATTTCAGACCTTGTTCTACCAGCTTCACCTTGCAAGGGCCCAGGGACTGGATAGGGGCACCACTTGACAGGGCAGGAATCTCAGCAGAGAGTCCAGGTGTCAGTAGAGGAAGCCTTAATGGTCCTGAGACTTCAAAACAGGAGGTAAGCCCAGTCCAAGTCTTCGGTGATTCTTCACAAGCAGGAATATACTACAATGTCCAGTCTTTGTCCTCTTTCAGATAGAGGAAGCAACTGCAGGCTAACCCAGCAAAGCACAGTCACAGGCCAAGGGGCAGTACTCCTCCAGCTCTTCAGCTCTTCTCCTTGGCAGAGGTTTTTCTTGGTTCCAGAAGTAATCTAAAAATCTGGGGCCTTGGGTCTAGGGTCCACTACTTGTACCCCTTTTTGCCTTTGAAGTAGGCACATTTCAAAGGAAAGTCTCAGTTGTTCACAAGATCCTGCCTTGCCCGGGCCTGTCCCGGGAATCACACCAAGAGGTTGAAGACTGTATTTTGTGATGGCAGGCATAGTCCACTCAGGTGTAAGTGAGTGCTTCTCCCTCCACTCTAGTTCAGATGGACCATCAGGGTATGCAGGCTACACCCCATCTCCCTTTGTGTCATTGTCTAGAGGGGATTCACAGACAGCCCAACTATCAGTCTGACCCAGACAGGGAAACACAAGCAGACAGAGTCACACAATAGTTTAAGCAAGAAAATGCCCACTTTCTAAAGTGGCATTTTCAAACTGTCAGTTTAAAAAACAACTTTACCAAATGATGTATTTTTTAAATTGTGAGTTCAGAGACACCAAACACCATGTTGCATCTGCTCCTAAAGGGAAACTACACTTTAAAATATATTTAAAGGCAGCCTCCATGTTAACCTGTAAGAGAGATATGCCTTTCAACAGTGAAAACTCAATGTATCTGTATTTCACTGTTAGGACATGTAAAACACATCAGTACATGTCCCACCTCTAACATACACCCCACCCTGCCCATGGGGATACCTAGAGCCTAACTTAGGGGTGCCTTACATGTATAAAAAGGGAAGGGTTGGGCCTGGCAAATGGGTACACAAGCTAGGTCGAATTGTCAGTGCAGATATTTGAATGTCTCCAAAATCCATGTTGTGGACATGTGTTGACAATCATAGGGGTCACATTTGACCCTTGTGTAGTTGACAGCTGTGATGTGTACTGGGTGTAATGTATTTCCAATCAGAAATGCTTTGTGACATGATTTTGCAGGGTCTTGCACGCTAGTCAGGGTAATGGAGATACACACCTAGGATAACCCCTGCTCACTCCCTTGGTAGCTTGGAACAAGCAGTCAGGCTTATCTCATGGGCAATGTGTAAAGTATTTGTACAAAACCCCGCAGTAATATAGTGAAAACACTACTAAATGGACACCACAACAGTTTAGAAAAATAGGCAACATTTATCTAAATCACCCAAGACTAAAAGTGAGGATATGATTTTTTTTTCAAGTAATAAAAGTCTTACTCCATAGATAACAATGGAAACGTTGTTGTTACACAAAGTACCTGGTTTGCGTCAAAAATAAAGCTGCATGGGCGAGCGTGTATCAAAAAAGTCAGTGATGCGTAGAATCCTTACTCGCAAGTGTGGCCGTGAGCCGTTTCTTCTCCAGTCGGGTAGGCGATGCATCATTTTTCTCTCCCACAAGAGAGCAATGTATCAATTTCTAAATGGGACAATTTGGATCAGCACAAGTTCACATTGATTTTGAGACCCAGAGATGATGCATGACAAATCCGTCCGCACAGTGATGGAAAACTGCACTGCGTGGGGTTTGGTTCATTTGCCAAAGCCGCAAGCGGGTGTTTGCGTCGTTTTTCCAGCCACTATGCAGGTGATGGGTCGTTTTCCCAGTCGTGATGCAGCTGGTGCATTGATTTCAGCTGCGAGGTGGGTGGCACATCATTTTTACAGCAGCGTTGCAGGTGGTACGTCAAAACTTTCCCCGCACAGCGTCCTGTGCCTGGATTTAAGACATATAAAACACATCAGTACATGCTGCACCTTTAACATACACTGTACCCTGCCAATGGAGGTAAGGTACCTAGGGCGTACCTTCGGGGTGCATTTGCCAGGTCGAATTGGCAGTGCAAGATTGCACACACAGACACTGCAGTGGCAGATCTGACACATGTTTACAGGGCTTCCCATGTCGGTGGCACAATCAGTGCTGCAGGCCCACTAGTAGCATTTGATTTGTAGGCCCGGAGCACCTATATTGCACTTTACTAGGACCTTACTATTAAATCAAATATGCCAATCATGGAAAAGCCAATTACACATACAATTTACAAAGGGAGCACCTGCACTTTAGCATTGGTCAGCAGTGGTAAGGTGCCCAGAGTACCAAAAACCAGCAAAAAAAGAGTCCAACACACAGTCAAAACAAGGGAAGCAGAGGCAAAAAAGACAGGGGAGACCTCACCAAGTATGCCAGGTCTAACAAACCCCCAAAGAAAATATTTTCTAGCAACCATCATTTGCAATTCTGATGATTTATAAAGCCTTAGTTTCGTATAACCAAAAAGTAAGTACCCTGATTTGTTTGTAAGGACTGCTTGTGAACCTACCCTTGCACTTCTTTGCTTTCAACCACACCTGATAATCTGCTCACACACCACTGTGATAAGAATGGACCACAAAACATACACTCTGAGCATCTCACATAACACTCATCACTAAAAGATGACACCTCTATCAACACAATTTTTCAGAATCACTTTTGGAATAGGTAGGAAAGTGCTATAGAAAAGCTGCATTGCAACACAATAAAATATTTTGGAGTGCAAAAATTCTATAATTAAGGTTTAAATATGTCCATATGTATTGCCAAATATGGGATCAACCCAATCGGATTTGATAGGGTCAATGCACTTTAGGCAGTTGAAGAACAGTTATTTTCGCATTTTTTTCAAAATAACAGATGGTTGTTTTGGGACAATTCTTGTGCTCAGTGACCCCTTCTTGAAGTCTAGTGGTACATTGTGCTTTGTCTGTGGAGACACTGGACTGACCACCTTTCTAGACACAAATGGTTAGGTGCCCTTAAGTGCAGCTCCTTAATGCCGCAGTGCAAAGAACCATTTTCCAAAAAGGGTGGGAGTCAAAATATCAACTAAACCTGTAGGTATCTGTGGACAACCTTTATTACAGGCTTCAATTCCCAAACATCTAGGTAACGTGCAAAACATTTTCCATGGTATGTGTCTTACAGCTGGTGCAGCAGATGAGGTTGTTATGATGATTTTATCTACACTAGCTTGTATTGTCAGATCTGAGTCACTTCGAAAGTCAAAGACGGGACAAATGTGCACAGAAATTAACATTTCTCAAACCATCTGTTACTGAAGTTGAGGTTAGAGTGACAAAAGCCATTCACCATTCTAATATGGAAAGAATGTTTATGTTGTTTGTTTGTAGATTAAGAAAGCTATTTAAAAATAGTTTCGGCCAATTTCTGGCGATGTCCCCATCTGCCAAATTCTATCTAACCCCCAAATTCTTCAAGTAAAATGAATTGGTATTGAATTAGTACCCCAGAGACTAATGAGGTCATTGTAGCTGAAAGATACACATAAAATATGAAGACAGTAGGAGAGAGTTATGAACTCCAAGGTACTGAATATTCTATTTGTACTAAGTTTGGCCTGTCTTTTGGAATTGAAACAACCCCGTTTTAGAATGGATTTGTCAGTCCTGAAGCACTTGGCAAGTGTGTGAAGGAGGGTCACATAGTCAATGTAATCAAAAGCATCTGAAGAATCCAAGAGAAACAAGAGTCATACATTAATGCCATCATGTGGAGCATCATCCAAGGGTTGCAATTCTACATCTCAAAATAGGTCCTTCTTTGTAGTTTTCTCTAGTTAATTTTTTTATTCAGGAACAAGGGGCGTGAGATGTTTTGAACAATGTTAAGCTTTTGTTAGTCAATGTGGTGATGTGGGGGTTCACATGAGAAAGAAGAAGCTTCTATGAAAGGATGTTGTCTCAACAACTCAAGAAAATCTTACGTCATATGTGATGAATAATAAAGGTATCTGGCAAATATCCTTGAGCAAAGAGGGCTGTTAAGCAATAGCAGTGCAGGTACTGAGTATAATATTTGACTGTTTATTTTTAATGTTGGACTAGTTCTAGTTGACAATGTTCTCGATGTCTTGGGTCAGTGTGTTTAAGGATAGACTAGCAGGGCAAGAAATTTGTTGTGTCTACAATAGGAATTATTGAATTCAATTGATTGGTTGTTTTGAAAATGTAGGCTCGGAAGTAACCTGCCTTTGTGTTCAAAAGTGGATTTCTTTGAGCGTAACTTTGAAACATTAGTGTGAATGAGTCATTATTTTGAGATTCTCCCTAATATATATTGTTCCTTCACCACAGACTACTGTCTAAAATTTCAACATAACAAGGGGCATATTTAAGAGCCTCTAGTGCCACCTTAGTGCAGCCATAGTGCTATTTTATTTACACTAAGGTGCGCGAAAGTGGCTATTTCCATGCGTCATAATAACAAATTGGTGCAATGCATGCATTGCGCCACTTTGTAAAGCCTTGTGCCACATTATTCCAACACCAGGCATAGTGTATGCATGGGGGCATTTTGAAATTAGAAGGCACACAGAAAATGGTGCAGTGAAATGTAACAGCTTTCACTGCACCCTTTTTGGCGTCATTTTTAATGCCTGCTCAGAGCAGGCATTATAATGATGCTCCCAGAGAAACATATGAGCCTCCTTGCACTTTGCTACACTAGCGTCAACGATTTTGATGTGAGTATAGTAAAGTGCTGCAATAGGTTAGCAGTTTTTAAAAATCAATACAGCGCAACCATGGTGTTGTTAGGTGCTGGTAGGGGGAGCATGAAAAGTGGAGCATCAGCTATGATGCATAAATTTTTCTTAAATATGGGCCCAAGTCTTAGAAGTTATGGAGGTTACTAACCCTGGGAGACATAGAAATATGTTTGTTATTGCTCTAAAGCAAGGATTATATCTGCTTGCGATTGCATCATTAATCTTCAGATTTTTTTTTTTTTATCTGTTTGAGTTAAAAAAACATTTTTGTAAAGATCTATAAGTCATGCAGCAGATTGCAAATTTATTTGCTAAATTAAGTGAAAAGTTGGGAAATCCCTACTGATACTGAAATGACAGTGGCCACGGAAACATGTGGCATTCAAGGGTCTTTCCTGTGCTAAGATTTAAGAATAGTCTAAGCCCAGTTCTCTTGAACATTACTCTATATTAAAACGTTACACTAGCATGCCATTTCGTTTTATATCTTGCTGTCTCTATCATTGTTTTGTTACAAGTGACATTGCACATTTAGGGCCACATGCACAAAAGTTTTGTGACTCGCAAATGCGAGACTTAGTGACTCAAAACCTGATGTACAACAGTGTCAATGACACTGTTTGCGATTCGTAATGGGGTCGCAAATGACCTACCTCATGAATATTCATGAGGTAGGTGACCCCATTGGGAATAGCGGCACTCATAAGGATGGTGGCCTGATGATGACCCCTTCATTAGTCCCATGGAGTCAGGGTACCTCTACCCTGATGCCTTCTATCAGTTTTCACTGGAACCAAGTCCAGATACACAAAATGGCAGCTGCAGTTTTTTGTCCCATTGCAGCCAGCCAATCACTGCATTGCTGCTGGCATGTGGATCTGCTGCAGTAGGTCCCAAGTGAATACACGTCTCTAGTCATACATACATACATACAACTCAAGAACTACTGAGCAGGTTTACACCAAATTACAGAAAAAGATATCTCTATACCAAGATCTAGCTTTCTGCTATATTTGGTGTAATTCCGTGAAGCGGTTTGGGCTGTCGTCTTGTCTTAAATACCTATAGGAAATTAGATGGGGAAAATGCATTTTTAAATGCTTCTTTTCCTCAGGCATTACTGCTTGACAAATCACCTCAAAACTTTCCAGACAGCAGCTGACGTGAGTGGCGAGTTCGTTTTGAACATTTTGTGAAGATTCATCAAATGGTACCAAAGTTATAATTAAAAAAAACACTTTTCCTATTGAAACCTGGTCAACACTATAGCTACCTTTACCCACCTCATTCCTTCCTGGAAAGGTTTAAGGTGATCCATCAAGTAGAGGATGTGGGGGTCCTAAAATATAGTTTCCCCAAGTAATTTCCAAAAGGAATTTTAGGGGGAAGAAGTTAGGAAAAACAGCTGCACAGGGGGACTATTTAATCCTAATTAGTTACAACCTAAACAGTATTTTTTGGCAGTCATGAGAAGATTCAAGAACATAATTCCTGTTTCCTGAAAATGATTTAAAAAAACTATACTAAATATATAAGGAGGCAGAGTTTGCACAACTTGACCTCAAAGGGTATGTGGGGGTCCCAAAGTGATCCCCTCTTGATTGTCTGGCCATGACATGGACAGAATGTTGTGGCAGCCATTGCAGCACTTCAGGACATGGTTTGAAATGCATTTAACAAACGCATGATTTTCAGGGTCACAAAAAGTAGTGCATATAAATTGTGATAATAGATTTGAGTCATAATTAGGCCAGGGAGGAACTCATGGAGTTTCACTCCATGGAATTATGCTAACTTATCCTAAAACTCTGCAAGATTCAGTGGAGTTCCACATGCGGCTGAATTCTGGTATGTCCCATTGCTTGCTCTGATTTTTATCAGTTGGAGCTTCTCCCAAAGTCTAAAACCCATGCAAATGACTCCGCTTGTGCGCCAGAGAGCATTACTTCTTTCTGCCACTCGAGTAGATTTTCTTTTTGAGCAGCACCTTTCTCAATATGAGTGGCAGCTTTCTCAACACAAGCAATAGGGACCTCCCGCAATCACCTGTATTGAGCAAGCTCACTGGAAGTCGGTCTAGCACTCCGGTTTCTCTCTTGTAATCACCAACTGAACATTGACGGGCCGTGCACAAGAAAAATCTATGCACTGGTGCAGTTGGCAGAGTTTCCAGAACACCGCTCATGAACTGAAACACAGAGTGGGCAAAACTCTTGAAACTCTGCCAGAAAAGGGGAGTTTACTGCCCACCACTGATTACAATGTCATTGTTTGTTAGTGTTACCATACTAAGTTTAGGAATTGTAAAGTGTTTTATACTGATTTTACTCTATGTAAAATGCTGATCGTCTTCTGAGATTTGATGAACCACATTTGATAGAAAACTGTTTTCATTCACTATTTTCTCACAGAGGTTATGAATGAGCTCCAGATGCTAAAATGAGACCATGTTTTCTGAAAATCTTTCTCAGCCATATGAGAATAAAATGTGACATATTGCGTACCTTCAACAGCAGCAGCCTGCCAGTTAATTCCCCTATGTTCTACTGTATCCTCCCATAGTGTTTTAAGAATAAATACAGCACTAGCATTCTTATTAATGATGAAGCCACTTTGAATCAAGTTGCAAAACTTAAAACATTTTGCTTAGCAATAAACAAGTTAAGGTGGTTCATTTTCTCATAGCAAATATGGTTAGGGCTGTAGCAATCAAAATTGGAATACATTTTCTTTGACCTCCCTATTATCCACCCTCAGCATTACAGAAAAACATTCTAACACGAAGACAGAAACATTTATTTTTAACACCAGCAAGAGCCTGCCATTTACCTCCATGATGGGTGCTCTAATGGGCAGTTAGAGTGCTGACATTCTGTATTTTTTTTACAAAGGTGTGGCTCATGTTAACAGGTTCATCATTAACCCACTATCTAAGCAGCATGAATGGGGTGAAACATCTGTGGATAATTCTGTGTATACATGAAACATTTAAGTTCTCATTTCTGGCTCCTTCAATTTTTATTGGAGACTCAGGTCTCCACAAAGCTATAACAAAAACTTCTTGTAGTCAAAGGAAGACAGTTAGGAGGGTACAGAGATAGATAGTAGGATGAAAAGAGAATGGACTCATGCAGAGATGAGTGGGTGGATGGCGAGGATGGCGAGGATGTTGGGATGCATGGATGCAGAGGTAGACAGAAGAAGGTGGGAAAAGAAAAAATGGATGGATAGAATGAAGTATAGCTGGACAGAAGGATAGAAGGTGATAACTAGAAAGAACAAAGGAAGGGAATATGGGTGGGGAATAGGTAGATTGCATGAAGGATGGATGATGGATGAAAAAGGAAGGAAAAGACAGAAGTAAGGAAGGATTAATGAAAAAGACAGAAAGATAGATTGATGAATAGTTAGAAATATGAGTAGTTGGATGATGGGAAAAAGTACAGAAAGGTTGAAAAAATTAAAAGAAACAAAGATGTAAAAAGACAGAAAGGAGGATGGAGCAAAGGAAGGTAAATAAACTGAACGAAGGATGGAAAATAAAGAAAGAAGAAAATTTAAGAATTTCCTAATTCCTTCTAGCAAAGCAAACTCCTAAATGGCCAACATATTTGCTTACCTCATCCCTTTACTCACAGCTTGGGATGTGCTTCTGATTAGTTCTGAGTAGTGGGCCCCTTTTGTACATGAATCAATGCTGTAAAATGGAAAGCATTTCCTGTAGAGGATACTGTAGCAAATGAAGAAATGAGGAGGCTTGATAAAAAAAATCTCTCCCAAAATTGCTGTCAGACAAAAGATCCCAAATGAAGACCAATGATAGAAGTGTGCAGAAAGCTTAAATAGCCCGTGCATCAAATAATCAAAAGGTCAACAGGATAAAAACATAAAAATAGCAACTAGTTTAAAAGTCTTTGCTGCTATTTGGGAACCCACAAAATGTGTCCTTGATTTAGCTTTCTATAAGGGAGTGAGTAGGGGCTGGACTCAGATAGCAGAGGACAGGGAGAAGTGAGCAGAACTAGCATGTTGGTAGTGCAGGGTGGACAAGAGTGTCAATGGCAGCACAGCTGACCACTTAGGTGAGAGAGGAGGGGCAATGGTAACATAATGGACCATAGAAAGGTGGAGAGGCACACACACGGAAAATGGATAGGATGGAGGTCCAGGCAGGGGCAGTAAGCTAATCATGCTGAACAGGCAGAAGGGGCAGAGACAGCACAAAATATGTGAGAGAAAATAAAGCTTATGTTTACAATACATTATTCCCCTATGCATTCTTACACACATGCTAACATTAAAGAGTTGTCTTGTAGTGCTTTTGAATTTTTTTACAAAAAACTGAGGTATAGAAGGTGCAGATATTTATTTCCAGAAGGTTAATAAACAGTCTGATTCTTCATAAATTGTTGAACCATATCTAACATACTTACCTCACTCACAAATGGTTCCAGTCACAGAATGATTGTAAACATTGTTGTTATAGTGAACACCATTCTGCTCATTTCAAGAATATGTGTAAGGTATTTTCACAAACATGCCTTTTCAGTGGTGCTGATATGAATTTATATTTAACCAAGAAAAACACATACGTCTAAAAAGTGCAAAACTATTTGAAAAAGAAAACCTGTATTTGAATTACTGATTTTGTAGTAGATTATCATATTTAGAATTATTAGTATATAAAAGAATTAACAATGTACTGACTTAAGTTAGCTTAACTGACAAAGACATATTATCTATAAAATAATAAACTAGCATTAAATGCTCTGCTGTTCACGTTGAGCTGTTCTTTTGCACAAGATATTTTTCTCTTTTGTTGCAAATGTTATAACTTTATAGAAGCCTTCTGTTAGTTAGTGACTAGGCATTTGTTTCTATCAGTCAACTGATAGTGAGGTTCTCACCAGGAGGGGAGGAACCAACAGGAAGTATGGTTCATGGGAAGAACCGTCTCAACCACAAAACGTGGATGAAGTATTGTGTAATTGAATAATATATATAGACTATTGTGCACACATTAGAAGTTAGGAAGTTTAAATATTCCGAAGATCTCACAAAACTCCTACGGAATGTATTGGATGAAAAAAAGAAACATTTTAACATGTAGAATATTGTGTTCCTAGAGTAGAGGAGGCTTCACTCACTCAGCATATGCCAGAAATCCATCACGGAGCCTATTGAGACTCTGGGGGTCATTATGACCCCGGCAGTGAGTGTTAATGTGGTGGTATGACCGCCAACAGGCTAGTGGTACATACCACCACATTATGAGATTGGCAGGTTGTCACTTCTCCACTCATACCGCCATGGCGGTATGAGTCGCCGTGCCGGAGAGATGTATCTCCAGCCCGGCTGACGGTATAGTACTGCCAGCGGCGTTATGACTTTCTGTGGTATTAGCAACTCCACAAAAACCTTGGCTGTAGGCCCAACTGGTGACAGGGAATTCCTTCCCTGTCACTGGTAGGTGGCTTCCCCACCCCCCAACACTCACCTGATAACCCCCACCCTCTTAATCCAAACTCACCCACTTCCCATACGCACACTAAACCCTCCCAACCACTGACATTCAAATACACCCCCTGCCCCTCCGATCCTCACACACACACACCTCAACCCCCTCTGATCCACACGCACCCCCCGCCCACTCCAATCCTTACTCCCCCACCCCTCCGATCCTCACACACACACACACACCCCACCCCCCATACATGCACACACCTGCAGGCACGCACCATGCATACACTCAATCACTCAAACTGGATACACGCATTCATGCACACACTGGCATACATGCATTCATACACACACTAGCATATACGCATTCATACATGCATATATCCAGACATGCTCACACACATTCTTGCAACAATCATACTCACATGCAGACACGCACTCACCTCACCATTCCTACACACATTCACTCACACGCATACAACCACACAAACAGCACAACAAACACGGAAGCATTCACACACTCACTCACACATTCATGCACAAACTCAGACACACACTCACAACACCCCCACCTCCCTCCCCTGTCGGAAGCCCGACTTACCTTGAGCGAGGAGGTCTTCTGGCAGGAAACGGGAAGGGGCATTGCTACCGCTAGCAGTGCCCCACCAGCCGAACACTGCCAGCCCATAGGAATTGCGATTATATGGCTGGCGACGTTCTGCTGCCGTGGTGCTGCTGGTGGTAGCAGCGACACCTTAACACTGTCCACCACCATGAACACTGTCGGATTTCTGCCTTCTTGTGGCGGAAGTCTGGCAGTGCTCATAATATGTCCGACGGATGGTAGTCGCGGTGACGGTATTTTGGCATCTGTCACCGTGGCGGTAGTCTGTTTTTACTGCCAATGTCAAAATGAGGGCCTATAACTCTCTTTATGGGGGTTGCTTAGCCTATATTCTGATGTCTGCTGATTCACAGTTCAAAATGTTTTCCAGCTTGATCATTCATTAATTGGTATGCAAAAGAAAATACTTTTGGCCTAGGCATTTATTATTCTCATCAGAAACCCTTATTGGGTATCTGAACTGACACCTTATTCTATCTCCAATCCAATTTTTTTTTAGATTAGGGAATTTCTTTATAGAAGACACTTCCTTTATTATTACAATATTAACAGTTTTTTGACAAATATTGTATTGTTCATTATATTGGAATATTGATTATTGGATTATATTCACTTCTAATGCTGCTGCCTAAAAGACTAATTCTTACTAAATAAAATAATGAACATTTAAGAAATTGAAAAATAAAGCCCTTTACCACACACAAACTCTTTTTGTTGAATGAATTTGCAGTCTTTTTTTATTTTATTGATTACATGTTTCAATGTAGGTGATAGTTTTTTTTTTACTTCTTCTTGTTGATGATGAAAGATACCTACAATCAACGTCAGGGATTAGTTAATGATTATCACCTAAGTTTAAGATCTAGACACCCCGTAGCCAGAGGATGGCTCATGTCACAGGAAAGAAAGCAGCTGAAATAATTTGCCCAAGTTTGGAACTGCCCATGTCCCTTAGGTCCAAAGACTGAATTTGAAAACTGATGAAATTTGTAGTTGCAAAATTGGTTGCAGTGGTGGAAATGTGAATATGAATAGAGTTATTAATAGCAATTTGTGTCTTTTTTACATTTCTTCATTGTGTGGTAGCTATGTCTCATATTTTGGTACAGGCTAATGGATTAGTCATTTCTCAGCACTTGATGTTGAGCAATTGAAGTTGTTACTGATCTTGGTGATGTCAAAGGTCCTGGAATAGTTAAGAAATAGTAAGCTGCAATGTTATTCCTCTGATAAAGGTTTGTGGTCCATGTTTGTGAGGTACCAACAACTGCACATTTGAGTTAGGCACTGTAACAATTTGTTGTGATTGTTCTAATATTAATAGGCATTAGGGAAGCCTATTGTGCATGGGGAAAACTATATCAGTCGCAGTGATTACCTGCTGGCCAAGAATGAATCTATGTGTGTGCTTATGAGGAAATGTAACCTTATTTGTTCAGATTTTCTTGTATGAATGAACTACTTGGAATTCTTGAGCAGAGCAGATACGGGTTATTTGTTTATTGTGCTTGCTTAAAGTTGAAGAACTGTGTATATGTTAGAATTGCAGAACAACTGCAAAGAGTGAAAATCACATAAGAGAGTACTGTGCAGGTATAGGTCAATAAGGTTAAAGTATTAAAGTGCTGTGCTGAGGCTGGTTGATGACTCATCACGTTTTAAACTGTGACAGGCTTACAAAAAGAGGATTGTGTCAGGATTCAGGGAAGAAATTCATGTACATGGAACTGTAAATTGAAT
The DNA here is from genome assembly GCF_031143425.1 of Pleurodeles waltl. Lineage (NCBI taxonomy): Eukaryota > Metazoa > Chordata > Amphibia > Caudata > Salamandridae > Pleurodeles > Pleurodeles waltl. Next base: position 406,369,457 of record NC_090439.1, read on the forward strand.
GAACACATTGATGTTTTTTAAAAATTATGATTGCTCGTTTATTGATGAATTTTCTCCAATCATGAAATTTTTTAGGGCTCTTTGAGATTTGATGAGAGGTGATGTGTGAATCTCAATTCAGGAGAATGAAGAGGCTCCATCAGATGGTACGTTGGGTCATTGTATTGTGACAAATATAGAACTTCATATATGTTTGTGGCTTTATCAGTGGCCATAAGATCACTGAAAATGAAGGAGCATTCCGATATCCTAATATGATACTTTTGATTTAAAGAATATTGAAAGGTTCAGAGAAAAGTTATATAAAATGAAGCTACTTCCTATGCACAGACACAGAACAGGTCATTAAATGCCTAGTAGTAAGCAACTCCTGCCAATGTTTAAGAAATGTATTAAAATACAGCAAGGAGAGCAGTGCAAAACTACACAGATGCTAACTGGGACAAAGGATAACAGATGTGGAGGAAATGTGTAGTTGAGGAAGCCAGGATGTATCAGCAATCATAACAGAAAGCCTAAAAAGAATCACAAGAAGCTAAATAATGGATAGCAGTGGGTAAGCTCCACGCAGCTGGCAGAGCTAACAGAGGTTTTGGCACTCAGCGCTCCACTTGGAGCATGGAGTTCACCCAAAAACTCCACTAGCACCACCAGCGGCGTGGAGCTCACCAGGTGTGCACTGCAGCCAAGTTATGGGGTACACACCTCAAGCGCAGACAGTCTGTGCTTTCACTGTGTAGCCCAAAACTAGGCTGCAGTGCGCAGCAGCAATAGATCCAAGGTTAGGCCTCCCTTTGCCAGCAGCCTGGGAGCATGGGGCAGAGGGATGCAAAGAGCCAGGCCCCTGGGAAGGATGACAAGGACCCCTGGAAGACCCAGGTAAGTCCTTGTTTCTTTTCTTATTTTTCCTTGTTTATGCACACTGGTGCACAAACAAGGACTGAAACTGCAGATTTCGCTGCCTATGGCCCTGGCCTGAAAATAGGCCAGGGCCATAGCCAGTGAAAATTGTTGTTTCAGGCCTCTTGTGCATTGTCTTGTCCAGTGTGCAGGCCAGTGCACAGGATGCCTGAAACAGCAGCCTTCTCTGCCTACGGCCCTCTCCAGAATGCATCCGATTCCGGAAGTGCTAAGCAGGATTTGGACTGGTTAGCCAGGACTGACTACCCAGCCCCGAACATGCTTAGTGCTTGTGAGATTGAGTGCATTAAGGACTCCGAGGGTCACAGAACTCCACCCCTGCAGAATTCCAATATGTTTTTAATGAACTCCGTGGAATTCTGTGGAGTGGAACTCTGTGAACTCCACCCAAGCCTAATGATGAGGAGGGTACAAGGAAAAGTGACTCAGATAACAATTCAGGGGAATGCATTTTAGATGTTTTATTTTCCTCATGGTTACCAACATATGTGGCTCCCACAAATATTACAATGGCTGTTATAACTAGTAGTGCTGCAGTGACTACAGCTTCTGTTGATACAAATATAGCTCAGGTTGAGAGATCACTTCAAGCACTTTTGATTGCTACTGTACCTGTTGAAGTAGCCTCTACGATAATCATTCCAGGTGTGACTGCTTCTATTCTGAATGTTCCTGCACCTGTGTCAAAGTATGTATCAGTTCAAAGCTTAGGAATTTCTATTAAAAATGCACCAATAAATATTGTATAGAATCGAATTGTTCCAGGTGCCCTAGGAGAAGTAGCAACAACAGGGTTTCTCCTAATAATGCAAAACTCACAGATTGTTGCCTTGTGTGAGAAATTGGATTGTTGGTTGACTGTGGAGTGAGCCCTTGTCAAGCAACAGTTGTAGTCTCTTTCAAGGTGAAACACAAAAGTCACCAACTTACCCTGTACTTAACCCTTGGCTTGGCACAAAAAGCAGTCAGACGTAACTTACAAACAATGTGCAAAGTTCTTAAGTAAACTACAAAGAGTAATGGAGTGAATACACAACAGATGGAAAATTCTTAAACAATTTAGAAAGATAAAGTACATTTTATTAAATTATTTGACATCAACATTAGAAAAACTGGATTCATGGATTTTTTTAATTTTAAGTGGAAACTAGCATCCAAATGATCAAAGTGCCAACTGCAGACAACTAGTGACACAAGACCTGGTCAAAGTAAAAATATATAGCTGACCATGATGAAGTGTGGTTAGGATACAAGAAGTGGATTGGGCCCGGTCAGTGTTTACCTTTGAACTCAGTAGAGATTCTGAGAAAACGTGTCCGTGGAGGTAAAGTGAAGTGGGTCAAAGCTGCAGGAGGTGTCCGTTGAGTGAGCGTCTTTGTTGGTGGCCCATGGGTCAAAGCCGTGGTGAAGATTTCTATGATCAAACATAGGCACCAAAATGGAGGTCGAAAATCTACAGTGGCATTCGGCAGAGGGCTGTAGACAAAGACTGTTCCACGGTGTTGGATGCCCTTTTTGTGAAGAATTGCTTAAACTTATTTTCTGCTGTAAAAAAAAAACATACACAGAGGCTTCAAAGCTAATCCAAACAGCGATGCAGCCAGGGAGGACAAACGAGCAGGTTGGTCCCAGTCTCCTCCTGCTTCTCATAACAGTTTTTGGATAAGATTTATCTGATACTTCAGTTTTGGAAATTCGCCATCTGGGTAACTTTAGCACCACAACAGAGTCCAGGACTGGTAGGACACCTCATAGGGTTCAGGACTCACTCGGGCTGGATACAGATGTGGATTCAAAATGGTGGTAGCCTTTTATATCCCTGTGATGCTGAACAGGAGGCCAGCAAACCAGCCCTTGGAATCACCTCATGTAGTCCTTGGTTCAGGTGAAGATGTAGGGGTCAACATCAGGCTGGCTGCTGAGGGTTCAAGCTAGGCTCCAGGGAGCAAACCAGTCCTTCCAGGTACAGCAGATGCCTGGCAGAGTGCACAGCAGGCAACAGCAGCAGGAGTCCTGTGAAAGTCCTTCCAAAGCTACACTAGTGAACTGAAGAATGGGTCTAAAGGTCCAAATGTTATGCTCCAGTGCCTTTCTTTTGGAAGTTTAGAGAAGCTTCTAAAAGTGTTCTTTGCAGTACATAGAATTTCCTGACTACACTCCAGTGGCTCTAAGCTGGCTGTGGTGACAATGAAGGGTTGTTAGGCCCTTTGTGTGAAGGCAGAGCACAGGCTGTTCAGTTGTAAGTGGGAGCATGCTTAGCTTCACACCCTCATCCTGGCAGCAGAAGGCCCACTGAGGCACACCTAATCTCCCTATTTTGTGACTGTCTAGGAGAAAATTAAAAAAGTATAACTGTCAGCTACACTCTGTCATGTGCCCCAAGACAGGCTGTAGGCACAAAGGCTAACAGCAGGAAAATTACAACTTTCTAAAACTGCCATTTTCAAACTTGTAATGAAAAACCTGACTTTACCATTATAGAGGGCTCACCATTACAGTGTCATAGGTACCAGACATAACTTATTTACTTGCTCCCAAATACAAATTAAAATGTATTAAATGTGGGAAGGAATCACCAATTATAACCTATGGGAGGGGTAGTCTTCACAGTAGTAAAAACTATTATTTAGGTGTTTTTCTTTACCAGGACATGTAAAACTTAAAGTACATGTCCAACTTTTTAATTACACAGCACCCTGACCTATGGGCTACCTAGGGCCTACCTTAGAGGTATCCTTTATGTAATAAAAAGGCAGCTTAATGCTTGGCAAGGGGATGTAAATGCCAAGTCAACATGACAGTCAAAAACTGCATTCAGGCAGCAATGGCAGGCCTAGGATACGTCTTAAAGTGCTGCTTAAAAGTGGGGGGCACAACAAGTGCTGCAGGCCCACTGGTAGAATTTAATTTACCGGCCCAGGATATGTGGCATTACACTCTATAAGGGACTTGTAGGTTAATTAAGAATGCTGATCAGGTGTATACCAATCAAACTATGTTTAGGGGAGTGAGAGCAAACACTTAAGCACTGGTTAACAGTAGTAAAGAGCAAAGAGTCCTAAGGCCAACAAAAACAAATGCCAGCACAAATTGAAGGTCGGTAAGCAAAATGTTTGGGGGATGATCACTCAAAGGCTGACATCTCTAATACCTGGACCCTCCTTCAAACTGGCCAATCATTGAAAGAAGGACAAAGTATTGTCTTTATAATACCTATTGCTTAGGGAGGAAACAGAACCATATGATGATGGAATTTTTCTCCCATGTTTTCATGACATTCCTGAAATTAAAGGAACAGGCGAAATAGGGAGAACATTTACTAGTCCGGAAGGCGTGGGACCCCTAAATGTACCACAATCGATGGTGCAATTAGAAGAAAATATTCAAGGGTGCTTAGGCATTTCATATTTGAATCAACATTAGGAAAATGAGTTAATATATCTTAATTAAAAAATCATAATACCTGCAGCAGGCAAAGATGATAAACTAACAGAATTGGTAGGAAATATGAGGTGAACCTTTACAGAACATCTTGAGGGCACAGTTAGATGATGAAACCATTGTAACTCTGTGATACTCAGAAACGAGATTGCACATTTCTTAACCCGTAAAAATGCATTTGACAATAGAGCGGTTTTAACAGATTAGAGAGTAAGTGGGCAAAGACAAAAGATAAGAAAAAGAAACAATCAAATGCTTCAGAAGCTTATAGTAACCCATCACTAGTAACCCTAGATGAGGATGATGTTCTAACTTTCCATATGATGGAGCTACCAGGTGGAGGGTATGTTCATGTACCATGGAGTAGAGGTGATCTATTGACACTGCCAAGCAACTTGCTGAAATTGAGAGAGACTCCTGTTCAATAGAGTGCAAAAGTTGAGAGATTTGTGAAGTTTTCCAAGGTTCTGTGGACAGACCTGAATACTTTCTTTGATATTGTAGTACCAAGCAATTTATGGGCTGACTACAAAATAGCCACGCAATGGCCTCGTACTGAACCTCAAAGGGATGCACATACCCTCCCTTATGGTAATGACAAAATATGATGAAGCAATTACCTTTTTGAAAGGAAAATTGCCATTAAGGAACATTGATTGGTTGAGGCAACAGAACGACTCAAGAAGCTAAACAATCAGTGCATGATTGTTATGTGGATTGTTGCAGGTGTTTAAGCAGCACAACAAACCAAGAAAATCCTGAAAAGGGAGATATGAGACGTTTTGTGCCACAGTTTTCTCTTGGGCTGGAACAAGAAATTAGCATGCACATAGAAGAGAATGTGATTTTTTGGAAGACAAAACACTCAGATGAGATACTGAGATGTGTGAAATATTATAGTGATTAGCAAGAAATGAAGCATAAGAGAATTAAAGAAAAATGTATGTTTTCCCAGACTAAGCTGCCACAGGAAGGGTTACACAATCAGCCATATGTAGGGATTGTTTGCAGAATACAAGGTGTTAGTTTCCGGATTGGTGGACAGATAGTTTATGGTGTAGCAGGTGCTTCTCAGGGTAGATGTGGAGGTGATTTGGGTGATCCAAAATCAGGGATAGATATTGCAATGCTGAAGACATCAACTCCTTGTCATTATTGCAACAGTCTCAGGCATTGGAAGAGGGAGTATAGACGGAATCCAAATAGAGAAGTGGTGATGGACAGATGTAAGTTTTAAATCAAATGCATATGCAACATGTTCCAGTTCAGGTTCCAGTCCAGTGAATGCAGAAGTCAACACAGTCACAAGTTCCTGTGATAGAGATCCTGCAACCTCCAATGGCCCAACAGAACATTGTTAATTCTATATTCAATGTAAGGCAAGTACCAAGAGCACATTCAAATCAATTCCAAAACCACAACCCATTCCAACAGTTCCCCATATTAGGGAATGAGAACTTTGATTCTGAAAATGCCCAAGGAAGGTACCTGAGCGGGGAGGAAAATGAGGTGCTTGGACAGTCGTAGAGGTATACCAAAGTTAACCATTTGTGGAAGGAGAGATAAGTGGCCATCAATTGTCATTTCTTATCGACACAGGTGATACCCATTCCACTGTTAGAACAGCAGAAGTCTCAGACCTATGCATCTAGAGAAAGAAGATCAAAGTTGCAGCAGTCACAAATAAACAAATAACTAACCATGTCTCAAAGAATGTCCCTGTAGAAATTGGTTTATTTGAGGAAGATTACTAATTTGTGCTATGTGATTCAAGTCCTGTAAACCTGTTTCGTGCAGGTTAAAATGCACCATTGACTGCACACCATGGAATGCAATTATGATAAAGATGGCCAGATAAGAAACAGTAGAGGAGTTAACTTCAGATTTAAGAGATACTTTTAATTCAGAAGTGTGGGACTTTTTAGGAAAGGTTTTTGGACTAATTGTAGGTGTAGAACTGAACTAAAACACTATAATGTCAAATGCATTATTTCTGAGAACACTACTATGTAATCTAACACCTGAAAAGGTGGCTGGAGTTACTCCAGTGATTGAAAACATGCTAAAACAAGGGATTTAAGGGAGTCTTGTAATACTTGTTTATTTGTTTTCCACAACACCTCGATTTTTTCACAGTAAACAAAAATGGCTACCGTTTCATTTCTAACATTCTAATCATATATATTGAGATGACTCAGTGGGATACTACAGAAACGTAGTGTAAGTATTTTATATGTTTTTTTTTTAATTTAGGGAAATCCCAAGGTGTAAAGCAATGACAAGTTAATAGCTGATTGGCTAATGACTGCCTTTATAAAAGGTAGAGGCAGCAATATTTTTTTACCTTGTTTTTCCTTATGTTCTGCTATACAACACACATAGGCGTTAGGTTTGGTAATTTGCCTATACCTAATACCACTTTCTTAAAGTTGTAATAGGTAAAGAAAAATATTTCTGAGTTTATATATAGGTTGAATAGAAAAGACAGAGTTTCACAGGAGTACTGCAATACCAAATAAAAATAAAAAAGTACAAATTGGAAATACACTGTAAGACACTTTGGGGGATATTTACAAGAAAGTGGCACATCAGACCTGATGCACCACTTTTCTTGCCTCGCCTTTCCGCACCTAATGGCACCATGGTTGTGCCATATTTACCATACAGCGCACCATGGCGGTAGTTAGGACAATAGCTTCGCTACTGTGTCGCTTTGCTGCACTAGCGTCAAAACTTTTGTCGATAGTGCAGCAAAGCACAGGGAGGCCAATTCATTCATTTGTGTCATTTTACTGCCTGCTCTGAACAGGCGTTAAAAATGTCAGTAAAAGTGGTGCAGTGAAATCTTGTAAATTTCACTGCACCATTATTTTCGGGCCTCCCTACATCGGCTCGCCCGCCTTGCATACATTATGCCTGGTGCAGGCATAAGGTGGCACAAGGGTTTACAAGGTAGCTCAGTGCAAGATTTGCACCACTTTGTAAATATGGCGTAGGAGAAAGGCCTCCTTAATGCCGCCTTAGCATAAAACATTATGCTAGGGAGGCGCAAAGTAGCACTAGGGGTTTGTAAATATGCCCCTATGTTTTTTTTAATATAGTGTGTATAAGTGAATTTTAGATTGTTTCATAATATTTAAATATTCACATAAAGGTAGACTGAGTAATGGGGTAATTATTAAAAATTACTTCACTTCTTTAAAAAAAGAAAACTCTTAACCATACAGTGGTCTAAAAATGTAGAAAATTTTAAAATCAAAAATGTCTTCCTTTCGAAAATTGTTTTGGAGTGCCACAGTACTCCTGAGCTGCTCTGTAACATTTAAAAAATATATATAGAAAGCTAAAACTATGTTATTCCACTTTTCTAAACTGGTAATATTTACGGCAAAAATACTACACAATCCACTTACGTACATCGGATGGATTAATGCACAACACAATGAAAGTGTACCGAAAAACAACATGGCAGCTTTTAACTTTTGGAAACTCATTCATTACGTAATCAGCTAGTGACATGTGATGACTATGTACCGGGCTACTAACGTTAATTACTCCCACAGTTCACTAAAAAACGTGATAGTGATAAAACTAACTTTAAACACATTAAAACTTAACTAAAAATAAAGATCTGTGCACCATAATATGTCATCTGGATTTTTTTTAACAAAATAGCACTCAAAGTTTTGACACAATGCAAACGCAATTACACGTAATACTAAATTGAAGTACATTAAAAATGACAAAATAATTACATTGCTTACCTCCAGTAGGCAAAATAAACATGCCCACAACATAATATTTAATCCAGTTAAACTTAAACAAAGCTCTACTCCCAGTTTTGGCACCTTGAAAAATATGAAACTACATCGCTGATTGTTACCTTTGATAAACACAGCCAAGAACCTATCACATAATCAGTTCGAAGTCCCACGTATCGTGGTAGACTCTCAAATGTAGACTTTATCCACCATTAGACTACAAGGAAGAGCGCGTGGTAAGTAAAACAAATTAAATCCTAATATGTTCCTTGCAGTCTCAGGAGTGGCAGAAACTTGAAGTGTAGCTATTAGCTCCACACAAGCTTGAAAAAGAAAAATGTTCACTGCATGCTGTGAAATTATCTCCCGTTGTTAGTAGATTGATGGACATTCCATGTGAATCTTACATACCCAACATCTGCCGTCCTGCTGAAAAGAGCAGCTCTTCAACAAACCATTAGCGTAGGTTCCGTTCTGCTGATGCTATATTTATTGATTTCCATGAGGAATTGGCTCAATAAATCATGGCGTTCTGTAAAGCAGAATGAACTTGAAAAAATGTTTCAGAAAATGTGTCATATTCATGTTAATGATGTCTATCAATTGGTATGCATAACAGCAGCCAATATACCACAACTGTTCATATAAAAAAAGCGCGCTTGGAAAAGTTTCCCTTCCAGATTAAAGAGCAGATGGCTAAAGTCAAGTTTCAATAATAAGGGCAGACATGCGTCATTGTCTTTGAAGGGGCTATATTTATTAGTGTTATTGTATTTCTTTACATTCTTGGCTAATTAGTAAGCAATAATTTTAAGAAGCCTTCCCAGAATTTATGAAACCGCTATCAGAAAATTAGTTTATAAAATATGCAAACCCTAACATAAAATATCCGAGGGGGTAAGTAAAGGATCACAATTAATTTTTTGTGAAAGTCAAGGTGGCTTGACAATAATTTAAAACAAAGGAAACATTGTGTGAATGCCATTAGTTATCCTATGTTTTATGAATGAGTGAATGAATAAAGCATTTCTAGAGTGCAAGAGACACCCTTCTAGGTTATCCAAGTACTATTGGATAGAGGATTAAGCTGGCAACAGAGATGTTTAAGGAGATAACTAAGTACTATTTTTTATTTCAAAATGAGAGATAGTTTAGCTTTGATCTGATATTCAAATGTTGAATATTCCAGAATTTGGGCGAATGATAGTAAATAGGTCGGCATCAAAGATATGCGTGTTTTACTGTGAAAAGAGAAATGTGACATCTAGGAGTCGAAGGAAGAGTCTGCATCAGACTATAGCGAGTGATACATGTACGGATAGCAAGAGGGCTGCTAGCACGCCTGGTCCTTAGTAAGTAAACTTACAAGGGGACAAGTATAGGCAGATGAACCTTTTGATTTGCATGGAGTATTCTATCTATATAGTAACCAATGTTCAGCAATAATCAATATACAAACAATAACCACTAAGAAAAACATCAATCATCAGTCAATAGTGTCACCATTTCATGAATAACCACAACTCAATAGACGTCTTAGCAATTTTTATTTCCCTATTACTTACAATACTAATCCATGAGGTTAATTCAAACCTTATTCAATTGACTCAAGATTAATTCATTAGTGACCACCAATAAAATAATCTAATCGGAACTTGAGAAAACATACGTTCTAATGCTTCAGCATAAGACAACAAAGATGAATATGACAACATTAATAGCAGAGTTCAGCAAATCAGTACGTCAATCATTTGTCACTATATATGTCAAAATCTCACTGATAGGAAACCTTAACTATCTTGGATTAGCAATAGCATGTGGGACTTCATGCGAAAAACAATTTAGACATGATATTGGAAAAACATCTAACTAAGAGAAAAACTATTTAGACAGCGCAGTTGGCACCTAGAAAGAAAAGGCACAAAAGTTAATCAGTCACATTGTCATAGCTACTATCCACGGAATGGATCAGCAACAAAGTCAGTCTTCGTCTTCAGGTCATCAATCGATCAGCAGCGCATCAGGCTCTTAAGAACATGATCCCAATGACAAAGTCTGGCACCAATTTCGGCAAAATGTCTCTCCCTGATCATCTGCCTCTAACATCTCTCCCTCAATTCTGAAATTCTTCCCCTTGTCATGACATTATATCAAAGTCACCCAGTCCATCCCCTAATTCCTAATTGGTCGATTAATCATCAGTTATAACTCTACCCAATAATCTTTATGTTCCAAATCTATGAATTCCAATATTACGCCATTCTCAGGGTGTTGATTGGTTCAATGTACGATGTCCTCATCATCCGGCTCATCAGGTATCGAAAATGTTGCATCTTCTTCTCCAGTCTGTGTCTCTATTGTTCGAGTCTATGTTGCAAGTTTGATTCCCTCATCTTCTGTTTGTTGGCTCATTGCAGTACGTTCTAGCTAAGCAGACTTTATTAACATGAGCAGCTCAGGGTCAGTTCAGCACGTTAGCTTCTCTACATTGCATGATTATTCTGCTTCTGCATGAGGCCTGGAAAAACTAGGCCACAACTTCGTCTAAGTTAGCTCTACAATATAATGTAAAACATTTCAATATGACATATTACCACATTACTATTATACATTTCCAACATTTCACATATTTTTAGTCATTTTTAGTATAATTTGTGAATCTTGATGGACACTCTTTGTGGGCACATTTTCAAATGTGCACACAAATTATTCTATGCTTAAATATTTCTACTGTTTTCTTCTTAATCAAAATGCATAAACACTCATTACTATTTCTAATTAACATATCTGTGTCAGCAGGTCCTTTGCCTGAAAGGCTTCTTCAGCAAATATAAAGCTATTTAAAGATGAAATATTTTTACACAGGGAGCCAATGTAGGGTAAGAATGTGCCTGGAAATAGGGATTTGAAAATGGTTTCCAAGAAAAAGTCTAGCAGCACTGTTCTGAATTACAGAAGAATGTGTAGTATGGCAAAGGGAATAACAAGATACAATGAGTTGAAATAGTCCAGACTGGAGAATGTTACACCATCGACTCCAGAATTGTAAAGGTGAATGGTAAGAAAAGGAAGGACTCTTTGCAGAAGGTGCATGCAAGATGTTCATTAAATGATCTGTGTAATAAAAGAGAAATTACAATCAAATGCTTTTGGCTTACGTGGCTGGTGTAGGGAGCTGTACCAACAGAACCTGGAAAACCATATGGAGAGAGGTCATCTAAACACCACGTCTGTTGTTTCTCCATGTAACTTTAAAAAACAGGCCTCATCCAATGTGCAACTTCTGACATACATGATGTAAAATTGCCTGGTATGGTCTGAACATCCTCACTAAAGAGGAGGATAATCTGAGTATCATCTACATAAAATATGGATAGGGAGCCAAAAGAGCAGATGATATTAGCTAACAAAGAGAAATGGAGGTTAAAAAGAGGGATTCAAGGAGGATTCCTGAGGGACCCGGAGTTAGGGGCGTGAGGAGAAGAATGAAAAGGGGAGAGATGAACTGCTTGAAACATAGCTAATATATGTAAAGTACATGAGGCTTGGGCCTAACCTTCAAACCCAACCTTTGCTTAGAAGAAATAGTGGAATGGTGTGAGGTAAGTGTGGAAGACTGCACTTAGATAAAGGAGGAAAAGGACAACTCAATTTTTCTGCTTTAATTTAAGGTAGAGATTCAGAGACTGAAGAAAAAGCAGACTCAGAACTATGAAAAGCTCTGAGTCCAGATTGGGAAGACTCACATAACACAGATGATTCAATAAAGTGGGAAATGTGTTCAATTATGTTTCAAGAATTTTAGTTCTCAGTGGCAATAGAGAATGGGTCTAAAATTCCTCAGAACTGATGGACAGCTGAAAGCTATTTTAGGACAGGGGGCAGAAGATTCTGTTTTTATCTGGAAGGTACCTTCTGTTTTATATGGAAGGTACAGGCATCATTTATCAGCCACGTAGCAGATGGTGCAACAAAATGTTCCCGCACACACGCACACCATTCTGTGAGTGGATTTTCAGCTCTTGTCTGCCAACTTCACCTTGCCAGGGCCCAGGAACTGGATAAGGCACCATTTGACAGGGCAGGAGACTCAGCAGAGGGTCCAGATTTTAGAAGAGGAAGTCTTTGATGGCCCTGAGACTTCAAAACAGGAGGCAAGCTCAGTTCAAGCCCTTGGAGATTCTTCACAAACAGTAATATATTCACAAAGTCTAGTCTTTGTCCCCTTTCATCGGCAGAAGCAGCAACTGCAGGATGGCCCAACAAAGCAATGTCACAGGCAGGGGCAGCACTCCTCCTCAGCTCTTCAGCTCTTCTCTTTGGCAGAGGTTCCTCTTCGTTCCAGAAGTGATCTAATTTTCAGATGTTTTGGTTCCAACACTTGTACCACTTTCTGCCTTTGAAGTAGGCCTACTTCAAATGAAATTCTCTGCCGTTCAGAAGATCCTGCCATGCACAGGTCAGGCCCCAGACATAGACTAGGGGGATGGAGACTGCATTGTGAGAGGGTAGACACAGCCCAGTCAGGTGTAAGTGACTCCTCCCTCCATTCTAGCAGCTACACCCTAGCACCCTTTGTCTCACTGTCTAGATGGGATTCACAAACAGCCCAACTGTCAAACTGACCCAGACAGGAAATCCACAAACAGGGAGAGTCACAGAATTGTCTAAGCAAGAAAATGCCTATTTTCTAAAAGTGGCATTTTCAAACCCACAATCTAAAAACCAACTTCATTATAAGATGTATTTTTCAATTGTGAGTTCAGAGACCCCAAACTCCACATTTCTATCTGCTCTTAAAGGGAATCTGCACTTTAATAATATTTCAAGGCAGCCCCTATGTTAACTTATGAGAGAGATAGGCCTTGGAACAGTGAAGATTGAATTTAGCAGTATTTCACTGTTAGGACATGTAACACACATTAGCACATATCCCACCTTTAACATGCACTGCACCCTGTCCATAGGGCTATCTAGGGCCTACCTTAGGGGTGCCTGACATGTATAAAAATGGAAGATTTAGGCCTGGCAAATGGGTACGCTTGCCAAGTCGAATTGGCAGTTTAAAACTGCGCAAACAGACACTGCAGTGGCAGGTCTGAGACATGTTTCAGGGCTACTTATGTGGGTGGAAGGCATAATCAGTGCTGCAGGCCCACTAGTAGCATTTGATTATAAGCCATGGGAACCTCTAGTGCACTTTACTAGGGACTTACTAGCAAATCAAATATGCCAATCATGGATAAGCCAATTACACGTACATTGTACGTAGGAGCACTAGCACTTTAACACTGGTTATCAGTAGTAAAGTGCATAGAGTACCAGAGTACCAAAAACAGCAGTCCAACACACAACAATAACCTGGGAAGCAGAGGCAAAAAGTTAGGAGAGATCACACCAAGATTGTGGTCCTCCTTTAATCCTATATTATACTTTGTCACCTTATTTGTGTTGCCTCCTAAATGAAATGTTTACTATTTTTATTCTGTTTCTTTGTGTTTTTATGCCATTTGCAAGGAAGGTTTTCCATTTACCACTCTTCTGGTGATTTTTACAGTCCTTTAAGGAGGGAGAAGATTGATCAGAATTTTCCATTTAATTTCAGGTGGTTCTTCCAGTGGGGTTGACATGTGTCAAATCTGCTTTACTACTACACCCCCTAGAATAAACTAAGTAGATTAATCAAAGATGTAATTGAACATGTCATGAGTAGTGCAATATGTGATGTGATAAGCAGTGCAAGATGGGGTACAAGTTATAATTAGCTCAATAAATTATAACTGGTAAATTTCAGTTTTGTTGTTTTAAACATTATGTTATAACTGACATTTATACTTAAATCTAATGCCAAAACTCAGTGGTTTTAAGTTAATTTCTGAGTCTTTTAATGTAAATTAAGATATTACCAGAACTACAGATAATGTAACTTTAACCTTTTGCTTTTTCAGGAAATATCTACAACTTTGTGTAAAGTAAGATAATATTATCACACCTAACTATAGTGTAACTTAAATCATTGTTTTTTTAGTGAATATATAGAGTTTTTTTAAACATAAAGTACAATTTTATTAGAATTACTGGTGATGCCAACCCCACTGCACATGGCCTTTGTCCAAGCCCTGTGCTCAATGACCCGCCGCTGCCCGAATGAATGGTTGTGTAAGTAGGGACATTGGCTGCAGGACTTGGCCTGTGACCAGGCTCTGCATCTAACAACAAAGAAAACCCACCACACTACACTTGCTTTTTCAATCTCACTGGAAATATTGCTCAGTTAGTTTTTATTTTCTAAAAGAATGTAAAAGCACATTTATTACACTTACACCACTAAATACTATGCATTATGCATTATGGCCATCAAGTAAATAGGAATAGCTTTTGTGACAACCTCAAGTCAGAATTGAAACCTAGGGTTCCTGAAGCACACACTCAAAGAAACCCAACCTTTATCAGATGCCACATCACAATATAAAGGGGTGTAATTTTATAAACAGCAGGTTTACTGTTTTATCAAGGAGTCACCACTTCAATACATGAGGCAGACCTATTGACTTTGCCAAAGATTCACTACATTACTACCAACAGTACTCACATGTTAGGATTTATCATCAAAATCAATGAAATAATTATTACTATTAAAATGTATTAATTATATTATATTTAGGCAATTCTCAATAAAGCATCAATATTCAAATCAATCATCAACATGCCTTCCTCTACAATTTCCAGGCCACATAATGTAGCCATAGGACCAACTACTAGGTATTCCCCAGCTCTAGAGCCCAAGAACAAAGATTCTAGCTCTGGAAGTGCTTTAACATAATGCAAAACATCTCCAACAACAACAACAATAATTCATTTATTATCATGTTTTGGACCTCCAAAGAGATCCACATGAGTGATGATGCAACATCATAAAAGTTCAACATAAGATAATACACATTTCTTAAAAGTGGGAGATGCTATAAATACATGATAAAATAGTGCATTTTTTTTTAACTCAGAAATTCAAAATATCTGCAAAGATATCTTAAAGATCCGATAACAAAATCTTTCATTGTGGGGGGTGTAACATGAATCCAACGCCTCTCAGTGAGATCTAGTATTAAGCCGCAAGAAGAGGGGTTTCAACCAAAGTTTCCTTGCAGCGGCTAGAGCTGGACAGACAAACAGAACATGTGAGAGAGATTATACCCCACCTTGACACAGATCACAAATGCTAGACGAGCCATCCCACCTAGAGGTAAGATCTCTCAGTGGCAATCTATTAAGTCTAAGCAGGATACACAGTCGCCTGACCCCATGATTTAAATTCCAGGTCAAATAGGGTTGCACCATTTTCATAGTTACGGAGTTAGTTAACTTCTCTAAACCTCTTCTTTGGCGACACACATCCATGTCCAACAAGAAGCCTTTGGACCATGACACTTCCTTCATAGTTTTTTTTAGCGAAGCATAGGAAATTGAAGGACAAAGGTCCAAGTCCAGCTCTAAAAGCCAAGAAGCAATTATGTAATTTCTAAAAAAAACAGATTTTTCCCTCAGATTGTTAAAGATCTCACTGTAGGCCAGGTTTCTCAATGTACTTTCCTCACTATGCAAGAGATTATGCGCCCTTCTTATCACTGCCACAAGGCGTTGCACAAAGATATTCCTTATGCAAAATTCAAGACATAATGCAGCCCCTGAGACTGTGTGATTACAAGAAACCATGGGTCACAGAATGCGGCCTTCTGTTTTGTCCAAAAAATCCCATTTGGTTATATCAATACACTCTATCGCATATAAAAGAATCGCTGGGATCTTGACCTGATAGGCCAATAGTAAGTGTAAGAAATGACGTTTACCTTTTGCCTTATTGAAGGCAGACAGGCCTTGGGCAAGTGAAAGAGCCTTATTCCTATTCTACAGAATGTGATCATGATCTTTTGTTGATGCCGAAAAGATCTTACCCAGAAACTGGTAAGAAACGTGCTGTTCCAGCTTGTGTTGACTCTTAACCCAAGGATACAAAACTTTTCTTCTAATTATCCTCCCAGAGAAGCAAATCATCTGAGACTTTGCTATATTAATTTTCAGGTAGCATCTATCTGAGTATATTTTTAGGGCAGCCAAGCAATGATTTAGGCCTTTTGGGGTAAGGTCATACACTACTATATCATCCGCGTACATTAAGCACACAATTGGCAGGCCCCCCACCGCAGGTGCATCGCCAGAGGAGTTTCTTGAGACTTATGGATAGTTCATAAATATACAGAGAGAAAAGCAGTGGGGCCAGTAGGCAACCTTGTTTCAGGCCATTTTTTGTTAATACCTTTGAAGACAGTCCCTGTTCTCCACCCATTAAGTTCTTACACCAGGTTGATGAGTGTAGGGCAATTACCAACTGTAGGAAACCAGGTGGAAACCCTAGATCTTGAAGTTTCTTCCACAGTATACCCCTATCCACTCTGTCAAATGCTGTGGAATAGTCGATAAATGCTGCATACAATATTCCTCCCCTAGTCTGAAAATACTTAGCAATTAGAGTTTGCATAATCAAGATAGTGTCTAAAGCATTCTGAGCCTTTCTAAAGCCTGCCTATTCCACTGGTAAGATACCATTTTCCTCCACCCAATCATTTAGTTGCAAGAGGATGCTTTTCACAAATATCTTTTCTGTTGCATCTAATAGAGTGGTTTGTCTATAATTTAACGGTATTGATCTATCTCCCTTTTTATGTAGAGTAAGGATTATACTGCCCTTCCATGATTCCGGGATTTTACCATGGGCATAACACGAGCCAAAAACTGGTTGTAGTAGTTTTGCCCAGAGAAAAGGCTCCCATTTAATTATGGTCATTGGAATCTCGTCGGGCCCATAGCACCTGAAGATCGCATTAGTGTTATGATCCCTTCTATTTCTGGCACTGTTGGCGCCCCTGTGTTACCATTTCTCCACCTCTGTTTATTACTGTCTCCTTTCTCCCCGGATCACCGCCCTGATTTTCAGCGTAAAGCTCTTGTATATACATTTTCTAATCTTCCTCTGCTATCGGGGTGGTGGCTAAGGATTTACGATTTCCGCACCCCTTTGAAAACATCTCCTTGTCAAAGACTCAGGAGACCTAGTGTACGTTTTTGTTAAAAAACAACCCTGGGGGGCTGCTGCACTCCCAGCTGCTACCCAACAGAACTTGTATGAATAGTTGGTGGTTCCCCTGCCCCTCCTTGGGGCACCATGAGAATTAAAATACTTAAAAAGGAACCCCCCAAAGTGCATATTGGGTGCTCCAGTAGGAGTTCAGTGAATACTGAGTGAGTGGCGTCATCGCTGCCTATCGTGAAGCAGTCAGTCTGCAACTTTCTTTTTTTTTCTTACTATTGTGGTTGAGGAGGGAATTAAATGTAATTGATTTATCCAGTATACCCATGTCATCCATTGAACAATCTTTGGCAAAGAAAGGCCTGATTTTTTGCCCAATAACACGCATAGATTTAGTACAGACCAGAATTTACCTATATAAAAACTTATGTAAAATCAAACTTGCATAAGTACTTATTGAGGCAGAAACATCATCTAATACCAAAAGTGACAAGCCTAGACCATTATGTGATCTAAAAGTACAGGACAAGGAGGCACTTATGACCTTAATGAATTTGAGTGAAATAATGGGAAAAGACCAAAATCATTCTTCTATCCTGTACTACTGTCTGGCAAAATAAACAATCAGTATGTGTAATTGGTGGTCCATGACTTATATTAAATACGATGGAAATGGTATAAAAACAATTTATCATCGTAGGAACAACAGGCCCTTCTGAATTTAAATAAGATGCTAATATAGAAATTAAATCAGCCAATAGAGGTGGGAACATAGTACTATTAAATAAACATGATTATTTGAAGGAAGCAATTTATTAACTTTCAGATACAACTGGCTACAGAACAATGGAATTTAATTCAAAAGAACAGATGCGATTGACGATTCATCAGTGTTTAACCGAGTGGGAAGATTTGGGTTTGATTGATCCTGATGAAGTAAAATATATGACTTTTTAATAACCGGCTATTCCCACCTTGTAATTTTTGCCAGAAATTCATAAACATGCAACTAATCCTCCAGGAAGACCGATTATATGAGTAAATTGTTCCCTGATGGAACCCATGTCAATTGCATAGACTATTTCTTGGCACCACTAGTGCAGACTCCTAATTCATACTTACGAGACACAGGCGATCTGTTACAGCATCTGGAAGGTATTCTGTGGCATGACATGTAGAAACTAATAACAATGGACATGCTTTCTTTTTACACAGACATTGAACATGGCATAGGCATTAAGGCATGTGAATATATTTGAAAACAGCAGAGCATTCAATTTTTACAACACAACAATTTTATTGGAGATAAAATGTGACTGTCAAACAATTTTTTCTCTTTAATCAGCAACTGTACTTACAAATCAAGGGTACGGCCATGGGATTTTCTTTTTGTCCATATTTTGCCTAAACGTTGGGGTGGTTTGAACAGCACATTACATGGTCGGAGTAAAATGAAATATATGTGCAGAAAATAGTGACTTGGCTCAGATTTAAAGACAACCTGTTCTTGATTTGGCACAGAATCAGAATTTAAGGAATACTTTGAGTGATTGAACAAAAATCATGCCAAATTAAATTTCCATGTAAGATCAGCACAACCAGAGTGACATTCTTGGACACTGACATTTATGTACATAAGGGCCAGGTTCAAACCACACTCCAAAGGAAAGCGACAACAGCAAATTCTGCGTTACATGCCAATAGTTTTCATCCACTGAACACTAAATGTAGTATACCCTGTGGTGAGTTTCTCCGGATGAAAATAATTTGTTCAGAACCCTGTCAATGTGAATGTGAGCGACATCTGGAAGCCTAAGCGCAGAGATTTAAATTTAGAGAATAGAGATTATCCCCAGAGATGCAGAATCACAGCAAAGGAAGAAATGGGGGTCATCTCAAGAACAGCACTGATAAACAAGAAAACAGTCTGAGGAGGATCCAGAGAATAACATTTGATTCACCACAACATATTCCAAAGATGCAACAGGTATTCACAGAATACTAACCAAACATTGGGTGGTACTTAAAATGGATCTTATGATTAGCAGTGTTATAGGGAATCAACCACAATAACATTTTGTAGAGCGCCCAGCCTGACGGATGAATTGGTTAGGAGCCGTTTTAGCTATCAAATGAAAAGATGTCTCTAAGATAGGAATCAGCAAAAAAATAGTATTTAACAGGCAATAAGCATGTGAAGCAAATCAAACAACACATTACATGTATAAGTCGCTTTACTGTTTGTCATTGAGTGTCCCTGTGGATTAAAGTATCTGGGGAGCATGCTTTGTGAGACAAGGAAACATATTTTAGAACACATCCGTACTACTATCAATTTGGACAGGAGTTGTGCTGTGTCAAAACACATGGAGGTGGCACAGAACAGTCAATGGCAATTATTAAGATATTATGCAATAGATTGTGTGCCTACAATGGAATGTGGGAGGACAGAGAGAAACTGCTCCATCAACAGGAATCAAGACATATAATGGAGATGCCGACTCTCACTCCTCTTGGTTCGAATTAAGGTGAATAACTTTTTGCACAATTATTATAGGACAATTAAGTTGTTGACTGAAATCATTATGGAGTTTAAAAACATGGTTCAAGATGAGTAGGACTCTTCCACCAGGAGACAGGAAATCTGGTGGATAGACTTCAAAGGTACTGTTTCATGCATCTGGAAAGGGGAAGAATTTAAAAGTGATGTACTTAGCACCTTTTGAGTTTGCCTTGTTTTACGTCTCTTTGATATGCATAAAAACATGATTATTGTTTGTAGAAGTGTGTTGCAAAATCAGTCTATGCAATTATTTGTCAGTTGAGTCAGTCTGGCAGGGGAATTAATCATTTACTAATGTGTGTAACCTGTTTGTGAACAACACAGACTGGAACCCAATCCACACAAGACCTTGAACCGCCATATTAACATACTATTAACATACTTCAATGATGAAATATGTAATAACCTGGGAACCAATATGTAGAAGGTATTCATTACATTAATGGGTAGTTTTGATATTAATAACAGTTCAAGGGTGTAGTAAGGGACCACCAAAAGGCAAGATACGGAGCACTGGAGCCCGTGATTAGTGCACAAACCTTAGCATATTGGGGTGGTTCAAATTGATAGTTGAATTAATGGCGATACGAGTGCCCATCACATGGATACTACCCTCTTTGTAGAGAGACACATATTTCTAAGCATTAGTATTGTGGCATTTGTGCCCATGATTGGGGTAGTCCACACCAAATCTAGATAGATCTTGAAGAGCTATACTTATGGGAGTGTATTAATTGCTCATCCAAGATTGTGTTAAGTACCTCACTTTTTGAATAAATTAATGAATGGTGTTCTGGGTGACTATTACAATGACACAATCCTTTTGGCAGAAAGAGACACATTTACTAGCCATAGGTACTGGTGCCTTGTGCCCAGAATAGGCGGTGGTTCATGCATATAACTGGGATACATAGTAAACAGCCACACTTATGATGATCTAGCAATTGCGTATCAAAAGGTTGTGCCATGAACACCCATCTTTAACCCTCGGTTGTATTGGGCATTTAAGAAATTAAATCGGCAGGTTCTGTGAGTTAGTAAGTAATTCATACATCGGTATTAGGCTGCAACTACAAGTACCACAATGTAGTTGTGGGAAAGGTATGCACTATGGTAGAATAAAGTTGAAAAATCAGTAGGAAATCTAAGGAATTGTTTGTAAAGCATTTGTATTCAAGGCTAATGTATATGTGCATTTTGGATAATTGATTGATTTTTGGCGAATGATAAAAGTAAAAAATGATGTTTTGTGGTGACCAGGATTTGCTCACTTTCATATGTACATAAACACAAAGCTGGGACTAAGAGTTCATGCTCATGAACAAGGTCCTGGTGACTGAAACGAGTCGGGTATTTCCTTACTGAAAAACTGTGCTTTGGAATAAACAAAAAGTAATTGCGGTTACCCCCAAGTGCGGTCTCTTTTTCTCCAAAATCATAAGGGGAGAATGTAGTCGACCCTGATAATGCCTGTGCGCACCCGGTAATATCCAAACCACACAGATCACACTCCAAGCAAAGTAGCAAAGTTGATGACAGTAAGCAGTGATTCATCCAATGTGTACTGCGGTGTCCCCATACAACCAGAGGAAAATCCAACACGTTTCAGCTGAAAACTGCCTTGATCATGGGTGAGTTAGTTTTTGATACAGACACCATTTAAAAAAAACTCTATATGTGTATCAACAGAAAAAAACTGAAACAGAGACAGGGTGAAGGTATAAAAAACATAGAAAACAGACCGGGGTTGCTCTCCATACTGAAGTGGTAACAACATAACATAATAGTAGGAAAAAACATGTATAACCAGTAGCCCTTTGAAAAAAAACACCACTCTGGTGTATGATTCCAAAGGCAAATTGAGTTCCAGTTTCATGAATTTTATTTGTGTCTGAGTGTTGAAGTTCACATTCACCACAATAAATTACCCATAAAAATGAGGAACTTGGCTAATCTGTTGAAGTAATATGCGAAATTCTCTATAACTCTACAAATCAGCAGTACTAGTACACCCTATTGTGCAGCCCAAAATTGCAATAACAGCATGATTTATACTTTATAGTTTTTCTCTCATCATTTACGTATGTAGTTCATCAATTAACTGCATGTATTGGAATAGTGTAACAATTGTGCCTCAGTAGGTTAAACTTGACTGACAATAAGATATTCCATAAGGATGCTAATTGTTTAGTGTTTCAACCTTTCTGTAATAACTCTATAATTCTGTCCCACATATTGGTACCCAAATTGGAACTTGCAAAACAAATATATTCAAACTATTGCCTACCTAGTGAAATTAAACAAACTTCAAAAGTGCAGGTCACCCTAAAAAAATAATTTGTAGATCATATATAAATCCTGAATTCTATTTTTATTCCCAAATCTCTTAAGGTTTTTACTTGCATACATAATAAGATTGTCTTAAATCTAAATATAGACAACAAAGGTCAAATACTGATAATACCTAACAAATAATAAACATAATAAATCAAATGAGATAGCTTAGCTCTTTTGCTATGAGTAGCTGCCTAATCAGGTTAAGGGAGCTGATTGCAATGTTGATGGCATTCCAAATAGCAACAGTTTATTTAACTGCAACAACATCCCTTCAGTGTGAAAACATAAAACACAACTATTAAAATCCAAAGAGTTCATGAGAAAACCATAAAAACGTGACTAATAAAGTCAACATTGTATATTTCTACATACACACACACACGCACACACACATACACACACACACATATATTTGTGTGCCTCAGTAAAATCTTACAATGTTCTATCAAGCTTAGAGATCCTCATAAATTATGCAAAAGAGGAAGAGTAGGGGACCCTAGGTAGTACACAAGTTTTAGGTGGACAGTAACTATATGGAATACTATACATCGCAACTGGCACTCCAGATCTGCTCACCTTAAACATAGGATTAGCACAGTGCCATGCATGCTAAGTTAGAGAACAGATAAAGCCTTTTAATATTTTTACAGTAAAGTCTTTAAGCAGAAGATGAGCAGGTGCAAATCATGCCAAGCTGAAAAAATTACAGAGCAGGTACAGTATTACTATGGATTATTAAAATGCCACCTAAGCCAATGTGGAATTAATGAAAGGCTCCCCTAACACATGGTTTGCTCTTAGTAAAGCTCACCAGGTAGGCATAGCTTTGTCCAAGTACAAGAGAGAACCTTTCAGGCTTAGAGTGCTGCATAAATTATACAAACGGAGAAGCAGGAAACCAGGTGGTTCTCAAATTTTAGGTGGAAAGCATCTCCTTTATATGGAAGACTACAACAAAACCGACTTTCCAAATCTGCTCACCTCAAATTATATCTTTCTAGCAAAGTTGTCAAGTATAGGAATAGCACAGTGCCATCCACATCAAGTTTCAAAAGTGACCACACCTTTTGCCATTTTTAATCATAGGATTAGCAAGTGCCGTCCACACTGATCTGAAAAATGGCAAAAATCTTTTGACATTACAGGGACAGTGTTGCAGGTTTGGATTGGTAAAATATCAACCAAGCAAACATGGAATGATTACATTCACCCCTAAAACGGGTCTGCTCTGATAGCTTATCAGAGAGGCATAGCCTTGTACATACACAAAGCAGCACCCAGTATAAATCAAAATAATGCCCTTTCAGGCGTAGATGCTGCACATATGATTATATCTGGAATAGGATGACAGTTTCCCCATCTTATTCAAGGGACAACTTTGTTGTTTTGAGGATTTCCATACATGTGCTATGGTGAAATGTGATTCTAATAACAACTGTCACTGGGTGACTTAATTGCAGTATCAAATGATACTCAACTTCATCACCATTATAATAAAATACTAATATTAAGGCATCAAGTGGGATTATAGCTTTAGATTTTCAGCTAACATAATTTATTTTTTTAAGACCAGCCCAATAGATATGTGCAAGTATGCTTTGCTGCCCCACCCCTTTCTATCACATCCTCCATGCAATGCTTATAGGGACGGTTAAGTGGACAGCCCAAATAACCCTATACAAACCTAGGCTATCGTAATATCGAATGTTTTGGAGGTTCTTTATAGGGATTAATTTGAAAACATTTAGCCAAACAACAATAGTGGCATAGTTCACTATTGATGAAGCCTATGACAGTATCACCACAAACTAAATACGCATAGAAAAACCTAGCAGGCATCATAATAAAAACATATATTAGCATTGAAATAAAAGTACAAAAAACACATTATTTCTTGACATTATTGCTTGACATATATTACACTAGACTTAGGCTGAAATGTACTGCCTCCATAGTTCCTTCAGTCTTTGCATAAAAAATATTAAATACTGAGGGGGCATATTTACAAAATTTTGGTGCAGAGCAGTGTTGCAAGCTTTCTTCTGTGCTGCCCTGTGTCAATAGAAAATAACAAGAATGTTCCATATCTACACAATACGGCACATTCATGCCTTTTTCCCTTGCACTGACACACAATGGGCTGACATGCACCAATACAGGCACTCTTGCACCATGGTCCAAGGGCAGTGATGATTGTTTTTGTGCAGGAAGGGTCACAAGAGGAATTTTCCTCTTTCTATATGTGCTGCAGAATGCAGCACATATAGAAAAGGAAAATATCAGAAGAAATAAAGGTATTTCTTCTTGTTAAGCCTCCCTTATGCATATTCTGGGCATACTCCTTGTAAATTTGGGAATGAGTCAAAATCCATGGGTGTTGTGTGGAAACTCCCACCGCAACACCCATAAAAAGCCTCTTTGAAGCAGAGTAAGGAAACGCAGAGACTTACTCTGTATTGCCTTACTTGGTGTCTACAAGGTGATGTAAAGCCATGCCAAGTGGCTTTGTGTGGCCTTGTAGATATGGGCCTGCCGCTTGCACCATCAGTGCATCAAAAAAAGTGATGCACCAGCGGCACAACCTGCTTGTACATATGGCCCTGGGAGTTTCCAATCAATCGAAGAAACAACAAAGGAGGGGCAGAAAAATGGGATATTCGGAGTGAAACGATCAAAAGATCTCTGGCAAAGAGCCCCCTTGTGGGGCCCGTCAGGCATTGCAGTGCCGGCCTGACGAGGAGCTGGCCCTATGATGAAGCATGTCACCGGATGGTGAGTGAGGGCTCTTGCTTCGAAAAGCTTTGGTTCTCATCTGCTGACCGAGCTATCTACTTGAAAGAAACCCACAGCACTAGGTGGAACCATGTGTAATCTTTTTTGATTTAGTTTCCAATCAATTACAGCATCCAACATCCAACAGAGGTAATTCCAATATTCCTACGAATGGACAAAATCAGAGACCGTTCCACTGATTTTCAATGCATAGCTTATTTTGGGTGAATCCATATGCTCCATGACATTAAACTAGGAACTTCTCATACTCCCCAGGTCAATGTCTTTCCGGCCTCTCAATTTGGGTCTTCTCAGGATAGAAAACCAGGACAAAGTAGAATCTGCAAATCCTAGAAATGACAAGTATATTTACAAGAGTCTTCTATTCTTTATATAATTTGTTTCCAAACTTTTTAGAGCCACAACCCACTTTCCAGAAGAGCAAACGTTTGCGACCCACCTTCCTTCAATGGACATGATGTGGGGTGATTTTTTTCATGCAATGAAAGCATTATGTGATAACGTATTGTAGTTTATAATAGGCCCAGGTGTCAAAATGTGCTCCGCTCGCAGAGTTTTTGGATTTTGGACACTCCACACTATGCAAAGTAATGTTGAGTTCCCAAATTCTGACATCCTTCTTGTGGCGGAATTTTTTCTTTCCATTCGTGAGCAAGAATTATTTTTAGCGCTCATGAGTGAGTGCCACAATAGTTTCAGTCCGCTTTCTAGCATGCAAGAGATTTTGTGCCAGCTTGTGAGGCATTTGGCTGCGACGGTTCCATTATAATGCTGTCCCTTGCCACGAGCTACAGCGACTGCACTTTAAGCTATTATTTACTCGAGAAACAGCTAAATCTATTCAAAAATATGTTTTCAAGTGGATGTTCAACCCCAACGTACCATTCAAGTTGTTTTCTAGTGTGTGAAACTTTAAAAAAAAAATGTTCTAACAGGAAGGAAGTGCCCCAGAGACTCCAACTTCCTGTTTCTGTCAAGCAGACTCCTCCCGGTCCTTTTCCCATCCCCTAGTCACTTTGCACTTGGATTGTGGGGTAGAAGGATCACTTTCTTTACCTGCTGAACGTATGCCTCTGGATTTAAGGAGTTTGTTTTTATGATATCACACAAGTAGGCTCAAAACCATTGCATAAGAGTGCTGCTTGTTTAATAGGGCATGCACCAATATTTCTTTGTACTTTTATTTTATTTTTAAATTTCATTGTAGTGGGTAGCCTGGAGTTTCAATAGGGGCCAGTTATTTTTTTGCATTTAATGTTTCACCTTTTGTAAAGGAAAAATGTTTCATAGTTCAGAACCTTTTCTTCATCTTTGTTACATTTGCAATATTCATTCATTTCTATTCATTCATTTCACTATGTGGCCTAGTCTGCCAATGGGCCATCCAGGCCCAGTACTAGTAGTCATCAGTGCATAAAAGAACTGTTTCTGTGGTAAATGTTTTTTTAAACATAATTTACGGCAGGTATAGCATTGGATTAAATATAACATTGGCTATTGTTTATTTTTCATTATTGAATCTGCAAAAAAGTGTATATGTGGGGTAATGTTTGATGGTGTAGGATGATGTGCCTTGTTTCATGTTTGCCATCGCTGAATTAATGGTATTTTTTTCTTCAGTGTCACCATGCCTCAATTGTCTGGCCAGTATGTATGTGTTTGCCGTAGGCCACCATTTGTTTTTTTTCCATGCCATGTGGCCAGGATCCATTTTCTGTAGTCTGTGTCTATAGGTCTGAATGTGTTATTTGTTCTCCGTGCCTCCTTGCTCGTTCAAGTTCAAGTTAAAGTTTATTATGTTATGGAACTCCAATGGAGATCCACATAAGAATAAAAACATAGATACAAAAATGAAGGGGAAATATAAGAAATGACAATTGAATAAAATTTTGATGAATAGATTGAAATAAATTAATACAAAGTTAAAAAGCACTTAAAAACTCTAGCACAAAACATTTCATTAGGTGGAATAAATAAGGCTTGAGATAAATTAGAAGCAGATCTCAGTGAAAGAGATAGACAAATGGAGCGCAACCACTTACGACGATGAGGCAATAAGGTCGAACAAATTGAAAAAACATGCTTCAAATCCTGAACGCCGTTATGGCATAGAATACAAATGGCAGAAGAGCCAAACCACTTTGCTTGAAGTGTGTTCAGGGGGAGCTGCCCCTGTCGCAGCAGGAGCCAGAATCTTCTCACCCCATGAGGCAAGTTCCAGATAAGGTATGGCTGTGTGACCTCTGGCCTTAAAGAGTCAGCTATTATATGGAAAGTCTGTCTATGTATACAGGCCTGTCTATCCAGGCTGAAACTCACTGCCCAAGTTGCTTTCCTGAGAACAAATTTAAGTTGTGCTGGTGAGAGGGCAAAGAATGCAGATGGATCAAGTTGTAAAAGATTCATTTCGTGTAAGAAATTCCTACTGATGGTATATTTTACTTTGTGTCCAGCTAATATTTATTTTTTTAGCAGTGACCACAAGGAGTCATCACAGCTCAACATCAGATTAAACATCCAATGAATTATTGCGGCCAGGCCTTGTATAAAAGAGCTACGCTAGCCCAACTCAAGTCTTAGAAACAGTGCAGAGAAGGCGGAGTTCACAGTTAAAATATTTCTTAAAACACGTCCCTCGAGTTTGTTGAGAAAAGTCCACTTAGAAACTGCAATATGCTCAATACCATACAGTAACGATGGAGGTATCTTTACCCAATATACCTCTAAGAGATGTTTAAAATGCCTTCTGCCCGTTACTCTATAGAGGGTATTCAAACCATTGGCTTGAGGTTGGGCCTTTCTTTGATTATGCTCAATATGCTCTCTTTCTTTGAGATTCCCACAGACAATTTTACCCAGATATGTGTAAGAGGTTACTCTTTCAAGCTGTTGAGCTCCCATGGTCCAGATAAAATTGCTGTACTTTAATTTTTTGTTCCCTTGAAAGCATAACATTTTACTTTTTGAGTAATTTATCTTTAAAAAGTGCACTTCAGTATATTGCTCGAGGGCTTTTAACCTGTTATTAAGCCCCGTTGGGGTACGATCTAAAATATTCATGTCATCTGCATAAAGTAGACAGCATAATGATCTGCCTCCCAATTTAGGAGCAAAACCCTCACATGAAGTTAAATGTGCTGGTAAGTCTGAAAGATACAGGGAAAATAACATTGGAGCCAACATACATCCATGTTTTAGGCCATTTTTTGTTAATTTAACATGGGATAGACCTAGCTCATCCCCTAGCAAAACTCTGCACCACGGGGAAGAGTAAAGAGCAACCACGAGGTCAAGGAGGATGGTGGGCATGCCTAGTCTTAAAAGCTTCTCCCATAACAGAACACAATCAACCTTATCAAATGCCATGGAGAAGTCAATGAAGGCTGCATAGATCTGCTCCCCTTTCAGAGAGACATATTTTTCATTAATTACTTGCAAAATAGAAATGTTGTCAATTGTGCCATGATTGTTCCTAAAACCTGGCCAGTCATTAATCTGTGACAGCAGGAATTTAGCAAAATAAATTCCAACCGCATCCAAGAGTGCAATCTGGTGATAATTCATAGGACAGTTTTGATCCCCTTTTTTATAGAAGGGGACAATAACGCTCCCCTTCTAAGAATGAGGGCCTTCCCTGACTTCATAACAATACTGGAACACCGGGAATAAAATCTTGCACCAGGAGGATATGTCATGTTTTATTAACAATATTGGGATTTCATCTGGTCCTATTGCTGCAGAACTATGCATTCCTTTTATTGTAGCCTCAATTTCTTTTAGGGTTGGATGTGAGTATGAGGACTCTGATCTGGTTTGGGAGATTACCACAGTAGTCCCATTAGAGGCATAAAGATCGGATAGAAAAGTTGACCAGCTTAACTCACTGAAAGCTATTGGGAGGGGCCTAGTTCTAGTACCACACCCTTCAGCAATCAAGGACCAAAAACACCTGGTATGGCCGGAGGAGGCTGCTTCTCTTATTGCAACCCAGGATCTCTCTGTGACGTCCTTTTTTAGGCGCGCTCTTAATCTCCTTCTCCTTCTTTTTAGAATGTCTAACTGAGATTGCCTTATGGATGTATGATCCCTATACTGTTTATGGGTTAGAGCATTTATTTCTCAGTTTACTAATAAAAGGGAGGGGGGTTTTGGTATATTTTTTATTCAGAGGCTTTTGACTAGGAATTGAAGCAACCAGTTGTATAAAGCTAATGAAACTCTCCATTGCGTTCACTACCCAGCTACCAAGGTCATTCAGGGTACTTTCCAGAATTCCTTTAAGCCCCTTAAAACTATTTGTGGACCAATATGTTCAACCATTCTTAATGCTTAACTGGGGGTGCTGCCCTGGTAGACTCCGTGAGTCAGTACGTTGAGCCTTCAGATCAAGACATACTACCAAAACATTATGATCACTAAGGGTAGTCTGTACTACTAATAAATCCTTTAATATAAAGAAAGACTGATAACTTGTTACCACGTAGTCCAGGATTGCAGCACCCCCAGGCGATTTATGGGTCGGATGGGCTGGGGAGTCAGATGGAAGTCAACCATTAGCAATAACACAGTCATTCTCTCTCAAATACTCTAGAAAGAGCCTCCCACGCTTATCAGACTTTATTTTGTGGGGGAGAAGGCAAGGTGGTAATCTAAATGCTTCTTCTTTTTTCTCATCCCAGAAGGATACAAGCCTGGGGATAGAAATCTTACAATTTAGGTCTCCTACCATAATGATTTGGGTTTCTGGATCCCTGTCACAAAGTTCCTTAATGTGAAGAAATACCTTAAGTAGAAGTTTATTAAAAGGGACACCGGGCGGAACAGAATAGTTCATCAAAGTGAGGGAGACTACCTTGTTTCAGACTCCAATGCGGTGTAGTGTTACTGCTAAGAATCGATTGCTAGAAACCCTAAAGCATTCATGCTGACAATACAATCTATTCAACAGCAAACATGCAATCCCCCCTTTGTATGACCTCTCGTTAAGGGGGAGGCCTTACTGCAAAAGGAATAGTAATTTTTAAGCTGAAGCTCCCCAATAAGCCACGTTTCTTGAAGACAAACTATATTGGGATTGAGAGAGTTCAGAAAGTCAATTTTTTTCCCTTTAAGCTTTGTACCTGCCACATTCAAAGATACAAGGGTAAGTTCATTCCTACATTAGTGGAGCTATTGGTCCAGAGATTGTAGTAGAACTACTCAAAACTGCTGGTAACCAATTCCAAGAGTGAGGATTGATACTTAAATCAGGAGGTGGACAAGCGGGAGGATCCCTAAATAATACTTCCTGACCATAGGCCCTCAAGTGAATTTTTAGGTCCTGGTAAGTGTGAGAGTTTGAGTCCTGTTTAACCCAAGGGGAGCCTAAGGGGAGAGGTTTCCGCACACCATCGGAAAATTGGAGATCCCTCTTGGTTGACCTTAAAGCCTCCTCGCTCAAAACGGGAACTACTTCAATACCTTTACGTTGTAAAAACTCCAAATTGTTTAATATTTTGTTAACTGTCAATTTAGAGAAAAACGATACACGTGACAACAGACCAGAATCTGCAACCTTCAAGAAAAACAAATGTATGTCATTGCTTTCAATCATTCTAAGAGGTTAAATGTCAGAAAAACATTTAAACAATTGAGATCTGTTAAAGAAGAGATCATTTTCAAATAAAAGCGCGCATTTGTGAGGCGGCAGGAGGCGGAAGCCAATCAAACTAGGGCAGGAGCCCTTTAAACTTTCCTGAGCGCTCCCGCTGCTCGGGACGCGCATTTGTGAGGCGGCAGGAGGCGGAAGCCAATCAAACTAGGGCAGGAGCCCTTTAAACTTTCCTGAGCGCTCCCACTGCTCGGGACGCGCATTTGTGAGGCGGCAGGAGGCGGAAGCCAATCAAACTAGGGCAGGAGCCCTTTAAACTTTCCTGAGCGCTCTCGCTGCGCGGGACGCGCGCGGGCGGCGCCCGGGCCAAGGGCGGGCCCGTCCTGCGCCCGTCATCATCCAAAAGAGGCTGGGCTGGGCCACCCCTCTTTCGCTTATAGTAAGGAGTGACTGCCCAAATTTTTTCATCTTCCTGATACATTTGTTTTGGTGTCTCTATTGTGTTGCTAGTGGACTTTTAATCTTTTATGTATTCTGATAACGCTTTGCAAGCTGTACACTTGGGCTCCATTTAAATTGAGTTTTAGTGCCTTCTGGGAAATATATACTTGTTGTTCTGTGTTACTGCTGATATATGTAGGTGCCCTCTACTTTGTTACGACATATTAAAGTTCTGTGTAGGGGAGGGCTATAAATACTAAATACTAGACAGTCCATCAAGTATTTTATCAATACTAGTAGTGGTTGTTATATACGTGAGGGTGGTGTAGAATGGCAAAAAATAATTCCACCCTGGATAATTACTTGGTCAAAATGGTGAGCAAGATAAACATTGATAGAAGGAAATCCTTAGGGAAGGAGTCCACCTCAGAAATCTTTTCTTCTGTAGACGATGGTAGCGGTTCTAATATGGTGGATCCCCCTAATATTGAAGCTTTGCCTTTGGGAAACTCAGCCATTTTACCTTTAGCTTTAGAACCACCAACTCAAGACCCATTGGAGCCCCCGAGTGAGCCTGCATTGTCTCACTCTCCTCCTAAGAGAGCTGTTAGAAAATGCAGAAAAACGCAAATTAAGCAAGGGAACATACATCCTAAACCAACGATAGAATATGGTCAGAGAAGTAATATAGCTAATAACGAGATTACAATTAATAAGGACGATGTGAATTGTGATCTCTGGGGTCACATCGCTAAGCTATTCGAGGAAAAACTAGACCATATGACTAAACCTCTTATAGAGAAAATTGAATTGTTATCTACGGAGGTATCTAGGTTGGGTGGTCTTTTAGATAAGATGTGTAAAGAACAGTCTATGAAACAGTCTGAGCTACCCGTCCAATCCGGTAACTCTGCACAATTGGCTGTAGCACAGAGGTCATGTTTACCAGAATCTAGGGAGCCACCATGCATGGTGGATAGTACCCCTCATATGAATACAGCTGCACCCAATATCGTGAGGTACACTACTCCCGTGAACAGGCCAAATCATATTAATCTCCCACCTGATTGTGAACCATATGTCATAGTCCTCTCGAATGTCCCTCCTTTAGACCCAACAGCAATGAATTTCCGTGAGGAATCACATGATTCTCTCAAACGGAAATCAGTTGCTTGGTTAAACAAAAATTGTGGCTTCCCCCCACATCTATCCAATCATATACTGTCTACCAGACGGGTACCATGGATCGGAAACGTGAGGAAAAAATGTAAGGGGGATTGTGTAATTGTTAATTTTAGGCACCCGCAACATGTTGCAACTGTTCTTCTTAGAGCAGCTTCTTTGGATGTAGAAGAGTCTGACGTGGGTGTGCACCCTCTGGGTTATTTTTATAGACATTTAGCCAGTACATCAGAACTTTCTAAAAAACACAGACTCTTGACTAACAGAAGAAATACAAATTTGTATACTCCAACTGAAAATAGATTTTCGGTACTGAGTACCTTGGATGAAAACGATTGACTCCCACGAGCAGGGGATTCTATCACAGAAATGTTAGTATATACCCAGACGTGGGATCAAAAACAGAGTATAGAATATCTAGAACCGAAATTTATAGTACCTCTGAGCCCCAGAAATCCATGGACAGTTAAATTGGCAAATAACGTTAAATCCCCTCATTCTATCTTTAGTAAGGTTATCGGTTTGGGCGTACCTGATAAGTGCCTCACAGTGACTATGGAGGTTAATGATGTTAGTAAAGACTATAATCAAGACAAAGAGTTAAATCCTTTAGTTGAACTAGAGGATGTTACAGAAAAAGACAACTTACCTATAGTATTAGATTCACCCTGTGTAAAAGGGGAAACAAATATTAGACTGATATCTTGGAACATAGCTGGCTTAGCCAGGAACCTTGAGGATGTGGTATGGTGTTCCTATATTGAGAATTAAGATATCATATTCCTACAGGAAACTTGGATGGTAGAAACCCCCCATAGATTGGGGTATAAAACATACTGTTCTCATGCTATTCCATCAACTAGAGGTAGAGCCTCAGGGGGGCTGGTTATCTGGGTCAAAGTGACTCTAGAAATAGATGTCACCCAGTTATCCATCCCCTCTCCGGACCTACTAGGCCTTAAAATTGATACAAGAGGGAAAGAAACTATACATTTAATAAATATATATAATAGACCGTCCCCATCTAACAAGGAATCAGAGGTGGTAGAACTCTTGGATTCCTTTTTAGATTCATTAGGAGATAATGTAAAGGTGTTAGTTGGTGGGGATTTTAACTGTAAATATGAGCCTGTCTTGGGGTTGGAAAAACTATTTGATGAACAAGATGCTGCTAATGATATTTTGCCCTTAGAATCTGAAAGCTCAGCTAAAAGCACAAAAGCCGCCTTACAGATTTTACAGTTGACTGTGGTACATGATCTAAGGGCTTGTAATGGTCGATTCCGATCACACAGACCAGCAGCTCCAACCTATTTTAGGGGAAATTCCAGGTCACATATAGATTTTGTAATGGCTACCCGGAATATATGGGACCAAATAACTGATTTTAAGATAGACCATAGGACGGAGAGTGATCATTTCCCTCTCCAACTATGGCTAGACTCTCGATCATTTATTATTAGATCCGTAGAAGAGACCCTATTAAATACCACGGTCGCGGAGCTAGAGGTAACCAATAACAGGCGTGCTCTAAGATGGCCATATATCATGGTATCAGAAAAGACGCTGGAAAATATTTACAATGTATTTTCTGAAACGGTAGGAGACTTACAGCCAGCATTAGTGGGAACACAAGATGTTCTAGATTTACATCTTAAGCTGGTAGATGCACTAACTCCACTACTGAGTAAAATTTATAAAAAAGATGGTAATAGGATAAGGAACCATCTTGAGACAGCGAACCCATGGTATAATAAAGATTGTCGAATAGCAAAATCAAGACTGATTCAGGCAGTAAAATCCGGGAACTGTTTGGATATAAAAAGCGGTAGATTAGCCTACAAAAACACTATGGCCCAAGCTAAAAAAGTATGGGGTGAAAACTTTTGGGAGGATCTCTTGAATGCAGCTAAGTTACGGGATCAGAGCATGTTCTGGAATCTAATCACTAAGGGAAATAAGCAGGGTAGATCAACAAAGGATATTTTCCTAGATGAAAATACTTGGTGTGATCACTTTACTAAGCTCTATGCTAACAAAAAGGAGAATTTGCCCTTCGGGGACTATGAGCCAATTTTAGAAATGAGTATTGCCCCATTAACTTTTAGTTTAGAAGAAACTAATAAGGCTTTATTAGCTGTGAAAATGGGCAAAGCCCCAGGCCCTGATAAAATTCCCGGCGATCTACTAAAACATGATGTGTATGTGTGGGGGCCTTATATAAATTACCTGAGTAATTCCATTGTGGCAGGCACACCAATCCCCGATTCATGGAAAGGGGCAGAAATCATAACAATTTTTTAAAAAGGTGATCGCTATGATCCAAGTAATTACCACCCAATAAGTTTAATAGACATTTTTCAAAAGATATATGCCAGACATATTTTAAACAGGCTTTTAGATTGGATTGAAGAGACTAATATACTAACCAAATATCAGGCGGGCTTTAGAATAAAAATCAGTACGGTTGACCAGGTGTTTAGGTTTATGTGCATCTGTTGGAAGTATATAAACATAAGGAAGGGTAGTCTCTATGTGGCATTTGTGGAT
Source organism: Pleurodeles waltl (assembly GCF_031143425.1). NCBI lineage: Eukaryota > Metazoa > Chordata > Amphibia > Caudata > Salamandridae > Pleurodeles > Pleurodeles waltl. The sequence goes on from NC_090439.1 coordinate 406,404,121, forward strand.
CTAAGGGCCGCCTTTGATTTTGTTCCGCGCAATTTGTTGTGGATTACATTAAGGAACATGGCGGTCCCTGGGGAACTACTTAAAGAACTTATTAAGCTTCACACAGGGAACTATGCAAAAATAAGATGGGGAAAAGATGGTGAAACCTCAAGGGCCATACCTGTAGACCGTGGTGTGCGCCAAGGTTGCGTGTTAGCACCTACACTCTTCTCACTATATGTTAATGATATTCCGAGCTACTTAAGGAATTGTGTACATGACTCCCCGAAGCTAGGTGGTGAGCCGGTTACGGCATTATTATTTGCCGATGATACCATCCTTATTTCTCAAACTCCGAGAGGTTTGCAAAACTTAGTGGATTCTTTCCAGAAGTATTGTGTGGGGAAGGGGCTAGAAATAAATCCCACCAAAACTAAGTATATGTCCATAAACCCCAAGAAATCCCTCAGGAATAATCTGTCCTTGGAGAATCAAAAACTGGAACAGGTAGGGAGTTTTAATTATTTGGGGTTAATGCTGGATAGTAATCTGTCCTGGAAAGGACAGATGGATAAAAGCATCATATCTCTTAAACAAAACTCAATGCCTATTTTAAAAGTACACGGAGCTAGTTATTCTAAAGCAATCTCACCGGCACTTGAAGTATATAAAGCGAAGGCCAAATCGACCGCCCTTTATGGTGCTGAACTCTGGGGCTACTTTTGTAACAATCATTTTGGAAAAACGGAAAACCACTTTGTACGAAGGCTACTCAAAATACCGACAAGAACTCCTCTAGTCCCTGTTTTCCATGATATTAACCTTAAAAGAGCAGACTATCAAGCATTATTAAGACCACTGCTGTATTGGGTTAGGTTATGGGTAACCCCGGAGTTGAGTGATTACAAGAGTGGACTGACTGAATTAACTCAGATAGATGGTCATATGAATACCCCTTGGTTAAAATATGTATCTAAATGGTTTGAGAGATTCGGTTTATCACACCTATGGGAAGTTCCTCAGAATATGACAACATGTACCAGGAAATACGTAAAGGACACCTTCTGGACTTATGTCAACGGAGAGCTATTGCATAGTTCATCGATTGGTATTCTGACTTTGAACTTTTTGAACATAAAAGATACACCTAATTTCGAAAAATTTTTGGATGAGATCGGTCCTCCACTGGCAAAAGCACTATATCTACAGTTTAGGTACGGGGTCTTACAGATTAATGCATATACATGCAATTGGGGAGGGATAAAAGGTTGTGAATTGTGCACTCTCTGTACTTTAGGGGCTAAAGAAGATGTTGTTCATCTACTCTTCTTTTGCCCAGTACACAAGAAGCCAAGGGATTGCTGGATCAAACCCGTTTGTAAATATGTGGGGGTTAGATCCTACAAAGAAGCAGAGCGCATATTTCAGTCTAATACTTCACAATTAGTGGTGTTTGGCACGAGTAGATTTTTATTTAATGTGTACCTTATCAGAAAACGACTTCGTCACAAACTGTAATATTTTGTTAGGTGGCCCGCTCTTTCCCTTCCTTGTATAGGTATATCATGCACTGTTTCTTCGATCCAAGTTAATAATTTTTTTTAGCTCTGGCTTTTAGTTAATTTATAAGTTGTTATTTATATTTTTATATGCGGTACTGCTTAATCATGGAGACATCTATATATTTCTTGCCAACTGTATGTATTGTATTTTATATTTAATTGTGAAATGTATATATGTATGTCGTATCTATCTCTTGTCTTGACTTTTATGGCAATATTTGCCGAAATAAAGTTTTGTAACGGTAACGGTAAATAAAAGCATGAAATCTAATGTTAAGGTGTCCACAGGGTAGCAACCCTGTCCTATTGTAATAGGTTGCAGCCAAGTCTGGGCGGGTGTAAGGCCTGTGGTGGCTTCAAAGGTTTGAGCAAGGGGATTCAAGGATGACCTACTTGATTGAGAGGTAGTTGGCTCACAAATTGAAATTTGGTTGGCCATTTCTGAAATGCCGATAGATGATTGGATGTCCCACGTTGCCGAAGAGACAGAAGGTGCGAGGCAAGAATGTGAAACTGGGGCGTTCTGGATTAAGGAATCCCGCAGGCCAGATTGTTCTTTAGAAAAACGTATCTGTCTCTGACCTTTTTTAGGATGTCTCCAGGTTGATTTTTTAGGTCTTTTTTTCTTCTTTTTATGTGTTGGGGGCTGCTCAGGAATATCCAAGGTACTAGTTAAGATGTTAGCCTTTGAACAAGCATTAAAGATTGGGAACATAGCTGTCTCAGAATTTTGGCAGATGGATTCTAAGACTGTCTCTATTTTGAAGTCTCTTAGTACAAATCTAATGGAGTTAACAGGACTTTCAATTGGCATGAGGGTCGTGGGGGGTTGTCCCACCTGCAGTGCTCCAGCCTGAGAACAAAAGTCAATACCAGCGTGTTTTTCACTGTTTACAATAGTGTGATTCCGTGCTAGGAGATTGTTACAGTGCTGCATGCAGAATCCAGGAAGTATTCTATTGCCAATTGTAAATTCTTTTAAAATGGCCATTACGGATTCGAGACTACAATCGGACCCACCAACCAATTTTTCGAAAAGGTTCAAAATAGAGGATAGGAGACCCTCTAAACTTGAGAGCGTAGAGGAGACCAAAGAATTTTGATCAAGATTATTACTTAGGGGATTAATAGTTTGATTCAGATCAGGTGTTGTTGAAAGGTGAGAACAAACAGAGGAGTGGTTGGAGGGTGTACTACTAAAAAGCTGTAATCCTTTGGGTAGAGGGAGAGACGATGGCGGGGGAGAAGTTGCTTCCTGATGAGAACCATATCTTTGGATGAGTTCCAAGTCTAAATCAGGGGGGGTGAAGTTCCCGGGAAGATTCTCCTGGTTGGTAAATGGAAGAAGTGCATCAGTGCCAGGATCAAGAGAAGAAGTTTCCTTTGCAGGGGGTAAACTGTACACATCATGATTTGATGGGAGAATTATAGCTGAGGTGGGTGAAGAGACTTTGCAAAAAGTCAAAGGCTCACAAATAGAGGAAGATGTATGAGACAAAGCTAGGCTCTTAATGAAGACTGCTAGGACATGCGCAGGGGCTGGTTCCATGCGACATAGATGTAAGGGATTCCACTAGTACAGAACAACCCTTTTGATCTAAAGAGTCTGGTTTTGAAGAAATACGGGAGCCTTCTCTTTATCCCATAGGGAAAAAAATTAGATTTCAGCACTTTGGGCCTAAAGTATTTGAAACTTTGTTGTGCAATGGATTACATTTTGTTTTTGAACATGAGCTCCAAAAAAACAGACAGCCGGATCTTTTTTGCCATCATTTTGTCCTCTGAACGTTAGATCCCAGTCCTTACAGTGTCGAGCCACCAACACCTCTCTCATGGCCTCTATGGCTCTTTAAAACGGAGGGACTGAAAGTCTCCAATTTACTACGCTGTATCGACAATCTATCACCCTCAGCCTTTGTGCAGTTCTATAAGATTTGTTTAGACTTGGTAAGGAGAGGCAGAGGAAGTAAATACGGCAAATTCACTATGCTCGTAATCGCCAGCTGCAATAAGATATGGTGTAGCTCCAAGACGCTAAAAACTCTGCTCTAAACCACCGATCAACAGTGGTGCGGCCAGGTAGTATGATGACCGTGGGCGAGCCACCTGCACTCCCGAAACAACCTCTGCAATCTCCTTGGCCCCTTCCGTAGGTACCTGAAATGGGCTCCTTGCCCACAACGGAACTTCAAAGGTGCGAGGCGGTGGGGTAAAAGATGGAAAGAGTGGAAACTCACTGTCACTGTGACCCTCTCCGCAATCTCTTGATGAGCTCCTTGCCTACTGCAGAAACGGCTGAGGTAAAGGTGGCAGAGCAAGGGCTGAACGGCCCCCACCAGGGGACTGTAATAAGCCGTACTAGTTTGCCCCCGCTGTCCCCCCTCCTCCACCCCTCCGCAGGATCCTTATGGGCTCCTTGCCCGTTGCGGAGGCACGAGGTGGCGAGGAGGTGAGGTGGTAAAATGGCAAGGCAGTCATGTGCACAAAGAACAAGAAAGCAAAAAAAGATTTTTTAGGTTTTTTGGGGGGGAGTTTTTGGGCTCCTTGCCCGCAGCAGAGAGACAAAGCGGTGAGGGGGTAGAGAGGCAAGGCAATCAAGGGCCCACAGAGCAAGGAAACTGTACAGTACGATGATCTCCAACAGGAAGATAGCCCCCTAATGTCCAGCAATAGTCTCCGATGGCTTACCGTACTGGTGGACCAAGAGGAGCTCCCCTACACCTGGGATGATTCACAATCCACGATCCCGCTCCTGCAATCCTGCTCCAAGAGCCTATGGGACCTTGCTGAAGATAAAAGGCTGGAGGACCGGGAGGACCGGGTCGCTGAAACAGCCCCTCTGCTCCCGAGGTGGTCCGTGATCCTGCAGGTCGATCTAGCAAGACCTCGATAGAGGAAAACCCTCCGGTGGCAAGCAGTGGATAGCAGCGGTTGCTAGCAGCCGCTAGCAGTGGTGGCACCAGATCGAGCCCTCACTCTGTTCCCCTGCGATCCAATGACGTCAGATGTACAGATGTTCTCGTTGCTGTTGTTTGACCATGTGGCCAGTGGCCATTTTGTGTAGCCAGCAGTTTGCGTTTGCCAAAGGCTTGCATGTGTTCTTTGTTCTCCATGCCTTCTTGCTTGCTATTGTTGTTTGAACATGTGGCTGCTGGTCATTTTGTGCAGCCACCTAGTGTGCTTTTTCCATAGGCTTGCATGTGTCGTAGTTCTCCATGCCTCCTTGTCACTGTTGTTGTTTGACCATACAGCTGGTGGCCATTTTGTGCAGTCAGCCCAGTGTGCTTTTGCCACAGGCTTGCATGTGTTTCTTGGTCTTTATGCCTCCTTACTTGCTGTTATTTGACCATGTGGCTGGCAGACATTTTGTGTAGCCAGCAAGGCTTATTTTGCTATAGGTTTGCATGTTTTATTTGTTTTCCATGCCTCCTTGTTCATTGTTGTTTTTTGACGATGTTTGTGATGCCCATTTTATGGAGCCAGCCAGCCAATGATTGAGCATTGGGGCAGCAAGCAGTTTCTGCAGCCAGCCAGTGTGCCTTTGTCACAACAATTAAACGTGTTGCAGGGAAACTTGTAATTGTCTGTATCGACTAGGCTGGGCAACAGTCTAGTAGGTGAGGTTGAGCAGAGTTATAATTATCTTCGCCCTTGAATTAATGGATGCTTTTACCATAGACTTGCATGTGTTCTTTGTTCTCCATGCCTGCTTGCTCGCTGTTTTTGTTAGACCACATGAGTGGCACCCATTTTATTTAGCCAGCCAGTGTGCTTTTGAAATAGCATTTGTTTTACATGCCTCCTTACTCGCTGATATCAGCTTAATATTATGCTTGAGGATCACTGTAGTAAATTCATATTTTCTATTTTAGTTTTTTATTTAATTTTCATTTTTGAATTTGTTTTCAATTTGTCTCGATCCATCCATACTTCGACTGCCATAGGTGCAGAGTATAATTCCATTTCCTCATGGATGCCCTGCCTGCCATAAAGTAGGTTCACTGTACATACACCAGCATCATTTATTTTTTATTGGTAATTCAATTTCTCTCTGGGCCACCTTGCCTGCCATAGGCACACTCTAGCCTTCATATTTTAAAGGATTATTCCATTTACCCATGCATCTCCCTGACTGCCACAGGTGTCTCCTTTAGCGTTGATGCTCATAAAGCAAAAAGCTATATCTGTATGTTGTATTAACTGATTGAAAATGAAATTGTATGGTAGGAGGGTGTGGGGGTTGACTTTGAAATGGTTGGATTATTTGTTGTTAATTATTAACTAAGTAACCAACCACACTAAAATATACTATCTTTGTCTGTACTAATTCAAACTGCTATGTTTCATTAAATAATGCTCTTGTTTGTTTTCTTTTCTTTCTTGTTTGCTTTTAGGTGAACAAGAGAAGAGACATCATCCACAGTACTGCCAAATAGAAGGTCTAACCAAAACACATACCCACACAATACGATGTCAGTCCTCCAATCTCCTTTGCTTGCGCAGCTCAGTGCATTCCAAACTGACAGCTTCAATATGGCCCCATAGAAAGGTGCTTCTAAGAAAGTAGCTAGTGAGAAGAAGTAGATTTCTGCCACGGGCGTGCTGACCAAATCCTTTTTCAGGAGACATGTACATGCCACACCAGCCTCCGTAGAGAGGAGCCGGATGCAGCACTCCTGCATCAATGGCACCATTCCAACCTAAGCCCAGGTCTATGTTTGTCAGAGAGGCAGCCACTCCAATCATGGTGACGCCGCTGAGCAGTGACGCTGAATTGAATGTGTCTCTTTTGCAAAGTAGTACCTGATTGTTTTAAGAAAGAGAGCAAAGTGTGCAGCAGCCATAGCCAGAAATGTCAGATATTACTGAAGTTGGAACAGAGCAGGAGGCTGAGCTTCCTGCTGAGAACCTCCTGTCTTAGAATCATTGGCTCCCAGATCTCCAGCAAGAAAAAAGAAAGGAATTCCATCATCTTCATCAAAAGAACCCCATGTGATGATGATGATCTGGACACGGATTGGACCTAGCAGAGTCAAAGAGGCACCAGGAGAGGCAAGGGGATAGCAAATTTCCTTAAAATGTTAGAATTTTAGGAAAGGATGGCGAAGAGGATAACGACAAGCCAGTCACTGTCATGGAAGCTGGCACAGAGGACTGTAACATCACTCCTCCTACTCAACCTGTTGTGAAGGCTATGGCACAGCTAACACTGCCAGCTCCCATATTTGTAAAGCCCCTAGCTGAAACCTGCATAAACCTTTACCTCAGCAGAAGTATTTACCAAAGTGAGGCTATCAATAACACACCCACCTATCTCCAGTTCTTCTTCAGGCATTGGCACTGGCACACTAAGAAAAAACTCCTTCCCAGATTGGGACTATTATACATTTAGCAAGCAGGAGCAGAACATTGCAATATGCTCCATTTGCCATACAACTGTTCATCAAGGTACGCCTGGTTCACACTGTGGTACTGGATGCCATATGACCCATATGAAAAACATCACACAATCCGGTGGGAGGAGCACCTTAAAAAAATGAAGAACATTGTAGTGTTGAAGGTGAGGAGAACTGTGAAACATCAGCTCCTATCATGGTGATAGGTCATGAAGAAGAAGAGGGTGACATCTTTAAGAAACGCCGCCCTGACCCTAGCAGTGGACCAGCATCACCTACCTCATCAACCTCAAAAAGACACAAGCATCAGAGTCAGATGGAGATACCACGGCATACAGTGACTGCCCCAAGATGCACATTGAGTCTGCCTCCTCCTACTTCCCCAAAATAGCCTATGTCAGTGGCCCCAGAAAAGAAGAAAAAAACAGACAACAATTATAGGATTGTTTAGGTAGGCCCTACGACCACAACCACCAAATAGCCCCTTTGTACAATTGGAAGTTGGCTGAATTGTTAGTACTGGACCTCCTCCGTTTTCCTTTTGTGGAAGGAGTGGGATTTTTATCATTTGCGGCGGCCATCTCCCTGATATGGAAGATTTAATGTTGAGCCTGTATTGCCAGAACTGCTGTTCCAGCTCTCCATTATGATTGCTGAAATTGGTTGGACAAGTTTTGGAGCAAAGTGCTGCTCACACTATTCACCTGATGACAGACATGTAGACCTGTTGTCAAGCAACTGATTACATGTGTATCACTGCACACTGGATCTCTTTTATGGGGGTTTAGGCCACAGCTATCTACAGGTCTCTGTATAGATACTTTAAAGGACATTTGGTAGCATGCTACAGTAGCCATGTTCACCATGGCAAATTCCCAGAAGCAGTTGAGGATTATTCAGCGTGACATCAGAGTACCAGTTAAAGCCCTCATATAGAAGGTGCCAACATGTTGGAACTCAACCTATTACATGGCGCAGCATCTGTTTGAGCAGTAAAGACAGATCAAGGACTGTCATTCAAAGAGGAAGGGATGCAATTGGGAAAGCTATGATCATGGATGCAGACAAATTGTGCCTAGTGAAATGCCTTACACACATGTTTCCCCCTTTTCAGATTTTCACACGGGAAATTTAGCCAGGAGAACAATGGCCCAATCTATTCCATTGTTGTATTTGCTTCAGGACCATATAAGGAAGGTATCTGGAATGTTTGCAGTTGCAGGTGTGAATGAAAAGGTTCATGCCTTAGTTGAGAGCTTAATCCTTTGCTTGGCTTGTGATGCAAGGCTGCAAAATGACATCATGTTATGCAAACAGTTCATCTGTGCCACACTACTTGATCCACTGTACAAAACAATTCTGGCCACTTTCATTCCTTTTTTCTGAAGGGGATGTTTCAAATTATAAGAGGTAGATTGTTGAGCAAGCCAGAAACCTGGAAGAAGAATGGCTGGAAATTACTAGAGCTCCACCCCCGGGCAGAAGTTCTGGGGTGCTGCCCTCAACTTCCAGAGAGGGACATCTTATATCACAGCAGCCAAATCCAGGAACAAGAAGACCAGCAAAAACTACAAACACAAGATCAGAGGAATTGGCCCACATCCTCTGTATTGGGTTTGTTTCAAGGCAGGTCTTAAGTCCAGTGCAGAGGTGAAGGCAAAAGAGGTTGAGCAAGTGACAGCACCAATGACCTTTGAGAGGATGTAACAGGAGTATCTGTATGACTCAAAAGAGGTCTAAGTGGATCAAAACCCATTGTTGTATTAGTATGTGACCGTTAGACCTGACAGCCTTAGGGTGGTCAACCTCAACGTTTTGCCTGCCTCTCTCCACTTTTTGACATTGTTTTTGCTGGTTTTAGGACTCTGCACACTTTACCACTGCTAACCAGTGCTAAAATGCATATGCTTTCTCCCTTAAAACATGGTGACATTGGCTCATACCCAATTGGCCTATTTAATTTCCTTATACGTCCCTAGTAAAAGTGCACTACATGTGCCCAGGGTCTGTAGATTAAATGCTACTAGTGGGCCTGCAGCACTGATTGTGCCACCCACAGAAGTAGACCCTAAGCATGTCTCAGGTTTGCCTTTCCAAGGCCTGTGTGTGCAGTTTCACTGCCAATTCGACTTGGCATTTAAAGGTACTTGCCAAGCCTCAAACGTCACCCCTTAAGGTAGGCCCTAGGTAACCCAAAGGGCAGGGCACTTTGTAGGGAAAAGGCAGGACGTGTACCTGTGTAATTTATATGTACTGGTAGTGTAAAACTTCTAAAGTTGTTTTACACTGCTTTGAGGCCTGCTCCTTTCATAGGCTATCATTAGGGCTACCCTAATTTACTGTTTGAGTGGTAGATTCTGATCTGAAAAGGAGTAACAAGGTCATATTTAGTATGGCCAGAATGATAACACAAAATCCTGCTGCCTGGTGAAGTTGGATTTAATATTACTATTTTAGAAATGCCACTTTCAGAAAGTGAGCATTTCTTTGAATTTAAATCTTCTGTGCCTTACAATCCACATCTGGCTGGGTTAGTTGACAACTCCCTTGTGTATTATACTCAGACAACCCCAAACACAGGATGCTCAGTCACACATGCACACATCTGCATACTGAATGGGTCTTCCTGCGCTGGGAGGGTGGAGGTCCAGTGTTGCTACAGGAACTTCGATGCACGGGCCACTGAATCGACGCATTGCCGACCCGGCACGGCGCAGCCCGACTTCCTTCAAGAAGAGCCAACGCAGTGCCTGCCATGCAACAGAAATTTACCTGCATTGCCCACCGGATCGAAGCAGCTCTTGTAACTTCGTACTACACGGCCAGGATTTCTCTGCATCGTCCCCAGGGCATCCAAATACACCGCAACTCTAAGAAGATCCAAGCCTGCACACCGGAAATCAATGCAAAGTCCTTGCTGCGTGGAAAAACATTGACGCATCATCTGTGTGTGCCTGGAGAAACCGATCCCCGTTTTACACGGTCTCCTCCTCTGTGGTCTTGTGCGGATAATTTAGACAAAAAACAGATACTTTGTGCCTGCAAGAGACACTGATTGCTTGTTAAAAACTAAAGACTTTATTGATCATTTCAAAAGTGATATTTCAACTTGTATTTATCAAATCTTGATCGTTTTGACCTCAATCTACTCAGATAAATATTCTATATATTATCCTAAACCTCTCTGGAGTATTTTTGTGGTGTTTATACTGTGTTATTGCATGATTTATTGCACAAATACTTCGAAATTGAGGACAAACTCTACTTCTCTGACTGAGTATGCCACCATAGCTCTTTTTTAAATATTTGTCTTCATACTTCATTCTTTACCTCCCCCCTGAAAATAGATATAGCTAGTGGAAGATCATGTTTGTGTCTGATTTACGCTAACCTATCCTTTTTAGTCATATGTATGGCTGGAGTGGAGTTGGACTAGTATGCAGAGAAGAAGCCTCCATATTCCCTTCAGGACATAAGAGACAATGTCTTCCTCCCTCACCTACCTAACCTTTTTTGTATCACCTAGCAGGGCTGTCCCAGAAGATCATTGATTTGCAAGACTGCCAATGCCAAATTCCAATATGTTACTTGCAGTGAACAGGAGATCCAATTGTGTACCTACCACCATGCTTGGATTGGAAGAAGTAACTACAACTATTGCACCAATTAGAGGTGATATATTTTTGAATGACTGTGAATGATGGTTGATGATTTATGTGGTGGCAGATAGTGAGGGAGTGTTTTGACTAATTAGTAAACTTTGATCCTGATTTATGAAATGTTAGTGCTGCCTTTACATCATTTTTTGAGCAAAAGCGGCGCAAACGTACAAAATATAATTGTATCTGTAACAACTTATGTATCTGGGGCAGAAGGACTGTTTGCAATGCATTTAACTGAATTGTGTCATACTCGTTCCTTCATTTCCTTTCCCAACAAGTTGATGATGATGTGCTGCTCATCGCCGTGATGAATATTGTTATTGCATTGTTTTTGTCTTTGTCACACCTTTCCCCAAATTCTCTTTCCCATCCATTTATCAACCCCTAACCCTCTTGGCCTGGGTTGTGTGATTTATTGAGGTGCAACTTTATTTACAAAAAAAGGATCACACACTTAGTGTAGCAGATGTGGTTTACTATGACACCAGCTCACTGCAGGCTTCTTCTATTACCTGAGCAACAGCCCACTCAAGCCCCAATTACCCACCCATTCGTCAAAGTAAACATCAGCAATCAGGCCTTTGTTATGTCTTAACGCTTAACCATGTCCACTTCAGACTTTGAATACACTTTTCCTGACTTGAGGATTTTGTAACTTTGGTTTTCATTAGATTTCATGTTCACCAGTGCTCAGAATAACTTACTATTGGTAGTTTTATATCATCTGGTATTATCTGGAATTTTTTGATGTGTCATGGTGGTAGTAGTCTTTCTAAAGCTATAATATATAATATAAATGTGTATGTGTAACCCACTTACTCTGTGTTTTTCTTCAATTTGGTTGCATGTGATGAATTCATCCTACAGTTTGAGATCACCGAGGTGGGACTTGCATGTGATGCCATCCCTGTTAGTGTACTATCACTACCATTAACAAGGCATCTTGGGAAACCCTCCAGTAAGCTCTTGGAAGCTCGAGAGAGGAAGCAGCCATTGCATCATCTATTCTGTTAAGAGAAGTATGAGGTGAAGTGAATTAGTTTAGTTAGTACCTAACTAACGTCTACTCCAAATGAGATAAGTAACAGTTTATCTAGGTTTCTGTAGGCAATTTAGGGAACGACAGTAGGACAAGAGTTTAACTAACTATAACTAACTGCCATACACTTTGAGAAGCGGATTAAGTAGACAGGCTGCACAAAAAGGCATCTGTGCAAAGTTCAAGTAAAGCACAAAATAAATCTTTGCACATAAGGTATAATGGAAATAGGAATAGCATTAAAAAACCTAATACAAAAAAAACCCACCCTCTCCACCTCCAGCAGGCCAACCTCTCTCCCAAAACAATATTTCCCCAACCAAAGTCTGAAATGTCCATAAAAGTGCAAAAGAATAAAATGACCTGCCTAATTCCCAACCTCTCCACTCACAAAAATCCCTCCCATCTGAATAAAAAATTGAAAAAGGGCTTAGAAGAGGGAATTCTCCAGGAGGGTCCACAGGTCTTGAAGCTTGGCCTCCAGGCGTGCCATCCTATGGTCCAAGTACACCAGCTCACCTAGCACTGTGGCAATGTAGTAGCCAGTCTGAAGGGGAGGCAACAATGGTGGTATGGGCACAGGTGGCTCCAAGGTGCTTGCGGCGCTGATATAGCCTGGAGGCTGGAAACACAGAAGGCTAGCTGGAAGAATAGGACCAGGGGCATAGGCATGTGCATCACCCTCCTCCTCCCCCAACTGTTGTTATTTTGCCCGAATAACCTACAACCTCTGCTACTGGAGCGAGGATGCTACCTCCAGCCGGGTCGGTGTTGGTAGCGGACCAGGAGGAGAAGCTGTATGAAGAAATAAAAAATATAAAAAAGACAAATTGTAAAGATTGCTCTTTGTAAACACACTGGCAGTACATTGCTGGTCCCATAGGGCATTTGATTATTTAGACGTGATTAGGAGAGTCACAAGAACATGATTTTACCAACACATGCCTCACACACAAGCACCGACTGGCTAAATAAGGCAGCATAACCCCAGATTAAACAAATGGCTGCAATGGACAATTATCTTACTTTTATTTCAATGGCCCTGCTCTTCCCCCAATGCCTTTCAATTGTTAACTGACTCCAAAGGGGCATATGAATAATATATGTTGCACGTGTGATATATAACATGCGGATAAGAAATATCCTGTCTGCTGTAAAAAACAATGCATTGCAGTACAGGGAAAGGAACGGGATACCTAGATTTGATTGGATACGTTCATCACAGAGTATCCCATTCATAAAACATGAAATCACAGGAACTTTATCCCACTTTGCTTCTTGGCCACGCCCTCACACAAATTATTTCAATCAAACACACTTTCTTGGTAGTAAGTGAAGGAAACATCTACTGAAGGGTAAGGTACAGGAAAAAGGCTGGGATGGTACAGTAGAGGTTTTGCTATAGTATAGTGGGGTGTCACTGATCATCATGTGCCTAAGTTTAGGCTTATTCACTCACTGTAGATGAACCTGAAAGTTGAAATGAGTGTCAAAAGGGAAACATTTGAACAGACATAAATCCGTTATGGAGCTCACTAAATAGATATATGAACGACTTGGCCCATTACATGTGGCACAGGTTAAGAATGTTTTTCTTTATTGTTTTTGGTGTACTGGAACAATAATTATGAACAAATAAAGAAGTGAAATACTTGTAGGTGACTGAATGGGCCCTGGGAGGGAAGGGAAAGACCTTTGTTTTCCTTTCAGTTTTCAGCCCATTGAAAGCTTTGTAAACGCTGCATTAACTGAAGCAGATGCACATTACACAGCCAACACTGCAGTGCCGAATTGAAAATCCTGCAGTTAGGGTGCGTCATGGTCCATAGATTGCAAAATGTCATGGGCAGGGAGGTATTGGGTGATGATGATGGGTGGGATCTGCCTTGTTTAACAAATGCAGTAGGTATACTAGTAATTGTCAGTAACCAAGCAATGTGACTTACCGCCAAACGTCCCTGCTGCTGCAGACTCGCCCTTCAACAGCTGCTTTATCTGACGCTCTGGCACTGGCCCCAGCACTGGTGGTCTGTGCATCTAGAAAAAGCATTACACATTTTAGATGCCAGAAAAGCCTCCCCTTTTATTTTGTTAATAAAATACAGCTCAATACCGGACTACAGAAAAAATATAGCGGAGCACACAAATTATTCTTAATATACAAATGCAAAGGGCCAGTAATGGCTCTTAAGTTGATGATAGGAAATCAAAGATGTACCTAGAGTACTATTATTCCATTAAAACATTGATGTAGGTTCTCTTGTTGACATATACATAACAGAATGCATTTTAATACATATAAAAATACTTATTTATTATTAACAAAAACACATAACATACAATACAAATCATGACATAACAAGAACTAATACAATGAGAATCTACTGACAAATAACTATTACAAAAATAGTAATGTATTCTTATTTTTGTTGTGTATAAAGTAAACTTGAAGTCAGTGGGACTAGAAGATGTATGTTGAGCCCACATGTAGCATCAGCTGACATGTGTTTGTGCATTGATACTCTTGTTTAGTGTTGCCATAAAACTTTTTCAATACCGGACTACAGTTAATTTTGTAATATCTTCTCTTCTATCTGAAATATCACTTTGGGCATTTTGTTAGTTGGCAATGTTCAGAAATGCCAGGTAGTCAAGCCGAACAGAAAACTTTTCATAACGGAGAGACAGAGATATGATGATGACTGAGTCATCTGAAGCACAATGAAGCATAGAATAAATTGGTCAATGAAGGACATGTGGTTTTGGTTGGCAAACGCAAAGGTACCATTCTCATACTACTTCCCTGCACGAAGCACTGTCACTGTAACTGCTGGGATACTGATTTATACATACAGCACAAAATTGGGGGTGGTCACCATAACCATGGCCACTCTCTTGTCGTTTGAGTATGAGCAAGAAATAGAAAGCCTTTCACAACAAGCTTTGAATACCTTACTTGGATCTGCAAACTGTCAAATCTTCACAGTAGAGTACCTATTCTATTCTCTTAGGGCCAGATGTATCATCACGGCCCTTTGCGATTTGGTAATAACGATTTTTAAGAATTCGCTATTATGACTCGCAAAGTGCCATGTATCACATTTGCGATTCGGTAATAGCGATTTCTTAAAAATCGGAAATGCTATTACCGAATCGCAAATTGCGATACCGGCCCCATTCGCAGCTATGGGCCTGTTGGCCCATTCTGAACCAGAAATCGCAATTTTGGAAATGCAAAAGTCCAGGGTGCTGGGGGCCTAAGGCCCCCTCTGCTGCACCCCAAAATCATTTTTTGCAAAATGTAAGGTACACAATGCCAAAAGGGCATGTGTGCTTTACATATTCAATTTCAAAATGCAGTTTAACTGCATTTTTAAAATTTGCACCAGGTTACCACCTGGTTGCATATCATGGTATTTTGCATGTGCAATTTGCGATTTTTTGCAGCATTGCCTTGCGACCTGGAATTTGCGACTCACAATTTCCAAGTCGCAACGCAAGAAATCTCAATTTTAGCCATTTCTACTTTGTGGTCTGCGAATGCCTTTCATGCATTGCAGACCACTATTTTGCACTCACAAACGGCCAAATTTACCGATTCGCACTGTTTGCGAGTGCAAAATATTTTCATACATCTGGCCCTTAGTCTTACAGTACCCGTCCACAGGGTATATAACATAAGGAAGAGGAAAGCTTAATAACCAAGGAGAAGACAGCTGCAGATTAGTACAGACAGGAAGAAGTCAGCTACAGAAACAAGAACTACAGAAAAAAGGAAACTACAGGGAGGGATAAAAGAATTAAAAACATTTAATATAACAGAATATGAAAAAAGTCCCATTATAAGAGAAACAAGAAAAAAATATTTTAATGGGGAGAGGTAAAGGTTAGAGAAATAAATAATATTAACAAGAACTTACCATCATTCATTTGAGCTATCAGCCGTGGTGCTGGCGGTGTTACTTGCACCAACCGCAGCACTGGTGGTGGTAATTTTTCCCTGACCCTCCAATGCCCTCTTCTGGACCTTCAGTGCTGATGTAAGAAATAAAGAAGATAACAAAAATATATTAGTGGTACAGTCAATCTTGTAGAAAATATTTTGACAGGCAAATGGAGTAACATATTGACAATATACTATTTTCTAAATCCGATTGCCTAGATTACTAGTGTCGAGTTCACCTATTCTTAATTTCTTAAACCTTAACTAAGCCCTATTCCAAATTTCCTAAACCGCATTTGTAAATTCTAATGCATTGCATTGACTGATCTTTGCTTGGCAACCCCCTTTGATAGGTCAACTCAGTCAGTTTCCCTTTTCAATGCATAGATTCGTACTACACATCACTGGGAGATCACTTGGGACTGTATGTCCTACATAAAAATAAATAAACAGAGGGGCATATTTAGAAGAAAGTGGTGCATCATAGATGATGCGCCACTATTATTGTGCACATGTACTGGCACCTAACAACACCATGGTTGTACCGTACTAACATTAAGGTGCACCACAGCAGTAACTAGCACAATAGAGTCAAAATGTTTGACGCTATTGTGGTGCTTTGCTACACTAGCATCAACAATGTTGATGCTAGAGCAGCAAAGCACTGGGAGGCCCATTGAACATAATGGGTACTTCATTTTAACACCTGCTCTGAGCCGGTGTTATTAATCATGCAAAAAATGTCACAGTAAAAATTTGTATATTTCACTGTGCCATTTTTCAGGCCTTCCAATGCCGGAACACACCCATTGCATACATTATGCCTGCTGCAGGCATAATGTAGCGGAAGGGGTTAAAAAAGTGGCACAATGCAAGCATTGTGCCACTTTGTAAATATGGCATGTCAGAAATGTCTACCTAATGCCACATTAGTGTAAAACAAATTATGCTAATGTAGTGCAAGATGGCTCAAAGGGCTTGTAAGTATGCCCCAGGGAACGCTAACTCACTGATGTGACTACTACTTCAGTACCACTATCATAGTGATAGGGCAGAGGAGTATGGGGGACTTCTTAAATAATCAGCCCAAGCGAGCACCTACATTAACAAGTGCAACTAGATAGCAACAAGCACGTGGCTCACTCATATTGGATCAGATAATATTTGTAACGTTACGTCACTTATTGTACCTCTCAGAAATTATGCACCAAGCCTCACCAACCCTCGCAACCTGGATGCCCAGCAGTTTGAGTAGGTCTTGCTCCCAGTCGAGGACATTGGCCCAGGGGTGCATTGACTGCTGGTGGGTGTGCTGAACTCTAGTACATCTCTGCACATACCAGCACACCCTCCCCCACAGTAGCCAATGTTCCTGCAGGCTTTACCCAATTCCATGCCTGCCACCTGCTGCCAGCATTAAGAAGAGATGGCCCTGCACCAAACATACGAGTGTGGCTACCTCCGCCTTAGTGAAAATGGCTAAGGCCTACAACGCCTGGTGGTTCCGGTGACCGCAAGGTGTGCAGTTAGCAGCGCCCTCTGCATAGGTGCCACCTTACCCATGCACTGTCATGGTGCTGGGTGGGAAAAAAATGGAGACAGAAGGAATAGAAAGGAAGAAATGAGGAAGTTAAGGAAAATCAAAAAAGGACAAAAAATCACTGAAAATAAAAAAAAGACAAAAATGTAAAATATACAAATACACACAATAATATAAAGAAGGTAAAACAGGTGTGGATAAGTGGGATAAGGGAAGGAGTACAGAGATAGAGGCTAGGTTGAAAATTAGGCCCAGTACCATGCACAGAAAAGGAAAATCAAAATGGCCGTTTGTGCATGGAACCACATGGGGCCATTTGTGCTCGCTTCACAATGCAGAACGTGCTTCTTGCACCAATCAGCATGAATAAGCGGCCAAGCATAACTCCATCCATTCGACTGAGGCAAAGTTCTTACTGAGTTTTTTGGTCATTCCCACATGGTCTAATTTACATATTACGCATTTTCCATTGAAATGGCCACTAAAAAAGTACAGACAAAAAGTTTTACTGATAAACCTATACAGCACACAAACCGTAAAGCATGGAAATCATTTGTGTATCACCTAGTAAGTGTCTCATTTTTTTTTAATTCCACCACATTGAAGAATTATAAAATAAAGGTTCATTTTTGATTTCTTAACTTCTGGATGTATACTAGTTTTTTTTATAGGTGTTTACATTTTATTGTGTATTGCAAAAAACACAATTCTACATTGTCACATAATTCCCTTTAAAAACACCTTTCACTTTTTTATGGTTTTCCAGTGGCTTTCACTGTGAATAAGTCTCAATGCCTGAGTCTCACAGTAAATTCATCTTATTGGACTGAGAACGCTAACAGTTAGCGTCCGCTATTGCAGCAGGGACTCTTCAGAGATTGTTGCTGACCTTGGGTAGGCCTTACAAAATGAGTGTCTTTAGTGCTTACTGAAAGTCTGTGGTACTTTCACTGTGTTACACATTATATGAAAAATCTGCCTTGGTGCACCCTTTTGCTTCACTTAGGCCAACAGGGCCAGTGAGGCATCAATCTGGGGCTAAACATGCACCAGAGTTGCATTTTATGGTCCCTAACATCCCAAATATTCACCTTAAGGCACTTTAAGGTTTGTCATATTTCACTGGCTCAGATCAGAATAAGATTTAAGGTTGTTGTACCTTCTAGTGGGCCAAGTAAATTACTCAGCTCCCCACACAATACAGCAATTAACAGTTCTTAACCCCATTCTTGGAAAAGAAATAGGTGATGTGGACATTTACATCTGATAATTAAGCTTGTCACACTGCACCCGGACTGGGACAGCTCAGATCTACTGAAACAAAGGAGGAGGGCCAGACCACTGAAGCCAACACAGGAGGGGCTCGCCTTTGAACATTTAGTGGGAAGGGCCTAGGCAGCTGTCTCGTCTAGGGGTGGAGCTAACGTTCCTAGAGGATCTTGTTACACAGACAACTTGAAGTGGCCACATTGGATTGTCCCAGAATGCTGTGCAAAAGGGTTGGGACAGGGATGGAGTGTTGATGTACCATCCAAGAACTGGCCAGGGGTGTCTGGATATTAGAATGTTCCACCCCCCACTTGAAAGCCCATGTAAAAGGGAGATGTAGATGAGAAGACACTGATTGGAGGAGAGGCAACAGAGAAAAAAATGCTCAACTGGAAGAAGTAAACCAAAAAGTGATTAATGGGATCCTTGAATTATTCTTAGTCGCTAATAATTAATCAGTGCCACATCCCAGTCCATCATTTTTTTGTCCATTATTCCACATCAGATTAGACCAAACCATTTACAAATCAGCCTTTGTCCTGCTCCAATGGCAACAGTCTAGTCCAAAGTGTGCAGCCATATCCTCTTTGAACTGGAACACAAGGAAACCCAAGACTATTCTCACCCCTATTGGGGCTCTTCAGTCGGGTGCAGGTTGTTTCCATTGGCAAAGTGAGCACTAAGGACGTCACACTGAAGTACAGAAAAAAATGATGAGTGGGATCCTTGACTTAATCTCAGTCACTGTAAATGTCTCTGGGAAGCCCCGCAGTCCATCTTTTTTGTCCATAATGCCACCTTAGATAAGACCCAGCCATATGGCAATCAGTCTTCATTAGGACCAAGGCTCATTATCACATTCGTGGGTCTAATCTGAGGTGCCATGGTGAGTAAAAGAATAATGGGTTGTAATACTACCCCACACAATTGCCAGTGGTGAAAATTACTGCAAACATTCTTCCCGTCACATTTTGTGTATTTGCTGTAATGCCCTAAGCCACCAAGGGTATGTCTTTATGTGGGTCCCTTGCTCACTGTGCCACAGGAACTGAGTTATACCTGACTTACAGGCCCCAATCAGTACAAACTGGACTTAAATTGCTTATATTCTGGTTCACAAAGGCCCTTGCCTGGCAGCTCAGGCATGACTGTTCTCATTGGAACAGCCTGAAGTCAAATTTGCATATGCCTGGGTTTAACCTGTTGATGCCTGGTGGGCAGAAGAACTCTGAGTTAGATTATTACCCTGAGTGATTGCTAATGGTTAGACAAATTGAAACTATTCCTTCCATACCCTTATGTATGTTTAACTGGCATGAGAAAATGCCTGATGCCCTGAAAAGATCTTCTTCAGGACATTGAATCCAGCTGATCCTTATAACTCAGTTTAGTTTCTCCAGGGCATTGGTTCTGGTCCGCTTATGGTCCTTAAGGAACGGTTTGGGGAACAGGCCTCCTGGGGGACCAGCTGCCTGGCTCTTGCCTCTACTGACACATACATGCCATTCAAGAAGCCGGCGAGCCGGCGAGCCGGGAGGGTAGATAGCCTGCTGTTTGTGAAGGGGCTTTGCAAGATGCTCCCACAAACAGACGAGCACCAGGGGCCAGAAAATGAAGCTCCCCATGAAAAGCCAAATCTATAAGCCAGGAGGCCTGAAGAGCAAGCGCCTCATGGCTAGGGATTGCCACTCTGGCTCAACAAGGCCATATTAATTAAAATTGGTCCCACTGGGCCCAAGATATCACATCGTAAAGCTTGATCCCCCAAGCTACTGAGTTGGGAACAAAAACAAATGGTTATCCCTAATATCTCACAGGATATTTCCCCACTGTGGCCCATGGTCAAAGGTAAGCACATCTTTATCCTGTTGAGGCGGAGGCATACATGTGTCCTCTTCCTTGAGCATATTGGCACCCTGGGATCCATCTCCAGGGGGCCAATACATAACTAACATGTCCCAGGGACTCTATCCACTGGGACCAAAGCAATCCCTGCCAGTATGTTGTCTGCCCCCTGTGCATGAGGAGGCAAGGTGTGCCTACCTTTTCTCTCCCTTCCCATTTTCGTTGTGGGCAGTGGAATCAGCATTACTTGTGGTGTGGGAAAGAGCCAAGGGAAAAGACTGGTTCTGCCTGGCAGGAGCACAAAGGAGCGTTTCCCGCTCTTGCACAGCACCTGAGAGGTGCTGCACGTCGGGAGCCAGCAGGTCTAAGGAAGACTTAGGGCTTCCCCTGTGGCCCTCAAATGACCAAGCCAACCCTTGGACAGGAACAGCCAAGAACAAAATAGAAAAGTATGCTGCACACAGCTGCAAATGTGAACGGAGGATAAGTGAACATGTTCATAAACTATTCACTGCTAGGGCCAAAGCAGCATGGCTTAAACCTAAATATTTGTCCCTAGTGGTGCCCTAAGGAGGGGCAGTGGGCACACCAATGTTGGTTCGATGTGTTTTGGGGACTGCCAAAGGTGTAGCAACCTCCCCCCAAGATAGGTTTTTTACAAAATCACCCTACCTCTTCCAGTGCATTGCGTCCCTGACCATGGGAGATGTGTGTCTTAATTTCAAGCATTGAACTGGCCCTCACTATCTTCCTTGAGTAGCCCTCACACTGCTCTACTTTGCTACCCTGAGTGACTCAAGTGCTGCAATGGGGTACTCGGTTGCTGGTAAAAAGGGAATTGCCGACATCACTTTTGAAAGATTCACATCATTTGCAACTAATACCCCAGTTGTATACAGTTGTAAAGCACCTTGCTGCTTCTGGCAGATAGATTCTTTGCTGTGTCACATACATTGCAGAAACTGCACATAGGGGGTTATTACAACTTTGGAGGAGGTGTTAATCCGTCCCAAAAGTGACGGTAAAGTGACGGATATACCACCAGCCGTATTACGAGTCCATTATATCCTATGGAACTCGTAATACGGCTGGTGGTATATCTGTCACTTTACCGTCACTTTTGGGACGGATTAACACCTCCTCCAAAGTTGTAATAACCCCCATAGTCTTGTGGGAGAACACACACATTTAAGCAACAAGTGCAATAACCCACCAAAACCTGACAGATATACACCAACTCAATCACCTATGCTGTCTTAGTAGAACTGGAGGGTGTAAACTGCATTTGTCAGTCCACCAGTATGTACTCAACTCACAAATCCGTTTGACAGTTTGCCCCAGCTCTCGTTATACAACTCATAGCTCAATATTTTGATGGTTCTGACAACATTGTTTATATTTTAGAAAATCAAACACCCTTTCATTGACACCATTGGAATATTGCTAAATCTCTTCCCTCCTGAAACGCCATATAACTCAACCCTCCATCTCTTTTAGTTTATCACTCCTTAGCATTTGTTGGCAAATATGAGGCTTGAATTCCCCATTGTCAAAGATCAAAAGACAGATGTTCCCTCATATTAACTCACAGCATTAGGCAGTGATTGGCGTCATTGTAAATCAGGGCCATGACCTCTAGGCGTGCCTCACTTTTTGTCATCCATGCAGGAGTCTAGTTCTCTATTAGAACTCAGCATTGTAGCTCAAGCAGCAATACTATTCTATGGTTGAATGGGACTATATGGGTTTGGACTAGGGTCCTTAGATTATCCGAGTGAGCCCTCCAATTGAATAATCTTGATTAAGTACTATCAATGTATTTGTAAAGTCATACTCAGTGTAAACATGACTTATGAAACTGAAAAACATTAAAGTGTGTGACAACTGGTTTCAGCAGTGGATTATGCCTTAGTGTCACATGTGTAGTCCTGAGCAGTCGAGCAGCTGAGTGGGAGGACAATGATGGTGAAAGGACCATGGTGATGGCAGCATTGTGCGTGGGAAGAGAAACGGTGCATGTTGCATGGTACGGTGAGGGGGAGGGGGAGTCCCAAGGTGCCTGCATCCGGCAGTCAGCTGGCACCTAGGCTGCTGCCCAGCCTGGGAGCCACATTACCTAAAATATCTGGCACAACACTCCGCTGATCAATTGCAGCAAGTGCGGGCTCCGGCAGCCCATGTTTTGAGGCCCTTATAGAATTACAATGCGGGCAGCACTGTAACAGGATTGTTGCCTTATTGCAGATTGTAGCGCTGCTCACTCCCCTGATATCCAATCTTTTAACAAGTATTTGGTCACCGTTGCCACCCTCAGCCATTCATCACTATTAGAGACAGAGACTACAGTAACTGCAGTGAATGCTCCTTGTAGTGACTGCTGCTTGCAGCCGCCCCCTGGCAGTCACCCTCTTCTTCTTCTTGGACCGGTGGAGCTGAGCAAAGTGATCAGGCCAACAGGACCATGCAGGACTGAAAGAGTCTGCAGGCCGCTGCCCTCATCTAACTTGCAGACTACTAAGAGCACAGAGTTTGTAGTGCAGGACGTGGCTGGAGCAGGGAAAGCCCAGCGCCAAAAGCACTAGGAAGTAGCCTGCCCAACACCCAGTGCACAGGCCAGATCCATATTTAGATCCAACTAAATTCACCTAAGTTCACCCTTTGCCCTATCACCCCAGAGCAGAGGAAGGCCTAAGTGCTCTGAGTTGGTGCATTGGTGAACTTGCAGGGGGAAGATACAGCACAACACAGTAAGTGGGGCACTTGCAGCAAAGTGAATCTGAGTGCCAGTTTGTATGGAAAGAGAGAGTGGGTTAGTTCCTCCTCACCTGGTAGAGCCCCCTGACCACAGAAGCGGGCTGGCTAGGCCAATAGCGCTTTGTGATCAGGGATGCACTCCCACCCCTCCACAAGGCCCTCTTGTGTTCCTGTTTTCCTCAGGCATCTGATGCCACCAAGGAAAGCCATAAGCTCAACTGAATAGGCGTCATCTCAGCACTAAAATGTCAAGGATATTGCTGACACACCTGGCTCTCCTGGCAACTTCAACTTCACCAGCGTCCCAACCTTGTCCATTCTACACAAACTCGCCCTGAGCTACACTAGCCTCGGCCTGACTTATCTGGCTCACCTGGTAACTTACATTTTACTGGCACCTTAACCGTGTCCATTTCTGCACAAACCCATCAGGAGCTACATCAACCTTGGTCCAATCAACCAACCTAATTTAAACCTTAAACATGCGATCTGTTAGGACCATGGGCTCCCCCCGATGCAGCAGAAAAAGAAAACAGTCCCGGTTAGAGAGGCTGCGGCCACAGAAGAACTTGCCGATGTTATTGCTCCACCACTGTACCTGTTACCCCAAAAAATGGACAATGTGGCAGATTGGGTAACATTGGCCAAGAATGTTTCAGTAATCACCAGGCTCTTTCACGTGGTGCTCTCAACAAACAAACGTCAGTCTAAAATTGACTCCTAGACCCATATTTATACTCTATTTGTACCGGATTTCTGCCATTTTTTTCCGCAAATCCTGCGCAAACTTAACTCCATGATGTTAGACCCATCTAGCATCAAAAATATAGAGTTAACGTCATTTTAAGGATGTGGGAAACTGCCTTCTCGTCCAAAAAATGCCTCAAACACCATAGCGCCATATTTATCCACCCAGGCAAAAATGACGCACGGAAGGAAGGTGGACCGAAAAACTGACGCTAAATTCACTTTGCGTCAAATTTTTATGCCTGGGTTAGGGCAGGTGTTAAAATGAGGCAAACACACCACTACTTAAGGAAAACACACACAAGCAACATGACAGAACACCAAGACAACATGGAGGTGCTACTGATGCATCTTGCAAGACAACACCGAGCACAGGGCCAATGGCAGCAGCCACCACCCTAATGCGGCCCACAAAGACAATGCAGAAGGCAGGAGAGGGCCTTCAGGAACAGGACAACCCTCCATGGCCCCAGGGAACAGGACCTCATCCGGAGGTATTGATTCAACTGACAAGCCATACAGCAGCTGCTGCGCCATATTGAGCCAAAACTAACAGCTAACCTGCAGACACCACACAACATACCACTGGTGACTAAGCTGCTAGCTGTCTTGCAAATGTTGGCAAGTGGCTCCTTCCAGACAATGGGTGCCCTAGTTGCTGGGGTATCACATGCCATTTGTGTTAGCTCAAATTTATGTCAAAAAGTATAAATCTGGCCCCAAGTTCTTCTGCCTCAAAGACCCTGTGTCTGCAATTTATGCAGCTAACCCAAACATCGCAGGCTTACCATCTACATTGGATCCAACAATCATTAACCAAATAGCCGCCTATGGATTGGCTCAAAATGTATCACTACACCCCACAGTTGGCGGCTTCACATTGTGCACCCAAGCAACCCTCCGCAGAGGCATCCTCTGTCCCAACAACTGACAGAACACAGCTCAACAGACACGTCATCTGTGCCAGGGAGAAAGACCATGCTGAATGCGCTTCACAAGACCAGAAATCCACAGAGACTTGTCCTCCTGTGTTCCCTCCTGTGAAATCATGTAATCACTTTGGAAGCAGCAACTTTCTTTCAACCGCCCCTTTTACTATTGCACAAGTTCACTTAAATGCCCATGTGGCAGAGACCTTATCTACATTTCACGGGAGCAGAGCTGGAGACCAGTCGGACGACTCTATACTACTAGTAGAAACCACCAACCCCAATTGCTCCTCCCGTCCTTTTCACAGCTAACAAATTCCAAAGTGGGCACATGTAGATGTCTGTTGCTATTGTCTAGGGGCTAGTTCACATAACAGTTACTCTTTTCAAGGACACATCAGTCCTGAGTATCATTAATCTCCCTCACAAGACCCTATAACCCAGCCACGCATAGACAGAACTCACCCTGGCAGTCCAGCAACCCAGGAAATCTCTGCGGACAGGGCCCTACAGAATCCCTCCTCACTCACCTCCGTGGAGTGGGAAGCCATGATAGCAATGTATTGTGACGGTGAGCAGAACCACACTAATTTGACACCACCCTCACCTGGGGCAGACCTTATGAACTCCATAGAGGGGGCCAGTAGACCTTCCAACCCTATAATAGATTCAAATTTAGCAGAGGTTTGGGGAGTCTTGTTAAGCACCCTCCAAGTGACTGCTGAAGCCCTTATCTATCATTCCACAAAGACGGAAATTCAAATTATGTTTTTAAACACGCTGGCAGTCTTTATGTCTGGGATCAACACAAAAATTGCTAACTTCAAGAATTTAATAGCCAAAGCACAAAAATGGCCAAAGCTTGGACACCAACAAGCCTTTGCGCCTGTTCTCCAATTGTGGATAAGCTAGAGACTTTTTCAGACATATTAAGCAACATTCTTAAGGATTTAAAAAGCACCTAGATGCAGCTCGCTTCAGCAAGTAGCACCGTTACTGATGCTGCCAGCAATATGCATCTTTTGGCATCCTGAGCTGAGCCCTAAACTCCAACGTGTTCTCAAGGAGCATGCTGCAGCTCCATTGCCCCCAGGACAGTCAGTACTTACATCCGGGCATCGACCTCAATGACAGTTCACTGGGCCCCAGTAGTGTTCCACCAGCAGCCCAGGCACACCCGCCGAGAAAGTCACTGGAAAAAAAAATGGCAAATTGGCGAAAACATAGGGTAAAAGACACAGGGAGGAAATCCATCTGCTCTTTTTATAGCAGGTGAATTAACTGCCCCAAATCACCACCCAGATTCAATACAGCGGAGCAGGAGGAAAAGTCAGAGGGTCTGAGAAACACCATCCCAAGCCCTTCATATGTCCACTTGAGAAGCAGCCTCTGCTGCCCCAAGACGCCACTTCAGCATGCCCTCAAAAACAGCGAATCATGGCTTCTCAAAAGGGACCACCAGACTTCACTAGGCCCATCACCCTGCTAAACACAGGCCTTTCGACAAAGAAGACCTCTCAACAACAGGGAGCTCCCTCCACAAGTTCTCCTTACGCAGGCGGGAGTACATCACTTATTGTGATCACTGACCACACAAGCAAAACACGCACAGTCAAGACAGCTCAGGACTTGCTTCTGACTTGAGCTGTCAACTCGGTGCCTCAGGTCTCCAGAAGCCATTCCAACCAGCACCTGTGACTCAAGTACCTATCTGCCCTCAACCTGCTATCAACGACGCAAAGTCCCAGGCTCCGGCTGCCCCTCCATTGCAACCATCAGCATTGTTCTATGGTTGCGCCAGCACCAGTGCAATTGTAATGCATCCTGAATACAAGTCAAGGGGATCATTTGACCTGCTTAACACGAGCAGCGTTCTTCGTTTGTTGAGCCAAAGACCTAATACGACAAACCTAACCATTGTTAAAATGGTTTAGGTGAAATATTTAACATTCGGCTCAAATCAAAGAAATTAAACCATCAGATTTGGACCTATAGCGCAGTTGCCAACCTGGTTTTGAGAGCTGGAGGGCTTTCTAGGAACTCTGGCATTCAGGTTACTCCTGTCATTGAACCGGCATACCCATTTTTTTACTCTTGAGACTAGATAACTGGAATCCCATGTCCTCAAAAAAAGTACACAGTGAAATCTTAAGGAGCATACAAAGTAAATTGCCATTGCTTCCCACTCCACAAGGTGCTTTACTATAGCCGCCACTTTTCAAAGACCCTGCTCATCGTCAGGACTGGAGCTGGCTCTCAAGCACCATGAACTCAACAGCAAGGCAATTATGAATAAGCAGATCAACTACTGGAGCCTCAGAATCAACAGGAGAACTCAGTATATGCTCCTGGAACATCAATGGTCTTCTTGACAAACTAGGTGACAAAGAGACATTGAATTAGTTACTATTTTCAAATAATCATGCTGCAAGAGACTTGGGCCAAAATCACACCATTGAGTCCAGGGTACATGAACTACTATGTGCCATCCACAAAAGGTGCCCGCTATGGTATCCCAAGTGGAGGTTTAGCTATTACATCCACTCTGCCTTAAAAGTGTGCCATCTCGTGTGCCTGACTAATTGCAACAGCCTACAAATTGTTTTACTCTACCTGTACCAAGGATCTCAAAAGCTAAACTCAGCTCTTTGAACTATCTATATCCTTCTATGAAAGATCAAAAACCGGCAGCTAAAGCATACCTGGTCAGGAAAATTGCAGGGCTGCAGGACAGTCCCTCCCGTCTCAAAATAATCCTCTCTGGAGATTTTAATATGAACCTTCTCAGCACAGAACACTCTGAGGAAGATGTTGTGGCTTGGAATGCTTTTTGGCATGTTCCCAAACAGATTTCAAGTGGAGTCTTTAGACTGACAGACTGAGAAGATCAGTAATAAACGATCTGGAATTTATGAACCTTTGATTCTCAGAGGTCGCTTCAACACAGGCCAGCCGCCCTCCTTTACTTTTCACAATATGAAGGCACACATGTTTAACAACCTTATGATTCTTTCCTCTTCCATTTTTTATCAAGTTTCTAAGTTCCAGATCACAGCTAGAAGTGAAAGTGACCTCTTACCACAAGAATTGCTGCTTATTACCACCATAGATCACCATGAACCAACAGACATATTACAATATGTAAGAAATGGGAACTCTAGTTGGCAGAGGTATATACCCTTTTCCAAGTAGGGACCACAATCCTAGTCAGGGTAAGTCACACACAATCCAAATTATCCTGTGCCCACCCTCTGGTAGCTGGGCACTGAGCAGTCAGGCTTAAATTAGGAGGCAATCTGTAAAGTAGTTGTTTAATACCTCATACAGTAACTCAGTGAAAACACCACAAAAAGTTATTTATCTGGTTCAATTAAAATCAAAACAATAAAGATTCAATAAGCACAAGTTGTTACCACTTTTGCAAGATTAAAAAGAGTCTTACATCTTAGAAATCAACAGTTGTCTCTTGTTTGTACAAAGTACCTGGTTTGCGTCAAAATTACCAACCACAGAGACCACAGAGTAGGAGATGAATGGAAAAATGAGGTGTGCATCGGATGGTCTGACGTGGAACAGACGATGCATTGTTTCTTTCCCTGCTGCAAGGGTCTTTGTGTCAATTTACGGTGCACAGTCTTGGTTCCTTATTGCAGTGCAGGGATATTTTGGTGCCCAAGGACAATGCAGGGACAATCCTGGGCATGCGGGAAGAAGTCACAGGTGTTGCGTTGATCCAGTAGGCAATGTGTCGAATTTCCTGTCACAACACAGGCACTGCATCGATCTTCACTCGGGAAGTCAGGCTGCATTGTTCTGGTTCGGCTGTGTGGCGACTTTCTCTTCGTGGGGCAGGCTCGGTCTCATTTCCGGCAGGCGGTGTGTGGATGTTTGGTGCACAAGGAGTTTCCTTGAAGAAATGAAGTCTTTTTGGCTCTGAGGCTTCAGAAAACAGGAGGGAAGCTCAATCCAAGACCTTGGAGAACAGCAAGGCAGCAAGGCCTGGGTCTCAGCGAGTACTACCGCCAATTTGTTAAGGACTATGGCACCATAGTGGCCCCCTTAACAGAACTAACATCTAAGAAACAGCCTAGGTTGATGAATTGGGCATAGGCTTGTCAGAAAGCCTTTGACACTCTAAAGGCAGCCATGTGCAGGCAACCCGTGCTCAGGGCTCCTGACTACTCCAAGGAGTTCATCGTGTAGAGAGATACTTCGGAGCATGACATAGGGGCGGTTCTACCACAGCAGAATGAGACGGGCCTAGACCAACCAGTAGTCTTTTTCAGTAGAAGACTATTAAGACTATTAGTGCCGGCCCGCTAGTAGCATTTATTTTTACAGGCCCTGGGCACATGTAGTGCACATTTCTAGAGACTTACAAGTGAATCAAATATGTCGATTGGATATGAACCAATGTTACCATGTAGGTAGCATATGCACTTTAGCACTGGCTAGCATTGGTAAAGTGCGCAGAGACATAAAACCAGCAAAAACAGTGTCAGAAAAGTGAAGGGAGGCGGGCCAAAAGTTGGGGGATGACCACACTAAGGCTGTCAGGTCTAAGACAATATATAACACACACAAATAATGGTAAAAAGCTCAAATGGTCATCAGATACCATGCTTGGTCTATCAGAGGAGACCAAACAAAAGTGGATCAATATATCAGACTGCGCAACTTCTGTACAAAAAGCCTGGAATCAGTTTGTTGCAGTTTGTGGCTTCCTGACCACACAAATTAGGGCTGTCCAGGCACAATAACCCACTAAGCGAGGAAACCAAGACACTAAAATGAAATCTAAACAGAGCCTTTTGTCTGTCAATGAAATCGAAGAGATGTAGCCTTAAAAATGCTTGTGTCCAAATCTAGAATTGCCTAGAGGAAGCACCAGTGGAAATCTCAAAGGGATGCAGCGACAAACTTAGCGACCACGCTTTTATATGATCTTAAGGAAAATAGGCATGCAAGATTCTGGAAGCAGGTGAATAGCCTGAATAGTTCAACACAGCTTTAAGTCAGCACAAACATTTTTGAAGCCATCCAGCACCAGCACCTGGTTTATCCCTTCAAGTAAAAAATTAACCCAGGAGCAAGATACAGCTGGCCTGACATTTACAGTCACCCTAATGAAGGCACGAAACCCAGGCAGTCTATCTGTTCAACCAGAAGCAGTTGAGCGGCGAATGACCAAAAGCTGCGGGGAGGGGGTGCCAGGCAACAAATGGAATTCCTCCTGCACTTTTTGAAGGGGATACATCATTTTGGGCAACTCATCTGCCAGTATTTTACAATGGCATAACCTCCTCCATTTCCATCTCACATTCATGGAGAGGCTCAATAATCTCCCCAATCCTTAAAGGGGGCTCGCAAATTATCCAGTCAACTATTGGCTAAGAACCCTTCTGGATGTTGAATACAAGTTCTTTGTGGGTTGCCTCTTGGAAGAACTAGGTCCCTGGGAATCGGATAAAGAACTAATGCTGTTCAACCAAACAGGCTTTTCCAAAGGGGCAGGCACATCAGCCAACCTTATGGCGGTATCATTACTGTTTGATCAAAGCAGGCATGCCAACCTACCTTTTTTCTTATCGTTTATAGACTATAAGGCCGCCTTTGACCTGATAGACAGAGGAAAATTATGGACTAAACTCGAAAAGTGGAATATCTTGAGCCATCTACTAAGAGCAATAATTTTTCTCCACACAAACACCTGGTTGAGAATTTATCTGGGAAACGTTGCTCATCTTCCCAGAGAAATACAAAGTTCTGAGGGCGTATGACAGGGTTGCGTGCTAGCCCCTCTTCTGTTCAAACTCTTTTTGGCCCACTTGCCAACCAGCGTAGAATAAATACATTTTTACCCCCCAAAACTAGGGAGCACTGCTCCCTGGTACTGAATGTACATTGATGACCTGATCCTTTTCAGCCGTACCAGAATCAGGCTATAAAGGCTTCTGAACTTCACAGCTGAGTACTTCAATGGGAATGTCCTGACCATCAATTTGAAAAAATCTAAAATAATGCCCTTCATGGCTACTCTGCGGTACTTGCATCAGTGATATTTGGGCGATTGCAGAATAGAAGTGGTGAGGCATACAAATACTCAGGAATTCTCATAGACAATAACGGGTCTTTCAAGCCCCACATGGAAGTACTAAGGGGGAAATCTATTTCCCTCATGTCTGCATTCAAATATATGAAAACCTCCACAGGTAGATCAACCTATCTACCTCTACTAAAAGTGATCCAGGACAAACTGGTTCCCACTATTACATATGCCTGTGAAACCTTGAGAGGAAGAGACGGGGTCTTCCCTGAAAGAAAAGTCACCAGGCTCTTTATTTCTACTGAGTCATACGTCACCTGCACAGCTGCACCTTGAGTTTGTCCTGGTGAGGCAGTCATTAGCGAGGAATGGAGCATACACCAAGCTGTGCTATAAATTCAAGGCAGCAAGCCCTGGCACACTTAGCTCCACTCTCTTGGTGGAAATCAACAGAAGATAAAGCTCTTTGGCCAGGCTTTACTTAGACTCCTACTTGGAATCACTAGGTCTAACAGCCTGATTGGAACGCTTCAGTTTGTATCACCAAGATAAGCTGATATTCAACAAAAACGTCACGGTTCCCTCTCTACTAGCAGATAAAGGGCTATTTGCTAGGAAAAAGCAAGGTTGGCTCTTTCTGTGGTCGTGCACCAAACCTGCCCAACAGCCATATTTAGGGACAAATATGAAACCTCGAGTCAAAACAGCCTTCATGAAATACCGAATGGGATGCTGGCCAACATATATACATCTCCCTCTACAGAAACGAAGAGACCTGACAGGGCTATGTCAGCTTTGCGGACTAGCTCCAGAGACGCTGGTTCACCAGATGTGCATTTGCAAAGGTAGCATGAACGACTAGAGTGCTCTCCTTCAGCCAATTTGGCTTCAGAGAGGACTGTGCAGATGGCCTGTTTTAATAGTGAGGACATACACTCATCTGCAGGCTGGGGAAATACTTGGACATGTTCGAACATAAGCTCCTAAATTTTTAAGGTACAAACTAACTTCCAAGTACACCCTTACCACTGGACTTAGGGCCAGATGTAGGAAACTTTTGCGAGTCGCAAATGGCCCGAGTCGCAATTTGCGACCCCGCAAAATCGGAAATGGGATGCAAAAATCCCATTTCCGACTAGCAAAATGCGACACGAGCCTTTACCGACTTGCAAAATTTGCGACCCCATTTTGCGACCCGCAAATAGGAAGTCGCAAACCATATGCAATAGCAACTCGCAAATTGCGACTAGTCGCAAAAAGCCCATTTTGCACTTCCAATTTACCACTAACTCAGAGCAGGTGGTAACCATTACCAAAGTATTAAAGGAGACCCAGAAGGCATCTGGGTTACTCAAGATGGCGGAGATATATGTGATAGGAATGAGGAGGAGAGCCCACGCCGCACAGCAAAGGAGGAGGAGGAGCCAGAGACAGGAGAAGATATACAGAACCAGGCAGACACTTTTCCAACAAACAGAGGAGGAGATTTATGACAAATATAGACTCAGCAGTGCAGCAATACTAGATTTAATAGATTTACTCAATCCACAGCTACAACGCCAGACTGCGCGGCTGCACCAGCCCTACGCATGTGCAAGTGCTATGCTCACTGCACCTCTTGGCCTCGGGTTGCTATCAGGGGGTCATTGCTGTGGCAGGTGGGAGTATCCCAAAGTTCACTCTCACGGTTCTTTAGGGCATTCCTAGACGCCTTACTCACACACATGTCCAGATACATATACCTACCCAGGAATGAGGCAGAAATCAACAGCACCAAGTTGGAATTCTACAGGATTGCCAACTTCCCCATGTCATAGGGTGTGTAGACGGGACACATATACAAATATGCCCTCCTGCAAATCTGGAATATCTGTTCCGCAATAGGAAGTGTACCCACTCACTCAACATCCAGGTGGTATGTGACGCCCATTATGTCATCACTGACATGGTTGCCAAATTTCCAGGGAGTACTCATGACTCATACATTTTCAGGCACAGTGGGATACACCAACGCCTACAACGTGGGGAGTTTGGAGACGGATACCTCCTAGGTATAGCTGAATACACCTTGAAGACATTCACACAGGCCAATGTGGAAACCATCCATGCCCTGCTAACATTGTACATTTTTTGCTAAACAGGTGACAGTGCATATGCACTCCGACCATGGATACTTACCCCGTACTTAACACCAGCAATGAGACAGAGAGGCAATACAGTAGTGCACATAAGAGGACCAGGAATATTATTGAACTGACCTTTGGACTGCTGAAAGCAAGATTCAGATGCCTCCACAGAAGTGGAGGTGCCCTCCAGTATACACCAATAACAGCTTTCAAGATTGTTGTCACATGCGCTATGCTGCACAACATTGCCACCAGACGTGGGCTACCTCTCACCCCTGAAGACCCTGATTCTGAGGATGAATAGCAAGCGCTACCACATCGCCATCATGGGGATAGAAGCATAGCAAATCAAGGCACACTGAGACGGGAACACATTGCAAATCAATACTTTGGAAGGTACGTGCTAACTGTTACCATACTCACTAATGTCACACTAAAAGAGTCCATGTGTTAAGTGGAAAGAACAAGTGTTTTAATTAGTGCAAACAAAAAAAAATATATACATTTTGAACAGTTTTGGGGCTGTAAAAGTCCACCTGGCAGGGGACACATTGACTTCATGTGCCCAAACCCCAGGACTGTGTGGAGCTCAAACCCTACGCCGGCCTCGGCCAGCATGGCTGGTACTTGGGGGGTCAGCAGTGTCCTGCCTTGCGCTTCCACTGCGCAGCACCCTGGTGTCACCGGCAGAGACACTCCTGACGGTGGAGCCCTCCTCGTTATCTTGAGGTGTGTCGCCTGCACCCCTGGCCACCTGCCGTGCCTCCATTAAGTCAACAGCGTGGCTGAGACGGCCCAGTCCACGTGCCACGTCACTGGCAAAGTGGCCCATGTCCACTTGGAGGCTGACCGTGTGCCTAGAAAGACCAGTGGTGTTCACGGCCAGCCTTACAAAGGAAGATGATATTCTGTCCAGGCGGTTCAGGAGCTGCCTGTCCTGACGCCGTGTACTCTCTGTCTGCGTTAGCAGTCCAGCCACAAGTTGACGCATGGAGAGTGCAAGGTCGCCCATGTGTGCATTTATTTGTTGCAACTCTGTATGTACAAGCTGCATGCTGTTGCCTTGATTGCGCTCAATGCGCCGCAATGCCCCTGTAATCCTCCTGATCTCTTGTGTCTGCAGGCGCTGACCCCGTAGGAGTGCGGCCTCAGTATGTGAAATGGAGGCATCCCCTGACTCTGCCTGCCGCTGTGATGTTGAATTTCCACGTCGTCTGCGATGCGGTGGAGGCTCTGTGACGTCTACTGTGGCACTGTGGCTGGGACCTGGTGCAGGCTCACACACCAATATGCCAACTGGTGTCTCGTGAGGGGACAGGATGTTGGTGGTGCAGGTTGCAATGGTGGTTGGTCCTGATCCCTCTGTTGGCTGCTGGCTGACCAGTGGCCCCTGGCTGCTTTGGCTGGTGGGGATGTCTTGTGGGAGACCACTGGGACATAGGGAACACAATGTCAGTATCTACTATCTGTTATCAACTTCCTAATAAACTGTTGCCTATAAACTGCCTACTTGACTACATTGCCCATAATGCACCATTCTGGTGATTGCTACTCTGACATGGAGTTATTTTGGTTGTGCATGCTCCTGTGTACAAGGTGGGTGGGGGTATGGCATTAATGAGGGTACATGCATGTCTCATGGTACTCACCGGTTG
This sequence comes from Pleurodeles waltl, assembly GCF_031143425.1. NCBI lineage: Eukaryota > Metazoa > Chordata > Amphibia > Caudata > Salamandridae > Pleurodeles > Pleurodeles waltl. The sequence goes on from NC_090439.1 coordinate 406,438,613, forward strand.
ATGGTCCTGGCTCAGATGTGTCCAGCTCTCCAATCCCGCATACTGCCTCAGGCTCAAGGGTCTCCTCTACCCTTTCCTCCAGGGGTGTGGATGGTGGTAATGTTGACGGTCCCCCTCCGGTGCCCCTCATCTCCCGGAGCCGCTCTGCCACCCTCTCCTTGGTCCGGGAGCGCAGGTCATACCACCTTTTCCTGAGTTCTTCAATACTCCGGTGGCTGACACCCAGGGAGTTCCCTTTTTCTTGGATGTCCATCCATGGTCTTTTTTTCTCCAACTCTGGCACGGGGAGGGCTGCCCTTCCAAACAGTTGGTCATGGTGCTGACAACACTCCTCGGTCAACACCTCCAGCTCTTTCTCTGCAAACTTGAGTTTTCGCTTCCTTGGTGTCTCTGCCATGGTAGCTGCTGTTCTGTCTGTTTGCAGTTCTGCTGTTGAAATGGGTGTGGTCCTCCCTCCTCCCAGGTGTACAGTATTTGTAAACTTCCTGGCTGTGATGTCATCATCATGTGCCAGGAAGTGTTTTCCAGAGTGTTCTGCAGCACCTGCATTCAATTTTCGGAACACTCGCAATTTGCGACACCCACTCGCAAATTGCGTGTCCGTTTTTTGCGCGTTCGCAAAATGCGACCTCGCAAACAGCGGACTCGCTATCTGCAGTGCGACTTCATTTGTGAGTCGCAATTTGTCGTTACATTTAGCGAGTCGGAAATTGCGAGTCACAACGACTCGCAATTTCCGACTCGCTAACTTTTCCCTACCTACATCTGGCCCTTAGTGCTGCCTTCTGAACCGCTCCCTAAGAAACTCAATCAAGTAATTTTCCACTGCAGCACTGGACACCTTATTTTAACCACTGACTTTCTCTCTTTTGTCCTTTCTGCACTTTGAATTGCACTTTATGGGTTTTAACTAAGCGCTTGATTAACTACGCGCAAGAATAATTTGAATTGTAAGCTTTTACATTTTAACATTGTTTTTAGATTCACAGATGCAAGATTTTAAATAGCCATCCATTTTGAACTTGGTCTACAGTAATGTAATTATTTTGACGTCTGTCACATATTATTGGATTTAGATTAAATTATTATCGCAGACTATCTCTTGTGTTCCTTTGACGCAGATAAAATAAAACGTGAATAAATAATTATTAAAAAGAATCAAAGGAAACCATGTTTTATATTTAACTTTGAAGGCATAGGTCAGCTAAAGCTCGTGACAACTAAGGGAAGTCGCTGGCTATGCAAACCACAATGTATAGTTGTATTCAAATGCCAAGTTAAGGTTTACATATATATAAAAGTGATGTTTTGCATCCATTAAATTAAAAAGCTCACAACGGGAGAATATGTCTCTTTAACTACCTTCTTACTTGCAAGGAAATGAGTTGTTAGTTTGCAAAGAACGAACATGGGAACACTATTTATGTCAGATAATATAATGAATGACGACACTGGGATCGCAAGATACAGAACACATCAGAGCTAAGGAGCTATTATTTATTGCGCTATTAAATAAACTTTTAGTTGCAGTACATGGGAGATTTACTAGTCTCAGAAGCGGGCTATTCTCGCAGATCCTTGCATATAAATTGAATACAATGAAGATGACTTTGACAATTTGCTATCTCCATTGATTTGCCAAGGGTTGTTTCTTTAGGCTTTCGCTAACACAGCACTTTTCAGTGTAAGACAATTGAACAACTAAAGAAAAACTTCATCGCTTTTAGCTCCCAGTAACTAAAATCGATAAAATATCTGACCAGAAGACATTTTAGCAGAATAAGAATGAATTTTATTTTAAGAATACTTCAGACACTTTCAGAGAGAAGTCTGAAAATGATGTTAAATGAACTATGTGACATATATTTGGATGGTGAACAGCGTGATAGACAAAAAAGTCGTCAGATATTCTTTTTATCTAGACAGTTCGTTTCTACAGAAAACAAACATCAGAACGGCTCATTTATTACAAACCTAGAGTTATTCTAATAGAAAGCGAACGTTGATTGGGGCAGTGTTTTGCCCTGTGCTTACTATCCATGCGGAGTAAATTGTGGTGCAAATTGGCTCTGCATTGTCAATGCTTGTTAAAAGAGGCTATTTTATTACAAGATGTTTCTTTGGTGTGTAATTAATTAAAATCGCCAAAATCCTGCATATAGAGCCTGAGGTACTATCTCTGCAAGCATGAAATTTGAGAAGTGCTCAGCGAATATTTTGCGCAAGAAGAAGCAATTTACAATGGTACCTGTGTACAGTAGGACCCTGCCCTAATACTTTCAAGGTCTGTGGCAGGACTTGACTCATAAAGTACTAACATGGCCATTGCACCCATGCACGTGCCTGTTTTACACCTTCTGAGTAGTCATTCTATATTTCTGCTTGAAAGTTAGCATGTAGTGAATGTAGCTCCTTCAGATGGGTTACCCCACCCAGTTTAGAGAAGTAATTATTTCATATAATTTTATATTCAAGGGTTAGGTTGATAAGAGAATCGCTGGTGCAAGATGTTTTGTCCCCAGTATGGAGGAAGGAGGTGAGCGGGTGCATTTGGGGGGCTAGGAGTAAAACTCACTGGCCGAGGCAAACATGTCCAGGTAAAGGCTGCAGTTGGTTGTTAACAGTCAGGCACAGAACTGACAACCGCAGCCATGTTCTCTTTGTTCCATATTAAGACACGGTAAGTCACAGATTAGTTATAAGTATTTTATTCAGTGACAACAGCACAAGAGATGTGTCGATCACCGATCGCAATCACATTCCAAATGCCCAACTCCTTCCCCTGCCCCGCTTCGCATTCCAAGAGTGTGTGGATCACAAACCGTGATTATTACATACAACCCAACACATCTTCCCCCTTTACAACAAAAATGAATGATTAAGGTTGTGAATAAACAGAAAGAATTATAACATTAAAAACACATGAATCATAACATTTGAAACTATGTTAGCAAATAATAAAATGCAGTAACACAACAACTCTCTGAGCAACCCAGTGTTACTTAACACCAACAAGCCCTACTGTTAACAGTTGGGGGCACATGTACGTACCATTTTTCCTGTTGCAAACGGCCCGATTCGCAGAACTGGACCGTTTGCGACAGGAAAAAAACATTTTGTTATGTACAGACCATATTTTGCGATTCGGTAATCTATTTACCGAATCGCAAAATAGGTTTGCGAGTCACAATTAGGAAGGGGCTCTATTGCTTGCTCTTTTAATCACCTTTTTGTCCTAGTCCTCTCTGTTCAATATCTTCCAATGTCTGTGTAAATATGACATCCTCACTACAATTATGTCTGGCCCTTAAAAGTTCTCCATAAGGGATGGAGTTAATTTGAAATGTGGGGGTGTGAACTCTCAGCATGTAGGAGGGCATTACATGCAGTTTTTCCCCCAAACATTTTGATGTGAATCGGGTCGTGTTTCACATAAAGTTCAAGATCTAAACATATGATAATGTAAGTACCATTTTGATAAGTGAAAGTTATATTGTACAGATTTGAGTTCAAGTATGCCATGAATTCATTCAGTTATCCACAAGTCCCTGTCCAGATCATAAAGCAATCATCTATTTAACGTCCCCAATAAAATATACAATGATTCCACTGAACACTAGATGGGCCCCAGGCATGCACCTCCTATAGTCACATCATAAAGAAGTTTGCAAAAGAAGGCACAAATTCCCTTATCCATCGCAGTCCTACACAACTGTTTGCAGCAGGTTCCAGTAAACAGAAGAACATTATTTTCAAGGATCAAACAAGACATGGTAATGGGCGTCTCGTGTGTTCCAATAATTCAAAAGGTCGCCTCTTCAAAAAACGTGTTAAAGCATTTAACCCATATCCATGTGAGATAGTTATGTACAATGGCACAACATCCATGGTAACCAATAAAAGTTGTTATTTATTTCTTTACAATTTTTCTATTTTTTCAATTATTTGTGTGGTTTTGTGGTAATTGGTTATGTAAAGATTGAGTGGGCAGTCTTTTTTTAATTTTACATGCATACAACTTAATGAATTGACCTATTAATTATGTTACTTTTGAGGGACACAAAGCTGCAGCTCCTCTTAGGAAAGACTACATGCCCAAAGTTTCCATCTCTGCCACAGCAAGAAAAGGAAGAGGCAGATTCTGCAATCAGAGCTATGTAGCGCTATTTTCACTCCTACTTAGTGGAACTCGAGTGCTGCTGCTCAGCCTTCATCTGTGTTACAGTGGGGGAAGGAGGAGGCAGACCCTCCAACCAGTGGCAAATAGTGTTCTCTGCATTCCTGCTGCTCTGCCTTGGAGGGATAAATGATACCCCCATGCTCCTTTTGTGCTACAGGGCCAGGAGTAGGCAGACCCTGCAACCAACGCTATATAGCACTCTTTTCACGCCTGTTGTGAAGGAGATAAGACTGCTGCTGCTCTGTCAGGGAGAAGAGAGATTAACTTTTCCATGCTCCGTCTGTTCCATCAAAGGAGGACGTGGATCCTGTAACCAGTCCTAGATAGCCTGGGGGGACCAGTCCAAGACCGGACCCTTCTGTGCCAGTCTGCAGCCAACAAAGTCTCAGCCACCCCTATTGGATCTCTAGCTCTGGAAATCCCTCAACTTGGGATGGGGTAACAGGAAAACCTCTACCTCATCTTCTGAGTGTAAGCAGCACTCCTCCATCTTTTCCATAGTAACATTTTTAATATGTGCTGTGGGTGTGAGGAATGTCAAACTCACCACTGCTGAGTGACAATTGGGATCTTTTAAAAACTCCTAGAAAGGAACGGAACGAGTTGAACTGACTCGATTTGACTGTACATAATTCCCTTGTGGACTCTTCTAATATAATTGGAAACATCAATCTGTGGATTTCATCCAAATATTTGACTACAGAGGCTGATGTTCATGTCTCCTCTTCTTTTGATTACTTTTAATCATATTTTTCTCCTGCCTAACAAAGAAGAAAATAGTGGCTTTTTTTGTAACTTCCTGGCTGATAACAGGCCAAATAGTGCAATAATGGTTCAGTCCTGTCAAGTTAAAGGCATGTTTAAGGGAGACTTTTGACCATTGAGAAATCTTTGTCACATTTATCTTTGCATCTATTTCCCCCTACTAATCTGGCCCCTGCTTATCAAATATGTCACAATGTCAAATTCAACTGACATGTCTTCCCTTTAACAATAGCAAAAAATCTGTTGCATAATAAAATATGTCATCCTGCACCTGAGATCTTGACCACCACCAAATGGAGTACTATCACACAGCGGGTTTCAAAACACTTTGTGTTGCTCCTGGGTTCCAATGTTCAATGTCTAACAAATCTTGTAAAGCAACATTATATGAGCTTTAGCCAAACAACCATCTCAACAAAGCCTTTACTAAATCTACAAATTCCCCTACAAGTCACTCCTTATCTCCTGATTATAACTGATGTGCCTCCATTAAGTCCTAATTCTTCCAAGAATCATATACATCTTAAGAATAAGATATTTCATTGGACCTAGTCTCAGGTCGATGATGGGTGTAAATTTTACATTCTATGATCATTGCAAGATCTACCTCATGTGGGGAATAGCAAAAATTGGGGTCCAATGATTATATTGTGGTTAATTTCCAGCAGGCTTGGCTAGCTTGCAACATACTAACTAATGCATTATGTATCCAAACCTACTTGTATCAGGATAAGAGCACTTCCAAGAAATTTGGCACACAGAGAATTATAATTTGAATGGCTACATCTAATTTTGGTACACCAGCCACACCTTTTCTCTCAGGTAAGTCCAAGGTGGTCTTGTGACTCTGATAGCCACTTCTCATAATTGTATGGTTTGGGCCTTAAACAAGAATTCTTACAACTTACAGGCTTGCATATGCTATTTACCATCAACTCAGAATGGGAGGTAAATGGGTGCAAAGTACATGAACTGGCCTAGAATGCATCAGGGCTCACCACAATGGCTGCTCTGTACCTGACTGCAAAAAGGACTTGAATACTGGCTGCTCAGCAGAGGGGGAGGCAAATACAAGAGAGGATTTACAGAGTCAGACTGACCATTTTTCAACCAACTGAGAAGGAAATATCGGACAAGTACAGGCTAAGTAGCAATGTCATATTGGAGAGAATTGCCCTCTTACAGCCACATCTTGAAAGCAGGACTCTGCAATACTATCCCCACTCATGTTCAAGTGTTGTTCTTGTTACACCTATTGGCCTCTGGCAGTTACCAGGGTGTGATTGTTGTAGCAGGAGTGGTGTCTTAAAGTGCTCTTTCACATTTCTTCTGTGCATTCCTCAATACCATGCTGATCTACATTCAAAACCACGTTTAGCTACCCAGGAATGTTCAGGAAACACGTAGTACCAAATTAAACTTTTGCAGGATTTAACATTTTCCCCCATCTTAGGGTGTATACATAGGAAATATGTCCCCACATGCCCCCCCATCCAATCTGGAATATATTTTCAGAAACAGAAAAAACACACATTCCCTCAACATTCAGGTGGTATATAATGCCCACAATATCATAACTGATATTGTGTCTCAATATCTGTTTAGCACCCATGACTCCTTCATGTTTTGACAAAGCGGAATATACAGAAGGCTAGAAAGAGGGGAGCTTGATGATGGATATCTATGAGGTACAGAATAGCAATTAACAAACAGATATGAGTTTGCTGTCATCTAGTTAATCTGTTATGTAGCCTCACATCTTTGACTTTTTTGCAGGTGACTGTGTATATGCCCTACGTCCATAGATTCTCACACCATACCTAGCACCGACCTCCCAAAATGAGCACCACTATACCATTGCAAATCATTACACCAGGACTGTGATTGAGCAGATATTTAGCCTACTAAAAGGACGTTTCCGTTGCCTGCACAACAGTGGGGGTGTATTACAATATGCACCTGAAATTGATTTTAAGATAGTAGCAACATTTGCCACCCTACACAATATTGCCACGAGAAGAGGCCTATAAATTGCAGTGTCAGCCTCAGATTCAGAGGATGAAGATCCTGTGCCCCCAGTCCATTAGCTGAAAGGTGAGATCAGAGCAATGGAGGTGAGAAGGTGCAGGGACCACATTTCCAAATTTACTTTGGGAGGTAAGTCAACAATAAAAATGCATTGTGTACGTTAAAGGTACACAAGACCAATTTAATGCATGTAAACAAAATACCCTTTAATGTCTGGTATGTAGTCTGGAATGAAACAAAACACACAGTTGTGAAAGATAATACCACTCTGATGGTTTTGTGACTAAATATGAGTGAACTGAGGAAACAAAAGCAAATCATCAAAGTAACCTCAATGTTTCTTGACCCTACGGGCAGATGGGCTACTTTCATGTTGTGTCCCAGCATGTTCTCGGCTGCTGCTGCATCTCAATAACCTGGCATCCGTAGTGGACAAACTGCTGATGCTCGATTGGTCTTTGCTATCCTGACCTTTTCTAGCTGTGACACCTTCAATGCGGTCAGTCTGCAGATCGTCAACAGCAGATGTGATTTGTTGCAACTCCCTTGATACATTGTCACTAAAGTGGCCCATTTTTACCTGCACATTAATTAACAGTCCGTCTGCACTGGGTTGCTGTTGTATGTGCCAGTTGCCCAATAGACCGGCTTAGGGTGTTCAGTCTTGTTGCACTGTGTCTATCCATCCATATTTGACCAGAGTCAGTGTCTGCAAGGGGGAGCACAACTTCTCAATTGCAACTGCCATGCTGTCGATCTTGTGGTTTGGTTGCCAGCCATCTGTCTGGAAATGTTTTCGAATCCCAATGACATACTGTCATGCATGTTTTGCAACCTCTGATTCATAATCTACATTTATTTATGCTGCAAGTATTAAGGCCTTCATTACGACCCTGGTGGTCGGTGATAAAGTGGCGGTAATACCGTCAACAGGCTGTTGGTAAATATCGGCAAATTATGACCATGGCAGAAAGATCTCCGAAAGACAGCCAATTTGCCACACTGATCGCCAGGGCAGAAACAACAGGCACCATGGCGGTAGTGCCTACAGCCAGGTGGGAGTTAAAGTTCCGCCCATCATATCATGACTACGCAATCTGCCACCTTTTCCGGGGTGGTACCAATGACATCAATAGCCTGGCAGAAAGAGAGCAGAAAAGTGAAAGGACTCACCATTGGAGAAACAGGGAACAACCACGCCACCATAGAACCCGAACTGCAAGTCTTTCCGATGATATTCTATGTTCTGCTCCACCACGCACACCAACCCCAGCAAAGACAACGTAGGTGAGTACAGACGCCTAGCACACAAGGGAGGGAGGGGGAAAACGACAATGACACACACACGCACCATACAAACCCCAGACACACACACCATACACACAACCAACTGCCCAAGTAAACATGTTAATCCCCATAAATTGGCTGAATAATGCAAGCATAATGCAAGGACAACAGGAATATACTAAAGTGATTGTAATAAGATAAACAGAGTATAAATAATAATTTAGCCAATGCTATAGATATGTACAAATGTACAAAAAAGGAACACTGCCCAGTCCCCAGTTTGCGTGGGCCACATGGCCACAGGGCAAAGTCCAAGGCCCCATTTGTCACCTGCATCAATACGGGGAGAACACTGCAGGGGCGAGAGGGGCACCTCAGCTGGAAGCAGAAACAAGACCACTGGTTCTGGAGGGAGCAACATGATCTGTGCTTGGTCCTGGGGAGTGCAAGGCCACAGTCTCTCGAGTGGGTGTCTTCCCCACTGGTTCTGGAGTGGACAGGCTGCACAGCAGCCCATGGAGGCAGGATCACATTGCATCCCCCGGCGCTGACGGCTGCACTGTGGTGGTGCTGGTGGCGATGGTGGGAGGCTCCTTCACAGGCCCTGCACCCTCCGATGGCTGCACTGTGGTGGTGCTGGTGATGATGATGGGAGGCTCCTGCACAGCCCCTCCACCCTCTGATGGCTGCACTGTGGTGGTGATGGTGGTGGGAGGTGCCTGCACAGCCCCTGCACCCTGTGATGTTTGCACAACCACGGTTGGTGGTGGGGGCTCCGTGACAGCTGCTGGTGTAGGCTCCTTCCCCTTCTTTCCTGCTGGTGCAGGCTCCTTCCCCTTTCGGATGGCAGGCTCCTTCCCCTTTTTGCCTGCTTATGCAGGCTCCTTCCCCTTTCGGCTGGCTGGTGCAGGCTCATTTCACTTCAGTAAATGTGGCCTGGAATCCTTTCCAGTAGGTGTGGATGGAACTGGGCCTGTGGACTGTGTGGCTGAGGTGCTTGGCTGGGTTCTTGCTAACGTGGCTATACGTGCAGTACGGGGGTAGGGAAGAGGTCAAGGGTGGAAAGGAAAAGCTTTTTAGGGACATTGGGGTGGAAAGAGGGAGAAGTAATGGGAGTGGTGGATGATGGAGTCGTTGTTGGAGATGTCTGTCCGATGGATTTGGGTGCAGGTACATGGGCTGTGTGCTGTCATGAGGTGGATGGCTATGAGAGAGCGTAGTTTAAACATTACCTATTTTAGATGTGAAATGCTTATATTTAACAATGCTGCATTAATAATATTATTCATTGAAACGTATTTTAAACGTGGAGAATTTTTCTACATGCATAAACTAATGTCGACTGTAAGAAATAATTGCTTGTATTATGACTAACTGAAAATATTAACACGTATAAAGATTGCATTTTATTAGAATCCATACATCTTAAGTTAGCGTGAGTCGAAAACTAGCTGTGTAGCTCTCATATTAAAGCGTATTTTTCTGTTTCTTCAGTGTGCTGACTCGCGAAGGCCATGACCCAGCATTTGTTCTTTTCTCCGCTTATTGTATCATTAACAGTTATATTCCCATCCGCATGCTAGCAGCTTTAGTATAAAAATTATAAGCTTTGGAACAAATATGGACACTTTCAAGGACATCAAATCACGGAAAAGAGAACTCTTGACCCGAAGAGCGTGCCAGAAAATGAAGTAACCCCGGATGTGCCACCTACGAAAAACGTCAATTATGAAGACCAATTAGAAGAATGTAAATTATCATAGAATGACAAGTGCATTACTTAATGTATAATTTGATAGGTTACAGATAGTGGGGTGTACCGACTGTCCAATAGAATTTTGGGGGAATGTATTACAAAAAAGGGATCAAAACTCATGACACGAGAGACAAGACGCATTAGGTAGGGAATGATATCGATTGTATCCAGAAACTCTGTCACTCTATTTGGTGACTTGAGACTTAGACAAAACCATCCTCACCCATAGACTGCCCCATTGCACTTTCCTCCTTATGAGGGAAGTGCCTCTTGCCCTTAGATTAGATAGACTGACGGATATCTAACTGATGTCCTGAAGACGAAGTCTGATCTTGTATGCTGATCTATTTCGAGGAGGGTAATTATACTGTTGCTAATGGAAATTCATTTGTTTGCCTTTTCTTTCTAGGTACCAACTGCTGTGAATTTTTGATAAGAGACCTTAGTTAGATGTTTTCCAAATTGATGTTCTAAATTGTTTTGGATGAAGCCCAACATGCTGATGCTAATTAGTGGCTAGGTGAGGCATTCACCTTGACTGACGTAGTTGACTTGACTGACGTGGTGCTATGCTGAACTAAGACATATAAGAGGTTCTATGCATTTTGATTTGTTTACCTCCTTATTACTATCTTATGTTTGTGATCATTGCATTGTTGAAACCTTATCATAGTTGCCGCATTGTGACTATGCTCTTTTGCTTCTTGGTTTTGAGATTAATACATCTGCTATTAGATTGTAATCAATAGGGAATAAAATTCACAAAACTTCAATAAGGTGTGGTTATTTATGACTGAAAGGTCATGGTTGCGCCAGAGGTTTACTAATGTCTAAAGTGAAATATATTGTGGTGATATATGTTGACATTATTATTGATATATTGATTGATATATTGATTAGTTGTCTCGTCTTACGGTGTCTCACCACTGGGTCAAAAGATTAATCGGCCTAAAACGAGTCCCGATGTGTATAAATTAACATAGAAGGACGTGTTAACAGTTCTTGTAGCAGAGCGACGGTTTGGCCCTTGGGGGCCGTAAGACGGAGTTTGATTGTTTAATTTGTTTTTCTGTGATAATGCAATCCGGAGACATGATGGGTTGCTAAGTTCGCCATGGCTTTCCCGGGATCTCAGAGCCTGCCTAAATGAGTTGGGAATGTTCTCGGCACCATAGAATGTGTGGTTAGGGTATTTGTGCTTACTTAAGCTTATGCATCTTGCAGGTGGTTGTGAAAATTTTGTGTGTATTTAGACCAAATTAAGTGTTGTTTAGCAGGAGTAGGCGCACTCCACAGTATGAGAGTAGGGAAGTTGGCATACTTCATGTGAATGTAGCACTTGTTGCTCAAAATTATCCACATGGTTGACTGTCGTGTACGGACCTGTTGAGGTCTAAGACTCCGGAGTATGATGATAAATGTGGTTTATGTTGTAATCTGTGCAGTTTAATAGGTCAATCGGGCGTGGTTGACAAGTCGAGTTTGAGTTATGATGTATGTGTGAAACCTTCGATGGAGATTTGACAAATTCTAAAGTGCACTAGAAGGAGTCATTGACAAGTCGAGAGTAGGATTTGCAGGTCGAATTCTGCTTGCGTATGTGGGAACTGAGAAGGAGAGAGTAGCGGAGAAGGCTTCAAGTGAAATCTCTGTAAAGTTCTGAAGCGAATGTGTTACCCTCCCTGTAGTAAACCAACAGATTTGTGTTGTCATTTTAAGGTGCTCGCAATAATTCGCATGAGTTGTAAGGGGTCAGTGAAGAGTGGACGAGCCGCAAGACTTTGTCAGCTGCAGTGTGTGTGAGTGTGACGTCAGTGGTGCCGCGCTGAGATAGGTCAGATGCCGAGAGGGGTCGTGCACGGATTGGCTGCCGTTCGTGAGAGGCAATAGGCTGAGAAAGGGCAGGTGACGAGTGTCCTGGGAACTAAGCCATTTCTGATTAAATACGAAATAAAGAATTGCAAAAATGAATTTTGTCAAGGCATTCAAAAGCGCTCTAAAAGGAGATGTATATATTGTAGCAACTGATGGTGAACCTACACCACCTGAGGGTACTCCGGCATACATAGTGATGGAAGAAAAAGGTGTCACACCTTGTTTATGGATGAAACAGTGGTGCAAATTAACGGAAAAGGAAGGGTGTTTAGCGTTTCCAGAGCATGGGACGTTTAATCCAAAGGTATTAGAAAACCTGAGGTGGATGTCAAGCACACAGAAGCCACCTCCGAGACCGGCACAATATGAGGCTTTAGCGATTTGGGACTTAATGTCTCTTAGACACAGACAAGAAAGGTTTCAGAGGAGGCTGAGAAGGGCAGAAAAATCATATGCAGAAGCTAGGTGGGACAATGAAAATAAAATGTGAAGAAGGGGAATCGTAGATGGGTTGAAGTTATTTCCGGCAATAACCCAGGGAGAAGAGACACAGGGAAAGAAAGCCTCTTGTAAAACCGACAAAGATTCAGGCAAAACTAAAGAAAATAAAAGGTCCTGGGAAGAGGAAGATGATTCAGATGATGAGGAATTTATGGATAGATTGTTACATGATCGTCCGCCACCGTATGCGGTGAGTGACAGCGCTCCAAGCACTAGCTTGGATCCTGGGAACCAGACGCAGGAGAAGGGAGTTACTGATACGGTACAGACTAGCGATACAGCTTTGATACAGAATGGTGTCAGTGTACCCACTGCACCAGACTTACCGATACAGTTGCAGCCTCCACCGCAGATAAAAAGAATTTACCCTGATGTCCCAGTGCTTGAGACTACTACGAACTTGATAGTGCCGCCAGACCCGATATACACAAAGCCAAAGTTAATACAGATTGAATCGACCCCGAAGCTAGTGTCTCAACCGCCACAGCTGATACCTGGGTATAACCCTGTAGCAGGACCACCGTTAGTACCTGTACCGGGTACACTGGAGCAGACCTATGGTGTTGCAGCTCCAAGAAGTCTGAGTTCAGGTCAGACACCTGCCGCTATATCGTTACCTATTACTGTTGGTCCCCCAGTGCCATTATATGCGCAAGGTAAGACAGGGACGTGTGATCAGGGAGTTATGACTCAGGAAGCGATAAGAGGAGGGCCTATGAGAACTCCACAGATAATGGCCCCGGGAGAGCAAGTTAATGAGCCACTAAGACCTTTGATGGACCTTAGTCCACTAGGGGCACCTCTCGAAGCAATGCTTCAAGCAGGGTTGAGAGTTTTGACTCCCCAAACCATGAGTACAAATACTTCACACTCTCCAATGATACATGCAGGGAACATTTCACTGCAGGGTTTTACAGTACAACAGCTAAATGAGTGGTTAGAGAAAACGTGTACCTCACAAAAGACTACAGTGACCACAGTTGAACCTGAGAAAGAAAAACAAGATGAATACTTGAATTTTGTACGACTAGGGGCAGAAGCTGCCGAGTTAGTGGAAGGAACAATGGGAGTAAATAGGTTGGAATCATACACTGAGGCAGAATTGAGGTACTTATGCCCCAAGATTACCAAAGAGGTAGGCAAAGTACATCAGAGATTAGCGAATTTGGCAGACAAATACAATATCGATATCGGAAACACTAAACATTTGAAAAGAAGTTACAGATTAGATTTTGACTCCAAAGATTTTGAACACATGAGATCTGCAGGCATGAAGGCACACCTAAGAGAACTGTTGCAAAGTGCACAGATTTGGGGTGCATTAGAGAAATGGGAAGGCCGATGGGCAAAGAAAAGAGATAAGGGAAAGGGAGATAGCCCAGGGTCCAATAAAGTTGGGACCACACCTAATCTAGATTCAGTAAAAATCTTACCTATGAGAGAGACAGCTGGTGGTGTTTTAGTGCATGTGCCATGGACTAGAGGAGACATTTTATCCTTTACGAATGATTATCCTAGGCTAAGAGAAAAGCCAATCGAGTGGTATCAACAGACGGATAGGTTTGTGAAGCTTGCAAAGTGTCTCTGGGATGACTTGAATACTTTGTTTGAGATTATTGTTCCGCCAGATTTGTGGCTCGAGTGCAAGAGAGGGGTAGATTGGCCCACGAAGGAGCCGGCAAGAGATAAGGTGACTGGAGCACCTTCGGAAGAGGTGATGAAATATTATCATAAAGTAATTGAGTTCTTGAAACAAAAGGTGTCGCCGAAGGTGACCGATTGGCAGAAAATCGACCGGACCTCTCAAGAGGTTAAGGAGTCAATACATGCGTATTACGAGAGATTATTAAAAGCGTTCAAACATTACAGTGGTACTGAGACTAGCAAACCGAAGGACATGAATCACCTTGTGTTTAGGTTCGTCGAAGGGCTGAGACCGGAGGTCAGCCAGATGATTAAGAATCATTTGATTTGTTGGCAAGCTAAACCGATTGATGAAGTGTTGCAGTATGCGAAATACTGTAGTGATGAGATTGAGTTGAAGCAGAAAAAGTTGAAGGAGAAAGTGATGGTGATGCAGATAAGGGCTGCACAAGCTGGAATACAGGGGAATGGAGTTCAGCAAATGATACAGAAACAACCGCAAATTAATGGTGTGTTTCAGGCACAGCCGAGAGGCAGAGGTCGAGGGTTTGTGAACCACGGTTCGGACATGAATAATGTTGTTATTCAAAACGACGGTCAGGGAATGAAAAAGATGTCACCATGTCATGCGTGCGGGGGCATGGGGCATTGGAAATGGGATTGTCCAAATGTGGTGCAGGATGGTGCAGTTCAGCAAAGCATTAATGTCGGTACATTACAAAATCCACGAGGTCCAAAAGGGAGACATCAAAACCCGAATTTTCAGAATAATTTGGTACAAATGCCAGGGGTACAACCCAGGCAGCAGATGCAAGTGCCGCGTTTTCAGTCAGTATCAATGCAACCAGTGCAGCAGCAGATTCCTATGGTGCCTAGAAAGCAAATGCAATTACCCATGGCTCCGATGGGACAGCAACAGGTGATGCTTCCTCAGCTGGTCACAGGCCAGGTAACCAATCAAAACAACACTGTGCAACAATTCCCATTACGAGGTGAAAGTGGCATTAATGAGGATTGGTCAGATGACAGCTCAGACAGTGAAGAGTGCAGGCTTGCAGCATCTTTAGAGGTGGATCAGAGAGGCCCATATGTAGAGGGAAAAGTAATGGGCTATAAGGTTTCATTTTTGGTCGACGCAGGAGCTACACGCTCTACAGTTCAAAGTGCAGAAGTCCCGAGATTACCTCTCTCAGGGCGTACTATACGAGTGGTTGGTGTGGCGAACCAGTATCTGACTAATCCGATTACTGATCCAGTGCAAGTTGAAATTGGTAATTTCCAAGGCTTTCATAGATTTGTTGTATGCGATTCAAGCCCAGTATCCTTACTAGGAAGGGACTTACTATGTAAGACAAAATATTCGATTACCTGTTCCAATGATGGAATAGAAGTACAAACAAACAGCGACGATGAGGGAGATGAGAGTCAATTCATAGAGGAAGGAGGAGAGACTAATGAAGACTTCCCTTTGATTACTTTATTCCCAATGCATACTTTAATCGACCTACCTGTTGATTTACAAGGGACTGTAACAGAGAAAGTGTGGGATTTGACTGGGAAAGAAGTAGGGTTGATAAAGGGAGTAGAACCAGTCAAGGTTCAGATAAAGCCGAATGCAGTGTTCCCACAAGTACCGCAATACCACATGACCCAAGACGTCCTTATTGAGGTGTCACAAATAATTGCAGATTTTCTCAGACAGGGAGTCCTGAAAGAAGTTTTGAGCAGTCCGTGCAACTCTTCCATTATGGGTTTGAAGAAGCTCTGTGGGAAAGTTCGAATTGTGCAGGATTTGAGAAAAATAAACGAAATTGTGATAAATTGCTGCCCTGTGGTACCTAACCCAGCAGTAATAATGTTCCAGGTTCCTTGTGATGCTGAATGGTTTACTGTAGTAGACCTATCACAAGCATTTTTTTCGATACCCCTTCATGAAGACAGTCAATTTTTGTTCAGTTTCAAATTCCTGGATAAGGTGTACAGTTGGTGCAGAATTCCTCAGGGTTTTTCTGAGTCACCATCCATCTTCAATCAGATATTGAAGAAGGACTTAGAACCTCTCGTGCTGCCTTATAATTCGATTCTTGTACAATACATTGATGATTTGTTGATTGCATCTAAAACCAGAGACAGTTGTAAATATGATACCATTGCATTGTTGAATCATCTGGGAAAGAATGGACACAAGGTGTCACCCAGAAAGTTGCAATACTGTCAAAAAGAAGTGAAATACTTGGGACATCTGATTGAGAAAGGGTCCCGAAGAATATCAAAGGAAAGAATAACAGCTGTTTTGCAGATGAATCCCCCAATAACAAAAAGGGACGTCAGGATGTTTTTGGGAATGGTGGGCTACTGTCGCCAGTGGATACCCAACTTCTCGATCATCTCAAAACCTTTAATAAAATTGACAGGAAAAGAAGTCAAGGACGAACCATACACAATAACTTTGACAAAAGAGGAGCTTGAATCATTTCTAGAATTGAAGGAATGCATGTGCAGGGCACCAGCATTAGGAATGCCTGATTATGAAAAACCTTTTCTGTTGTTCTGTCATGAACGTGATGCTTGTTCTTTGTCTGTTTTAACACAGGTCCACGGAGATGCAAATCGCCCTGTAGCATATTTTTCAGCTACCATGGACCCTGTCGCAGCAGCCTTACCGGGTTGTTTGCGGGCAGTTGCAGCAGTTGGTCAAAGCCTTTCACAATGTGAAGGCATAGTCATGGGATACCCTCTGACAGTAATGGTTCCACATTCAGTTGAAATTCTGTTGACACGAACTAAGACACAACACATGACAAATGCACGACTCACTAGATATGAGACGATTATACTGGGATCACCAAATGTTACACTAAAGAGATGCACTGTGCTGAACCCGGCAACCTTACTTCCCAATAAAAATACAGAAATCAAAGATGGGGAAGAATTTGAGCATGATTGTCTTGAGGTGACTGAGCTCTGTACCAAACCTCGCCCAGACATACAGGATACCCAGTTAAAAGAAAACGATTACATTATGTTTGTTGATGGGTCCTGTCTAAGAGATTCAGCAGGAACATTGAAAGCCGGTTACGCAGTATGTACCATAACTGGCATTGTCGAAGCCTCCTGGCTCGAGAAAGTCTGCACAGGTGGCAGAATTAATAGCTCTTACAAAAGCATGCCACGCAGCTGTAAATTTGAAAGTCACTATCTATACTGACAGCAGATATGGATTTGGAATTGTGCATGATTTCGGCCAACTCTGGTCACAGAGGGGTTTCATGACCTCTTCATGACCACTTCTGGTTCTCCTGTGAAAAATGGCGAACAAATAAGAGATTTGCTACATGCGATTCAGTTACCTCTTGAAATTGCCGTGGTGAAGTGCAGTGCCCACACCAGATCACAAGATTTTGTGTCAATGGGAAACAGCTATGCAGATCAGGTCGCAAGATTTTGTGCATTAAATTGTATATCATTTAAGGAGCAGTGGGAACTTTTACCACAACCTGAAAACGACACGAGTTTAAGTCTAGCATTACGAGTGGTTGATACCTTGGCGAACTAAAGACACTACAAAGTCGCGCTAGCAAAGAAGAAAAACGTTCCTGGCAGAGAATGCAGTGTGTATAAAGGGCAGATGACTTGTGGGTTTCAGAAGAGGGAAAACTGGTTCTGCCAAATAGTCTTTTGTCGCAGTTTGCACGGTTATACCATGGGCAGGCCCATCTAGGAAGAGACGCCATTATCAGATCCTTTAAGATTGATTGGTTCAATCCAAAATTCAGACATGCTGCAGAAATCACTTGCCACAGGTGCGTCATCTGTCAACAGATGAATGCTGGAAAAGGAACTGTGGCAACTTTGAGCCACATTGGGAGAGCTGGAGGTCCATTCAACAAAATGCAAATGGATTTTATCAAAATGCCTGTTTGTGGAGGATTGAAGTATGTGTTGGTGATTGTGTGTGTTTTCAGTCATTGGATTGAGGCATATCCCACACGTAGGAATGACAGTCTTACAGTTGCAAAACTACTACTCAGAGAACTGATACCAAGATTCGGGTTTCCAGTTTCTATAGAATCAGATAGGGGGAGACACTTCGACAATGAGGTGATTAAACTTCTGTGTGCCGCACTCAACATTGAACAAAAGTTGCATTGTAGCTATCGCCCTGAAGCATCAGGACTAGTTGAACAGAAAAATGGTACCTTAAAATCAAGAATAGCAAAAATGTGTGCTGCAACAAACATGAAATGGCCAGATGCTTTACCTCTAGTACTGATGTCTATGAGAAACACTCCAGATAAGAAAACTGGACTGTCCCCCCATTAAATCCTCATGGGCAGAGCAATGAGATTACCAGCGGTACCTGCAAATGCACTAGTAAATATTACAGATGATATGGTGTTGAATTACTGCAAAGGTTTGGCTGACGTGATTCGCTCTTTCTCTCACCAGGTGGAAGCTAACGAGTTGCCACCAATTGGCGAACCAGGTCACTCTATGCAAGCTGGAGATTGGGTGGTTGTCAAGAAGCACGTGAGAAAATCGTGTCTTGAGCCGCGTTGGAAGGGGCCGTATCAAGTAATATTGACGACCACCACTGCTGTCAAGTGTGCCGGGGTTCCCAACTGGATACATGCCAGTCACACAAAAAGGGTAACGTGTCCTGTTGAAGAGGAACTTGAAGTTTCCGGTACAGCAACTTCAGGAAGAGAAATCTCAGAGTCAGAGATCAGTCAAGAAGGAACTGAGACTACTGGAGAGCCCACTGAGAACAGCCTTGTCCCTCAAACTGTCAATGAGTTTGAGAGAGGTGAAAGAGTGCCTATCTCAGTCGAGGCGGCAGGAGAACTAAGCCAAGGAGAGGTTCTCCCAGAAGTAGACGAGTACGGGTTAGAGTCCGAACTCAACATAGAACCAGAAGACGAAAGAGAAGGGGAAACTGTAGATACAAATCGAAACGTGTCAGAGTCTCCCGAACCAGTTGCAGGTCCGTCAAGAGGAAACACCATATCACAAGAGGAGGGTGCTGTCCAACGTCCTGAAGGAAAACACCGAACCAAGACACATAGAGGCGATAATTGGCCAGGCAAGTCACATCCTAAAATAAGAGAGGTATCGAATGAGACAATAATAGAAGAAAGTGATACTTCACAAGCAGATGATCTGAGTGAAGGAGAGCAACAAGGTGAACGAAGGCTAAAAAGGAAAAGTATAGCAAACAGAAGATATACAGGTCCTGAATGGGCATATGCTACAACCTCTGAATGGCAACAAGAATTCTTAGCATTCTGTTTTGATCGAGAAGTACCAGGTCAATACTACGGTACCTGAAGATATTCAAAGGGAAACTCAGCTAAAATTGAATTCGTGAAAGCTGAAAAGAGAAAGAGACTTTAGAAACTACTGGAAAGTGACACTAAACCTGGATTTGACTTTAAAGAAACCTGATTACGACAAGCTGCTAACCTGAATTGACGAAAAGGGTCCTGGAGTGAGTGAAGATGCTGTAATATACACAAAAAGAGTTTTTTCCTTCTCAAGTTGATTGTTGATCTGCTATTCTGATTCTATACAAACATGGCTTACAGTAGCAAAGGAAGTAAGGTGTGTGGTTGGTTAGGTCTTATAATAGGTGTTATATGTGCAGTAATGATTGTGGGAGTGATTGTGGGAATGCCATGGAGAGAGAAAGAAACTATTAATGCAACTTCGAAACCTGAAACTACTACTACTAAATTATCACCGTGGGAGAGATTTGAGCAAGATGCAAGACATATGCATGAGGGAACTAATGCAAAAGGGGAACTTTCTACTAATGTTTTCTATCGCTTATTAAATGAGTATGTGGAAACTATGGATGCAAAAGATTGTTATGTATGTACTAAAATTCCTTCATCTGTGCAGGAGGGAGTTACTTATCATAGCCTCCCTCTTACTTATGGAATTAGTTGCAGCTTGCTATTAACAAGATTCTATAATCAAGAGCATGTGCAATACTTTTATTCAAATTTGGATGTTGTGTTTTCTTTTGTGCCTGTGAGTGAATTCCTAAATAAATTAGCTAAAGAGAATGATATAAAAAAAGTTAGAGGATTCTTTGAGCCAACACTTACATTTGGAACTGCTTATGCACATCGCAACAATTTCACTTGCTTATTGTCTCCTGTAGAGAAAAGCTTTTTAGATCACACAGATGATAGACGCAAAGCACTTAAAGAAAGGTTAGAGAAAGGCCTAGAAAAACGTACTTATGCAAATGATTATGCTTATACTGCAATCAAAACACAAGGCAAATTAGCTATAGATGCATTCAATGAAATATGGGAAAGCTCACATAAAGGGCAAGATGTTGAAATGCGTATTATGCGCAAGGTGAAAAATTAAACTCAGAGAGAAAGATTGTGTGATGACGAGCGTCATCAGAGGAGGGACTGAGAGAGCGTAGTTTAAACATTACCTATTTTAGATGTGAAATGCTTATATTTAATAATGCTGCATTAATAATATTATTCATTGAAACGTATTTTAAACGTGGAGAATTTTTCTACATGAATAAACTAATGTCGACTGTAAGAAATAATTGCTTGTATTATGACTAACTGAAAATATTAACATGTATAAAGATTGCATTTTATTAGAATCCATACATCTTAAGTTAGCGTGAGTCGAAAACTAGCTGCGTAGCTCTCATATTTAAGCGTATTTTTCTGTTTCTTCAGTGTGCTGACTCGCGAAGGCCATGACCCAGCATTTGTTCTTTTCTCCGCTTATTGTATCATTAACAGTTATATTCCCATCCGAATGCTAGCAGCTTTAGTATAAAAATTATAAGCTTTGCAACAAATATGGACACTTTCAAGGACATCGAATCACAGAAAAGAGAACTCTTGACCCGAAGACCGTGCCAGAAAATGAAGTAACCGTGGATGTGCCACCTACGAAAAACGTCAATTATGAAGACCAATTAGAAGAATGTAAATTATCATAGAATGACAGGTCCATTACTTATGGTATAATTTGATAGGTTACAGATAGTGGGGTGTAGTGACTGTCCAATAGAATTTTGGGGGAATGTATTACAAAAACATTACAGGTAGCAAGTGAGGAATCAGATAGAAAATGACAGTCACGTCTGCGACGGTGCATACCGTCACCGCCGGCATAGATCACCATTGGGAACTGTACACCACAGGACCCAATTTTAAACAATGAGGAATTGCACTGCGGTTCTCGACCGCCTTCCACCACGGCACACGACGTCAGCGGAATTACTTCACTCCCACCTGTTCCTCCACACAGGACAGAAGGACACCATTTCAGGGGGGCAGCAGCCCTATGGAATCATGCTGCTCCACAGGAGAAATAGACACATACTGGACAAATCACACTGACCCATTACATGTTTACAGGATGCACACTACTGTTGTGGCTCCATTGTTCAGTTTGGGACGGCCTCCTCACTCTTTTGTCCCTTAGATACCTACTGCTGTGGATGAATAGGAGATGGAGACATACCCCTGTGTACAAACCCCTGGTGGACTTGGCTACACTGGAGGACAGGCACATTATCCTCACCTATAGGCTTGACAGAGCCACAATCACAGTGGGCTTGGCAGCAGGAATGTCACAGCCAATGTTCTCAATAGTGCTGGCAAGAGTGTTGTCTGCCCTGATAAAACCAGTCAATGCTAAGTATCCTGGGTCGGTGCATGATGCCTTTGTCCTAAGGAATAGCAGCATCCCAAATGGGATGGGCCAACTACAGAGGCACAGGGTGTGGCTAATGGGTGAGCCCTGGGTCCCACCCAGTATATGTTGGTATATGCTTACGCCGTTGGCCATATAGGATAGTGTGTGGCTAAATGTTGTCCCTCAATATTTGCAGGTGACTTTGGTTACCCAAACATATCATGGCTGCTGACCCTGTGAGCAATGCCAGGACAAGGGCAGAAGAACGTTATAATGAGGCACATGGGTGAAGCAGAAGGCTCATCAAGCGGACCTTTGGCCTCCTGAAGGCCAGGTTCTGGTGCCTCCATCTAACAGGTGGATCCCTGTGCTACTCACCAAAGAAGATCTGCCAGATAGTGGTGGCATGCTGCATGTTGCATAACCTGGCCCTCATATGGCATGTATCTTTTCTGCAGGAGGAGGAGACTGGCGATGCCCCTGTGGCAGCAGTAGACCCTGTGAACCGTGAGGATGAGGAGGCAGAGGATGAGGACAACAGAACATCTGTGATCCTTCAATACTTCCAATGACACACAGGTGAGACAGTGTAACTTTACATTTCAATGACTTTGGTTGTAGTCTGTGTGGCAATGGCATGCTGATATGTCCCACTTCTATGCATGTTTACTGTTCCCTCTGGCAATTCATTTTGCAGATGTTGGTGATTTGACAAATACTCCTGGTGTGATCACTACAGCCAGCTACAGGTCTTTAATTTATGCTCATTCTATGCACAGTTCATTTGCAATTTTTGTACCTGTTTCGAAAAATACATATTTGATATACATGACATACTCCAAATAGAACGTTTTCAAAGGGGGTTTATTAAAGTGCTAACATATGGGGGGAAAGTGCAATGGGATTGGTTGATGATGGAGGAAAATCCAGGGTATTGTTCCAGTCTGTTAGTAGCACAGGTGCATTGTCCAAGGGGACATAGGAAGGGGAGCAATGGCAG
Organism: Pleurodeles waltl; assembly: GCF_031143425.1. Classification (NCBI taxonomy): domain Eukaryota; kingdom Metazoa; phylum Chordata; class Amphibia; order Caudata; family Salamandridae; genus Pleurodeles; species Pleurodeles waltl. The sequence goes on from NC_090439.1 coordinate 406,461,335, forward strand.
TTCAAGGTGGACAGGGTGACTGAGTGGCACACAAGGGGGACAATCAGGAGAGTCTCATTTCCTGGTGGGGGTCTTGGCATGTGTCTCTGGCTTCTGTCTGGATCACATGGAACGTTTGTGGGGTGGTTCACCTTCTGCATGGGGAGGGGTGCTGGTGGCCTGTGAGTCCTGTGGCGGGGCCTTCTGGCCACTAGCGGCAGCCGAAGTCGAAGGCTTTTCGGATGAGTGGCCATGGCCTGCTGGTGTGAGACTGCCTCCCTCACAATGTTAGCCATGTCTGCCAGAACTCCTGCTATGGAGATCAGGGTGTTGTTGATGGCCTGCAAGTCCTCCCTGATCCCCTGGTACTGTCCCATCCTGCAGCGGCCTGCTCTCCTACACATTGTCCAGGATCTGGCCCATTGTGTCCTAGGAATGTTGGTATGCTCCCAGGATCTTGGAGAGTGCCTCCTGAAGAGTTGGTTCCCTGAGCCTGTCCTCCCCCTGACGCACTGCACTCCTCCCAGTTTCTATGTTGGCCTGTGCCTCTGTCCCCTGAACCGTGTGCCCACTGCCACTGACCACAGGTCCCTGATTGTCTTGTGTGCTAGGTGTGGCCTGGGGTCCCTGTAGAGGTGGACACACTGCTGATTGACGTGTCCTGGGGACAGAAGTGTGGGTCGCTGGGTGGGTGCTGTGGTGTTGTTTCCTGATGGGGGAGGCTCTGTGGTGGTCTGTGATTGGGCTTGGGTAACCGGTTGTCCAGTGGTCCCTGGTGGTCCAGGTAGATTGTCCAGATCCTGAAGACCAGAGTTACTGTCATCACTGTGGGCCTCTTCTGTTGGGGGACTGGATAGTGCTGGCACCTCCTCTCCGGTGACATTGGCTGGGGTACCTGTGGGGATCTAAATGATGTGTTATGGTTTATGTGTATGAGATATTGTACATCCCTGGCTTCCCATCTATGGTTGGTTTTGCCCTGCCAGCTTTCATTTGTTTATGTTATTGTGTGGTGGGATCGTTAGATCTCTATGCTGTGCATGTTTAGTGATGGGTGTCCATGCAGGGCTGGGAGGGGTGTCCATGTATTGGTACAGCATGCAGGGCTTTGCATTGGGATGAGTGAGATGTGATGGTGGAGAGTGTGGGATGTAGTAGAGTGTTGAGAGTGAGGGTGACGTGAGGGTATGTGATGGCATGCAGGTAGGGGGGTGATAATAGTAGAGAGTTGACTCTTTGACTCCGGCTAGGCCCTCAGGATGCAGTATTGCCAAGACTTGCTCCGCCCATGCTGTGAGTTGTGGGGTAGGAGGTGGGGGTCCACCACTAGTCCTCTGGATAGCGAGCTGGTGTCTTGCTGCTATGGAATGTACCTTCCCCCGTAGGTAGTTCCACCTCTTCCTAATGTCATCCCTAGTTCTGTGGTACTGTCCTATGGCATTGACCCTGTCCACGATTCACCACCATAGCTCCATCTTCCTAGCAATGAATATTTGCTGCACCTTTGCTCCAAATAGCTGTGGCACTACCCTGACAATTTCCTCCACTATAACCCTTAGCTCCACCTCTGTGAAACAGGGGTGTCTTTGTGGTGCCATGGGTGTTATGTGAGGTGTGTTGGTGAAGGTGTGTTGGGTAATGTGTTGGGGTGTGTGATGTGAAGTGCGTGAGTGATGTATGGGTGTGACTATTGTGTGGCTCTAGTTGTCTCAGTGATCTTGGTGTCTCTCTGGCAGCAATGATTTGTAATCATAAAGGGTTGTGGGTACTGTGGGTGTGTGTTTTATTGGGGTGTGGGTGTGGTGTGTGTATGGGTGTCAGGTGTGTATTGTTTGCATTGGCCAATGTGGAGTTGTTTTGTCTGTGGGTGTCTAATGAGAGCGCTGCAGTATGTACCGCCAATGGTTTAAAGCCATTGAATGTCCGCTGTGGTGATGCGTGGGTCAAAATGTGATGGGTGTTGTTCTGTTGGTGTAAGGGTGTGGGTTTTGATACAGACACTTTAGCACTGACCGCTGGGCTCGCAGATTTGTGTATGTGGCTGAATTCTGTCTGATTGGTGTGTTTCATAATATGGTGGATGGATATCCGCCGCTGCGGCAGTAAGTTGGCAGCCGTCAGCAAGGCGGTAAGTGGGATTTCATATGAGGGCCTAAATGTGTAATATGGACTTTACCAGCCCTCCGAACACCTGTGTATCCTCTGCTGATTGTGATTTTGACATAAGTGTTGGCTGCACAGGTCTTGCCCTGCATCTCTGTCGACCATGTGCCAGCAGATGAGGCTGACATAATCTCACTACAGGATTTATTGCAAGATTTGTAGGTGTCCCTCATCCTCCTCTTGTGATGCAGACTGGGGTGGAAAAACAACACTTATGATGTGGCTCTGTGATGTGGAGGCTCCACTGTAGGTGTGAATTGGGTCTTCCCCCTCATCGATGTGAGTTGCCTCACCTACCTCTGACTCTGCCCCTTCTTTGTGCTGGGCAGATAAACCTGTCTTGCAGAAAAAATGTAAATTACTTAATTTGTCTATATTTGTAAGCCACCTAACATACCTTTATGGTTTAGCTGCAATGAACTTTAAACATTCACCTTGTTCATGTATTACATGTCCCATAATGCACTGTTGTGGCTGCAGTAAGTGTTACCTTAACATGTCTCTGAGGATATACAATTTAGTACAAGTACAATGTACAGGCCACAGGCCAAATCCAGCAACTTCTTCTGGCTCAAGGGTGCCTCCACCAGTTTTTTAATGGCGGTTGTTGGGGGTACTGTTGAAGACTGGGCCCTTTCTCACAGTTCTCCATCAGGCATGTGGCCACCTTTTCCTTGGTCCTTGACCTTACATTGTACCATCTTTTAAGAATTTCCTTCACAGAGTGCTGAGTAATCCCAACAATGTCCATTCTGGCCTGCTTGTCAGTCCATATCTTTTGTTTTGGGCCTCAGACAGTCTTGTAGACCTTCACACACAGCATGTCATGGTGTGTGCAGCATTAAACAGTGAGTATTTCTCTCTCCTTTTCAGTACATTTCACTTTTCTTTTGCTCCTCCTTCTTTTCTTCCTGGCTAGCCATATAGGTTGGGGGGTGATTTCTCAAAAATAATAGAGTTTCCTGGAATCAGAAGCCACCTGCTATACCTTCTCTCTGTCTCTCTCCTTCACTGGCAGCCCCTGAGACGCACTTCATGGTTCAGGTGTTTGCTCCTCAGGATGTGGCATCTGTACCAGAAGTGCTTCTCTTATTTTTTGTATTGCATTTGCAATGTTCAAATGCATTCACAAAATAAGAAACCACAAATTGTGCTTCCTGAAACTGTGACTTGCATGCTTTGTGAGTCACAAAATCTTTTGCTATGGGTAAAATAAGATTGTTATAACTTTAGGGGGCATTAGGGAAGAGATAGAATTAAGGAAATCCACAGTGAGATCTTATTTGGTATTGAAAACCTTTCCAACTATAGAGATGTACTGCACCCTGGTGCACAACACAACACAAGTTTTCAGTGACTCACTTTAGACTGAGCACTGTGCACCTTTTACTGAGGTTCCCAAAAGGATTAGCTTCAAGCGATTAGTTGCCTGGCTGTCCTTGTAGTGTTGCTTCACTACAAAAGTCCATGCACGTCATCATGTTTTGTAAATATTTTTATCATTTACATAAGTGTTATCTAACACCATTGCTATGAAGACTTGAGTTTTTCACAGGAGAGATAAGCTAATATTTATTTACAACTTCTCACTGCACATTTGTTTATCAATTATTAGCTTTCTTATAGGTGCCTATAATGTTAGAATCTCTTTACCTTTTTAGGATATCTATTTTTCCTGTTCTTAAAATTGGTAATATTGTATTTTATACATATTTTATGGACATCAGTAGTTGTGCTGTTTTTAATTATCGGAATTCGTACTATTTATCCTTATTGTTTTAAAGAGAGTAAATGCTCAAGTTAATGGTGATTGAGTGACTGAAAATGTTAGTTTTAAAAACATTTTTTTTAGACTTATTGATTTATGTGATCACGTTTAATTTTAAAAATAAACAATATAGATTTAATCTATATTATGGGTTGTGATGTGTATTGTGAGAACAGATGGGCAATTTGTTTTAAAACTATATTATTCGTTATTAATTTATTGAAAAGTAAACTATACAATTTACCACACCCATCCCTCCCACAAAATGTGTATACTTTCCCCAATGTTTGATATCCTAAAGTTAGAATAGTATTTATGAGCGCTCCAAAACAGGCACTTCCTCCAGTGTTTGTTAGAGTAGAATTAGAACCATAAATCCACTCCTTCCCTTAATTTATGCACTGTACTTGATATTTGCCAGACTGGAGTTACAATAGTAATTCCAGATTCCACATTTTGTGCACTTTCACCAATGTTTTTTAGACTGGAGTTAGAATAGTGCATCTGACCCCCCCTCCACTCAATGACTGCACTTTCTTCACTCAGAATAGCGCATGTAACTAGCCCCACTGTATGCCCTTTCCGTTTTATTTTTTTTAATGGAATTACAATAGTAAATCCGACACCTGCAGTGGAAAAACTTTAATGTGTGTATTATAATGAAGGTAGAATCATAACGGGGATATTTATCATTGATTTTTGGTGCCCTTGCACCACGCAAAGGTGCACAAAGAGAATGCACACAGAATTATCAAGTCACGCAAGGCCACCTTGCATGCCCCTGCATGGCTTGATACATCTTTAGTAACGCAAAACAGAGCAAATTACTGCATTGCGTTACTCTGCCCCACAGAAGCATTCCATAAGTGGAGTGTGGGTGTCCCACGCATTCACCCATCAATTTTGGCACATTCCCTTATTAAAAACTGGTAAACCTAGGAATGCTTCAAAATGCTACATCTTCCCAGTAGAGGAGCAAAAAAGTGAAATATTCTGACTTCTTCTTCTTGCTTCCTCTTTCTAAGTATACTACATTCTGCAGCACAATAATACAGAGGAAAATGCTTTAGAGGATTGTTTTTGTGCAGAAAAGTGTCACTTCCTGCACAAAACCATTCCTGCTTACAATGCACACACCCTTGCACCACGCCACAATGGTGCCTGCTTTGGTGCGAAGAAGCCAAAAGGGAGCCAGTGCAAGGAAAGGACAGTAATGTGGACTATAAGGTTAAGTACTGCACATTCCTGCCCTTTCATGCAGCACAGCAAGGTGGATTGCTGCATTGCACTGTGTGAAGGTTTGATAAAGCTGTACAAATAGTTACAATAGTAAGCCTAACTCCTCTAAATGAATGCACTTTCTGCAATGCTTGTTAGATTGGAGCTAGAGTGGTATATCTGGCCACCACAAATGCATGCACTCTCCTCAATATTTGTTAGTCTTAAAATAAGATAGTAAGTATAACATCACCAAATGTATGCATGTTCCTAAATGTTTGTTGGGCTATAGTTAGAATACACCCCAGAAATGCATGCACTATCCCAATGTTTGCTAGACTTGAGTTAAAATACTAAGGGGCAGATTTAGGAAAAGTGGAGCTGCACATAGTGCAGTGCCACTTTTCTTGCGCCCCTTAGCTCCCCCCTAATGCACACCATGGTAGCACCGTATTTAAAATACGGCACACCATGGCAGTAATTAGGGCGATAAACATCATCATTTTTTACGCTAGTCCGGCTCTTTGTAGGATTAGCGTAAAACATTATTACGCTAATCCTGCAAAGAACCCAGAGGCCTCTTGTATTCAATGGGAGCCTCTGTTTAATGCCTGCACTTAGCAGTCATGAAAAAAATGCTGATAAAAATGGCGCTAAGGAATCTCATAGATTCCCTTGTGCCATTTTTATGGCCCCCCTAACACCGAAAGCCCCCCTTGCATACTTTATGCCTGGCACAGGCATAGTGTGGCACAAGGGGTTAGGAAGTGGTGCAATGCATGAATTGCACCACTTTGTAAATATATCACAGCGTTTTTGGCCTCGTTGGGCCACAGTTGCGCCATAAAATGAAGCAAATGTGTCGCAAGGAGGCGCTAGGCGCTCTTAAATATGCCCCTAAATCTTACCCCAAATCTTACCCCACAACCCAATTCTTGTGCCTTCTCCATTATTTGTAACACTGGGTCATACAGGATTTAAATAAATATGTATTTATATATAACCAAAGGTTAGCTACAGGGACATTATAGTGAGGTTCTGAATTTACACATAAAAAAACTCAGAACTTCACCAGTTATTCTTATAGTATTTCAAATAACTATAACTTGTGCCCCAAGGTAACTATAACTCGCGCCCCCACCATGCACAGTTTTTTAATGAATAATTCTACAACAAATGTTACAGTGATATTATCAGTGATGTTGTAAAAGATGTCATGATTGCTGTAATATATGGAGTAATTAGCAGTGCATGGCCAGGGTGCAAGTTATAGTTACCTTAGGGCATGAGCTGTAGTTTCTTGAAATAACTATAACAATAGTATGTGAATTTCAAAGGTCGTGTATGAATAAATTCAGAAATCAACTACAATGTGGGTGTTACCTTTGGCTTTTTAAGTGAATTTCTATTTTTTGAATCTATATCCTAATTATACCGTCCCTGTGACCTTTGTTTTTTTCCGAGGAATTTTTGTGTTTTTTAACATAAAGTAATTTTCATAACTGTACATTAATCCAACTACTGCCGTGCATGGCCTTTGGCCGTGCAGAGGGGGTGTTGACTGCAGGTCCTGGTCTTCATCCACCCCCTGCAGCCAACCTCTATAACACCTCAACCCTGTGCTGCGCACAACATTTGGCCGTGTGCAGTGGGGAAGCAGCAGGGCCTGGTCTGTGGCCAGGCCCTGCAGCCAATCCCCTATACCCACCCAACCCTGAAAGAGAGAGAAAAAGTGAGACATTGAGAGAGAGAGAGTGATTTAGAGAAAGGTTTGACAGACAAGAGAGAATTTGTTTATGCTTTGATGAATGATAAGTAATTGCCAGGAGCTCGGGGCAGTGAAGGCTCCATCTCCTGGCTGAGCTTCCAGCAGGAAGACCACCAACGCTTCCTTTTATACCCGAAGGTGCATTCTCAAATTCTGACTCATCTTCCCACAGTGCAGGGCACGTAATTCCCAAGAGCTCGGGGGCAGTGAATGCTCCATCTCCCGGCTGGCCTTGCAGCAGGAAGGCCACCAATGCTTCTTTTTGCACCGGAGGTGCGTTCTCAAATGCTGGCTGGGCTTCCTGCAGCACCAGACATGCATGGGACACACCTCTGCATGCACCCGGGTGAAGGCAAGGCCTAGACGGGCCCACCTGCACCAGCCACTGACGACCAAGTATGGACTAGGCCTAGCATCTTGATCCTGTCTTTCGGCCTTACTAATATGTGGTGCTGCAGAAGATTGATCCATCAGGGTCAGGCAAGTATGTCTGTTTGACTTTTGAACTGTATCATCCTGTCTGCCTATTTGTTAGCTGCAAAATACAAGGGGATGCCTTTATTCGTATAACTTTATCTGCCCAACTTAGTAAGGGACTGAGGCTGTGCCATTTTGTCACCTGCTTAATCGATTATTGTCAGTATGGGCAAGCGTAAGGTTGGAGGTGCAAAGTCAGTAATCGATTACAAGCGTAGATTTGGAGATGAAATTGATGCGTAACTTTGACACAGTCTCCTTGATAATACTTAGTAATATTAAAGGGGAGGTGGTAGCACTATATTGACTCTTTTTAGCACATGCCATAATAGTTATTCTAAAGAAAAGGACCTGGCAGAACGACACCTTTCTTTGGATATGGCATCCCCTGATGGAAGTGAGGAGACACCCATAGAAGTAAATCATGGTGTAGGTCAGTCAGTCAAAGTAACTTTATTCGGCATATTGCCATAAAAGTACACATACATACATATAAATCATTGTACAGTACTTATTACATAATTCAAAGACAAGTCTCTTTGGTTTGCAAGTCTATAAAATCTAAGTTTACCACTTCAGCCTAGTTATCAATATAAAATAATAAATACTTATAAAATCATATACAACAGTAAAACGATATCTAAATTCCCTTAATAAATAGTCACGTTACTAATTCATATCGGTTCCTAATGGTGATAGCGGATTTAATAAAACTTAAGATAGAGCTGCACATTTGTTTGGATGAAAGGCTTTGAATGCCAATTAATCCTTCTTTATAAGAAAGGGTGTGCAAATTACGCAAAATAGGTAATAAAAAGGTTTCCCTAGGAGCTGAGTAAAGTGTACAAAATAAAATAAAATGGCAAGTACTTTGTTTTGAAAAGTTATCACAAGGGCATGGCGGTAAAACAAATTCCCACACGCATTTAATCGGAAACGCCACTCTAAAATGGATCAAGTTAAGTCTAAAAAGTGCAAGTAAAGAATATTGAGACGGGATCGGAAACCAAACAAAATAAGGCTCTAATGAATCTGAAGATGACATTTGTACATATAAATTAAAAGAACTCAATTTCTCTGCCACTTGATATCTAAGGTTCATAACATGTTCTTTGTATCGGAATTTAACAATTTCTTTCGCATTGGCGGGCAAGAGCTCTGGTTTAAAATACATAAACTCCAAATCCAGGTTTCGAAAGCCATTGTGAACAGAATTTAACCATGGGATTTTGTTAAAATTTGCTAACGAAATACAGTCTTTTATACAATCATGTGTTAGAATAGCCGCCGGATTTAACCATACATTTATCCATAACAGAAGTGGGGCAATATCTATCAAGTCTGTAATGTAACGGATTCCCAACTCCTCATGGCATATAATATTTGCTACGTTCTTGGGCACCATAAGTAGCCGATGGAGAAATGTATTCTCTGCCAGTTGTAGTACACTTGAGCTGGTATATCCCCAAAGGCCACTCCCATAAATCGCTGCCGAAACACATTTGGATTTATAGAGCATGATGATCTGATGAACCGGTCTATGCCCCAATCTACGGGCAAAGCGAAAAAATTGCTTCAACATTTCTTTACAGTTGTTGGAGCTTAAAATTCAGATGATGTAGGTAATGATCAAGACCTGAGGGACCAGGGGGGAATCAAGGGGTAAAATAGAATGAAGCTTTGACCGTTCCCCCTAGTCTGTATTTACCAGCCATGAATATGGCTCCAACTTCAACAATTCCTACCTTAGCAGTTAGCTCTCCTGTAGCTAAGCAAGAGAAAAGGAGCAGGATAGCTCAAACGGCAATCAGAGAGCAAAAAAGACCGTTGTGAACCCTTTTGATGGAAGAAAATAATTCTCACCATCAAGGCATTGCTCTTGCCAATTACTGAGAAATCGAACCGCTTAGAGGGGGAGATTGATAAACTTTCCTCTTTATGCTGTAACATGTATAAGCTCCTACTTCTGATCTGGCGCACACATCTGAGGAACCCTCGACACCTCCTGCCCAGAACCAGAACTTGGAGGGAGTAAAGTAGGAGTTGTATGTAAGGGGTCTCTGGGGTTATTCATCAGCAGGGCCAACAACCACAGCCTGATAATTTGTTAATGGGTGATAGCTTGGGGGTGATAAGGGGCAGCCTTAGTTTGGATGACCATGTCTCTATCAATTTACCCTCATCTTGCTGCCGGTACATAGCAGTTTTGGCAAATGTACCACCATTGAAACCGTGTACTAATGAAACCCATGACACCCTGAAGAAAAAGAGTGTACATGGCTAAACTCCAAGCAAATATTTCCTATGGCCAGAGCACACCAAATTTTGCTTACTAAGGGGGTGGGCTTGATTGGACCATCGCCCAAAAATCTGAGGGGGGATTTGTGGTCATCAATTTTCAGAACCCAAATTGCAAGGGTGAAAGCCTAGTAAGGTCTGGTCCGTCCAAGATATTTGGACAGTGAATGACACTTCTCCCCTTAGGGTATTTTTACAGCCACTCACTCAAACCAGGCTAAGCGTAAACTGTGGATAGGAATACCCTGGGAGGCAGGGGATTCTGTTTTTCCCCTCCAATGGAGTTGTTTAACAGATTCCAGGTGTTGGGTGATCTAACTGATATCGATTGGCCCCGGGAAGGAAAGTCTAACAACCCAAAATGTCATGACCTTAGCTTCTGGGTCTGGGGTCTGAGGGCGGAAGATGGTGGTGTCTTGAAGGAGTCTTTTTATAAACTCATGGAAGAAGGTCGTACAGGCTCTGAAATCTTGAAACCATTGGTTGTTAATTCCCTGACTCTCCCCAAGGTGTTAGGTTTCAAGAGCTATCTATCCTTGGTCACTAATATGCAGCACCAATTTCTTCTGACAAGGCTGAGCCTCAGGTGGTCATTAGGAGTTTGGCAGTCTTTTCGCAAGACCTCCAAGCTGGTGGCCGCCAAAAGACCACCAGTGATGATGGTACAGTGACCACCATATTACTAGTACTACACTGAAGAGCGCTCGAATACAGCCAAAAATCCCAAACCATCAGGCTGACTGAGGGTGGGAGAGAGATGGTCCCACCACCAGCACTGCTACGCCAACAAACATCCTGCCCTCCATTTTACGACCCACAAATCAGCACGGTGGTCATTGCATGGCAGAAAACCATTGGTGGTGCGAATTCACTGTGGTCAAAAAATCACCTCCACCAGAATCTGATACCACGTTGGACAGTCTAAATGCCCCACACCTGACACCCACCACACACACCTGCTAACTGTACCATATAACACACCCTCACACCCCCCACAATCCTTTGCAACCATAACTACAGAGAGACCGAGGAGCACACCAATGAAGGACTCAGGACATTGATACCATGGGCACCAACACACCTCCAGCCATCACACACCACACAAATGCACCACCAACACAATACGCACATCGCCACTGCATACATACACCAGATACCATCAGCACACACAGTCAAACACCCCCACCCTGCACTGCACCCTACACACACAACACCCCCCACCCATAACACAACCACCATGTCCCATCAGAAGGACCTAAGTTTCACAGATGATGAGTTTTGGGTTATGGTAGATGAAATCGTCAGGGTAGAGCCACAACTGATTGGAGCTCAGGTCCAGCAAACATCGATAGCACGGTAAATTGAGCTATGGCGGAGGATCATTGACAGGGTCAACTTAGTGGGCACCCATCCACACACAAGGGAGGACATCAGGAAGAGGTGGAACAACCTACTGGGGAAGGTGCGTTCCATTGCATCCAGGTACCAGATTGCCATCAACAAGACTGGTGGTGGGCCCCCACCTCCTCCCTTGGAGTTCCATCGTGGGAGGAGAAGGTCTTAGACATCATGCGTCCTGAGGCCCTGACTGGAATCTGTAGGAAAGTACGATCTTGCCTGGCATGTTATCCCCATATTTCACTGTATATATGTTGTTTTAGTCTATGTGTCACTGGGACCCTGCCAGGCAGGGCCCCAGTGCTCATAAGTATGTGCCCTGTATGTGTTCCCTATGTGATGCCTAACTGTCTCACTGAGGCTCTGCTAACCAGAACCTCAGTGGTTATGCTCTCTCTGCTTTCCAAATTTGTCACTAACAGGCTAGTGACTAAATTTACCAATTCACATTGGCATACTGGTACACCCATATAATTCCCTTGAATATGGTACTGAGGTACCCAAGGTATTGGGGTTCCAGGAGATCCCTATGGGCTGCAGCATTCCTTTTGCCACCCATAGGGAGCTCTGACAATTCTTACACAGGCCTGCCACTGCAGCCTGCGTGAAATAACGTCCACGTTATTTCACAGCCATTTACCACTGCACTTAAGTAACTTATAAGTCACCTATATTACACGCATGCACAAAGGTCACTACCTATGTATAGCATCACAATGGTAACTCCGAACATGGCCATGTAACATGTCTAAGATCGTGGAATTGTCACCCCAGTACCATTCTGGTATTGGGGGACAATTCCATGATCCCCTGGGTCTCTAGCACAGAACCTGGGTACTGCCAAACTGCCTTTCTGGGGTCTCCACTGCAGGTGCTGCTGCTGCCAACCCCTCAGACAGGTTTCTGCCCTCCTGGGGTCCAGGCAGCCCTGGCCAAGGAAGGCAGAGCAAAGGATTTCCTCTGAGAGAGGGTGTTACACCCTCTTCCTTTGGAAATAGGGGTGAAGGGCTGGGGAGGAGTAGCCTCCCCCAGCCTCTGGAAATGCTTTGATGGGCAACATTGTAGCACCTAATCCTGACGGCTTTCTCAACTATTTCCAGGTGGTGCATGCTCTGGGGGTAGCCTGTCTTCACCCTGCACCAGAAGCTCCGAAGAAATCTCCTGTGGGTCGACGGAATATTCCCCCTGCTAACGCAGGCACCAAAAGACTGCAACACTGGTCCTCTAGGTCCCCTCTCCTCCCGACGAGCGTGGTCCCTGGAACACAACAACTCTGTCAAAGTGACTCCCACAGTCCAGTGACTCAATCAATCAATAGTTTATTCGGTCCAGATTTGGACCATTTGAGAAGTTAAAAGTAATCATACATACAAAAGGATAAAAGCCATAAACCATTGCATAATAAAAATAAAAATAAAAAGACATTGGCAATTAATACAGAGAAAGAAAAAAAAAAAAAAAAAAAAAGAGAGTTCATAAAACTACATAAAAAGTTTCATAAATAATTAAGACAAAACTCTCAAAATAGTCTCTGGATCTTACCCTATGTAAGACGCTGAATGCTAAAATGATACTGATCAGTTGTTAAAAGCATAAAAACCATTCTAAAACGGGTTTATACATAAAATAAAACATAAAAACTACATACAGTAGCTCCTATTAGCAAAAGTTAAAAGTCAACCAGTGGAAAATGATGCCCTAAGTTAATCAGTTCTATTGAATAAGTTGATCAAATAAATTGCATCTTGCCATTTATAAAATTATATATGCTGAGGAGCTATAGGTCGCTTCACTTGGGGTAACCCACTAGACAGCGTGCTCGAGATACAGTCTTTTATCCTTGATAGGTCGCACTAATAGTTTTATTTAAAATCCCAGACTAATATAACAGGGTACTAATTTGCTAACTTCTAGACCATTCTTCAACCGGTGGATTAAGATCTATAGTGATCCTACTGCGGATTTTCCATGCTGCTGCCAGATATTTAGAAACAGAACTCACTATCAGCATGGAAGTATCATACTTGCATATTCTATATACACTGTTACGGTTTTGTGGTAACAGTGTTTTGCACAGAGGGGTAATCCACTTCCCTAGAGGGCATTTGTACAGAGGACAGAAAAATAGGACATGCTCAGAGGTTTCCTTGCATAGATGGCAGTTTATGCATTTGTCAGATAAGGAGCTATTAGTCGACCAGCAAGCCGTGAAGCTGTTGACTGCCAATGTTCCATATCTGAACTGAAGTAATAAAGAGCGAGCACGGGCTGGTATAGGGAGATCCAGGAAGCTTTCAGGCATAGGTTCGTGCTTAACCAGCAGAAACTCTGCTGTCAGCCGACCTAACCCATTTGAGCCGAGAGATTCCTCATAGATCTTTTCCCAATAACGGTCTTTGATCAGGCGTTTAGCGTTACCAGGAATCATCTCGGGATTCTCCCAATAATGGGATAAATTCAGTTTAACCCAAGCCGCTTTCATCTCCCTTAGCCACCGTACTTTTTCCCATCCATAGTAAGGTGGCAATAGTTCTTTAACTGCTGACCTGAAGGGTTCGAGTTCATCCGTTTTCCATAGTCTGACCCAGTACAGAAGTGGTCTTAAGTATGCTGTATCTTTAATACTATTTAGACCCAGGTCCAGTCTTAGGGGGAGCATCGGTGTGCCCTTCCCTAGTCTGGATATGTGTCTAAGGAAATTATTTTCTTTGATTTGAAGAGTGTTCATTTGTCTGTGAGATCCCCAAAGTTCTGCTCCATATAAGGCCGCGGCACAGATTTGGGCTTTATATATTTCAGAGATGAGGGTCAGAGGGGGGCTTGTTGCAGCGCTAGCTTTACGTCCTATCACTCCACATCTTTGGCTGATTGTTAATGCCCCTTTCCTTATAGCTGGATCCCAGCTGCCCTTATCAGATAGTCTGATGCCCAAATAATCGTATTCCATTACCCTCTCCAGAAGAATTGAATCCATCTTTATATTTGCTCTAAGCTTCTTGTTCGGGGCACTGTATATCATGAGTTTAGTTTTCTTAAGATTTATGTCTAAACCGTAATCTCTGCAAAATACACCGAACTGGTTAACCAGATTCTGGATTCCCATGGGTGATTTAGACAGGAGAATAGTGTCATCTGCATAAAGTAAGCATGGAACTTTGGTCCCGGCCAACTTTGGGGAATCATTAGTGCAATTTACTAAATACTTAATACAATTATTTATGTATAAAAGAAAAAGAGTTGGGGCCAAAACACACCCCTGTCTGACTCCCCTCTCAATAGCCACTGATTCTGTTAGATCACCATTCTTGCCGCTCCTAATTTGGGCATAAGTATTCTCGTGTAGTCGGGTGATAAGTTTCAGAAGGCCGTGTGGGACACCCATATTGGCTAGTGTCAGCCATAACTGGTTTCTAGGGACCAAATCGAACGCGGCTCTAAGATCAATAAAGACTACAAAAAGGTTACCCCCTCCTACTTCCACAGTCTTCCATTTTATTGTTAAAAATCTTAGCACCTGATCTATGGACCTGACTGCTGGCCTGAACCCTGCTTGCAAATCAGAAATGGCATTGGTTTCCAGAATCCATTCTTCTAGACGGGACAAAATTTGCTTTGCAAAACATTTTTGGAAGTTGTCGAGTAAGGAGATTGGGCGGTAGTTAACAGGGTTAGAGGGGTTACCTTTCTTAAAGATGGGAACTATCTCTGCTCCCATCCAGGAGCTCGGGACAGGTGCTCCTGCAGTTACCGCATTGGAAATTAGGTTCAGATATGGGGCCCATATATCTGGGTTTGTCTTGTATAAATCGCCTGGTATTTTATCAAGGCCGGGGGCCTTTCCCCATTTCAATGAAGCGATCGCAGCCTTAGTTTCTGCCAGGGTAAATTCAATTTTGGGGGTCTCAGTAATCATGGTATGGGTCAGTTCCCTGGAAGTAACACCAGTGATCCCAGAATATAATCGGGAAAAATGATCTGTCCACTCTACAGGGAGTATTGAGGCACCAGGCGAACAATTAGGTTCTTCGCTGGCATCAGCCACCAATTTCCAAAATTTCGAGGTGTCATTTATTTTAGCAGACTCCAGGAGGGAGACCCATCTAGATTCGTCCCATGTCCTACGGGCTCTACCTTGTTCCTGTTTATAATCTTTCCTGGCTTCCCTTATATGATCTGACTGGCCTCCTCTTAAAGCTCTCAGCAGTTTGTGCTGTGCTTCCCTGCATGCGGCGTTGAACCACCTTGAGTTACACTTCTTTTTAACTTCTTTTGCAGACTCTTTGGTAAAAAGATTTTTTAGGGAATTAAAAAATTGTGTGTGGGCTACTATAAGCCCACCACTATCTTCTAAACACTGAGATATACGATCCATATGATCAGCCAACTGCCTGTACGCAGATGCCAAGGTGGCTGTGTCGGTGTTCAGGGATTCCCATCTAACATTTCGTCTATTGTTGGTCAGTGCAAGCTGTTGTTCGTGAGTCTTGGAACAGGAGACTTCAAGTAGGGGTAATAGGTTCCTAAGAGTTAGAATCAATGGTTCATGGTCACTTTCCTCATGTTCTACAATGTTCATGTCAGCCATATAGCCCCACAAGCGGATATCAAGCAAAATATAGTCTATCTGGCTCATCTGTGCCCCGCGCCTGAATGTAGGGTGAAGATTAGGGTCTGAGCGGGAACGACCATTGCAAGCCCGCAGGCCATGTGCCAGTGTAATATCCACAACCTGATGTGTTAATCTATTTATTTTTGGTCTTTTGCTTGATACCAGTTGAGGGATACCCCAATAGGCGTCTTCTTCTTTGTATAGTTCCTGGGCCAGCGAGTAGGGTTCAAAAGTAACATTAAAATCTCCAGCAATAAGAATAAAATGGGAAGGTGATTTACAAGAAAGAAAGCTGTCCAAAATAGTCAATGTGTCGGACTCGTATTTGCTACCCAGGCTCCTATTATAAATATTGATTATTAGAAGTGGTTTCTCGCTAAGGGATGGTATTGATAAACCCATTAAATCAGGGCAGCCCAAGTCAATTGTTTCAATCCGACATTTAAAGGAACAGCTGAGCCATATAAGCAGGCCACCTGAGGGTCTCCCTGAATTCACCTTAGTTGCTGGGACCCAGTAACTTTTGTAACCAATTCTGTATTTGTGCTCCAATGCCCATGTTTCTTGGAAAAGACATATTTTATGTTCGTCTATAAATTTGCCCCATTCAGGGTTGTTCATTTTATTCTCCAACCCTGCAATATTCCAACTAAGGATGGTATCTAGGCCATCTGTTTTGTCATGGGGAGCTTCGGCCACAGAGGTCTCTCTAGAAAATGGGGTACAGTGGGGAAGTTTTATACCCTTTTCACTCGTATCTATACCAGCCATGTTTGGGTTTCCCACTACAATATTGCCCAAAATATTTCTTGCCCCGTCTAGATCGGGGGGTGGCGTGAGCAGTTCAAGTGTCTGAAATGGTGGTAAATCTCCAAGTTTACTGGGATCTAATAAATCTGTAGCTAAATTGATCTCAATCACCTTGCGCTCCTTATTTGGATCCTCAACAGATTTCAGAACACTTAGCAAGATCTGACTGAGCAAGTGCGGAAATTGGCGTAGGGTCTCTGGTGTCTACAGTAGGGGTTTGTTCGATCTCAGGGTTGCCTTGCCCAATTTCGTGAGTTTCATTATTTCCGACTATAGGGAACTTTTTATCCCGATTGTTTAGACCTTGAGGCTGGAGTGAACTATACTCAGTGCTGGCTTTTAGTCAATCATTTTCAGAAAGCGAGAGCGAAAAAGGGCTACATCTCGGCTGAGAGTCAGGCAGCATCTGTGCCCTGGTGGGACCTCTGGGTGACATTGTTACCCCCTTAATAGTTGGTACAGCTTTGTGAGGGTAAAAAGCCTGGAGCCTACAAAGTGAGATTACTCCCCCTAGAGGGTTAGAATGACACACATTCAAGGAAAGCTGTTGGACAAGGGAAGGCGCATCAAAGTTAATAACAATACAGTCCCCTGTACCGGGGTTTTTGAGTGGACCCACCCAACCCACCCTCCTCACCATTAATATTGAGGGTATCATATAGAAAGCAAATCTAGCGTATCTATGTAGCCAGTGGATGACCTTATTTTTCAGTTCTGTAAATGATTCAGGAATATTAGGCTTAAGCTTAGGAACATTCGTGATGACAAGCACATAGGGGCAAGCTTCCGGTGGTAGGTGTAAAGTTCTCATGTTAGTTCCTAGATCCCTATGCATCCGGTCTGCTGGAGGGTTGGTATGATCCTTATACAATTTTGTGCCCATGTTTATGGAAGAAGCAGTTTCATCAATCCGCCTTGGGAAGAGGGGATCACTCTTTGAGTGCCAAGTTTTAGGGGGATTGGTCAGTCTAGCAGTAGAAGCCTTCACTGGTTGATGTGAAGAGTCAGGGCAAAGTGATTGAGAATTGTGAACCGTGCTTGATGATAGAGGAGGGCTACTGGCACTATTGACTGGAGGGCATGGGGACAATGTTGTTGTGTATATTGTAAATCCGATAAGGAGGAGGTGATTGGCTGGTTAAGTTTGATGAGAACATCGAGTTTCTCCTCAATAGCTGATAGGCGAGTTGTTATAGGGTGTAGTTTTTTAGAAAGCTCGTCTTTTATAAAATCTATTATAAAAGCTGTGTCCAAGCTGCCGTTATTGGTAGCTTGGGCAGGTGTACAGTCCTTTGTCCGAGTAGGCACGACATGATTGGGGGAGTTCAAAACACGGGCCCGTTTATTCTTTAAGTTCACCTCCCCTCGTTTCCTTTTGCCCTTTGGGCTATGCTTTGGGGAGGGTGCAGGCCTATCTGGCATAGGCTGTGTAGTTTCTGAAGAATATATGGCTTTGTCCAGGGGCTCTGTGACGGACATTCGGGTAGTTTGGGTAGTTGGTGGTGGAGTTGCCGGGGCAGGCTGGGAAGCTGGTGGGTAAAAAAGTTGCGGTGGGGTTTTCGATGGAGCATCCGTTGGTGGGGGAGCAGACAGACGGCGCTCCACCAATTCAATTTCTTTTTCTAATTCCCCTACCGCTTTTTGGAGGAAGCCATCTAGAGTCTTGTTGTTGCCGGCTTTTTCCAAAGGCATCCCCCCTTCCGTCTACCCATCTTGTTTTGGTAAGACACTTAGGTCCAGCCCCAAAGTTTGACAGTCTATTTCCGTAGGTGCTCTTCCTCTCCTTTTCCCACCCTATTTTGCTCTACTGGGGCTTTATTAAGAAAAGCTGAGACGCCAGGAGGGCCTAAAGTACTGCTCACCTATATTAGGAAGGTGTCCGGGTGGGTAAAGTGTGTTCGTCCGCTGGACACCAACCTCGGAAGTCAGGATGAAAATGGTATGTCCCAGCCCGGGCTCCTCCGGTCGCAGGACGGGCGAGGCAGGAGTGCTTCCGAAGATTTAAAGGGCTCCTGCCCGAGACAAACTGCTTCCGCCCCCAGCCGGTGTCTTTAGCGCAAGTTAGTTGTCAGGACCACGTCTTTGAATAGATGACAGGGGGGTGGCCCTGCCCTGCCTCTTCCTGGCAATGACGGGCAAGGACGGGCCCGCCCTTGGCCCGGGCTTCGCCTGGGCGCCGCCCGCGCGCGCGTCCCGCCGCGTCGGGAGCGCAAATTCAATTTAAAGGGCTCCTGCCCTTTGACAAACTCCCCGGCACAGACAGCGCTTCCCGCGGCGGTGGGAGCGCAAATTCAATTTAAAGGGCTCCTGCCCTTTGACAAACTCCCCGGCACAGACAGCGCTTCCCAGTGACTCTTCAGACCAGGTTTGGTGGAGGTAAGTCCTCGCCTCCCCACGCTAGACTGCAAAGCTGTGTACCGTGTTATTTGCAGCTGCTCTGGCTCCTGTACACTCTTCCAGGATTTCCTTCATGCACAGCCTAGCCTCGCTCCCCAGCACTCTGTCCTGCAGTGCAGAACCTTCTGAGTTGTCCTCCGGAATTGTGGGACTCCCTTTTGTGACTTCGCGCGGACTCCAGTTCACTTTTCTTCTAAGTGCCTGTTGGGGTACTTCTGCGGGTGCTTCCTGCTTCTGTGAGGGCTCTCTGGGTTGCTGAGTGCCCCTTCTGTCTCCTCCTCCAAGTGGTGGCATCCTGGACCCTCCTGGGCCCCTGCAGCACCCAAAAACCTTTATCGCATCCCTTGCAGCTAGCAAGGCTTGTTTGGGGTCTTTCTGCATGGGAACACCTCTGGAAGCTTCATTGCGATGTGGCACATCCATTTTCCAAATGAAAAGTTCCTAGTCCTCTTCTTTCTTGCAGAACTCCAAGCTTCTTCCAACCAGTGGCAGCTTCCTTGCACCTTCAGCTGGCATTTCCTGGGCTCCTGCCCCCTCTCGACACTGTCGCGACTATTGGACTTGGCCCCCTTGTCTTACAGGTACTCAGGTCCATAAATCCGTAGTCAGTGCACTGCTGGTGTGTGTTCTTCCTGCAGAATCCCCCTATCACGACTTCTGTGCTCTCTGGGGGTAGTAGGTGCTCTTTACTCCTACTTTTCAGGGTCTTGGGGTGGGGTATTTTTCTAACCCTCACTGTTTTCTTACAGTCCCAGTGACCCTCTACAAGCTCACATAGGTCTGGGGTCCATTCGTGGTTCGCATTCCACTTTTGGAGTTTATGGTTTGTGTTGCCCCTATACCTATGTGCTCCTTTTGCAACCTATTGTGATCTACACTGTTTGCATTACTTTTCTTGCTATTACTTACCTAATTTTGGTTTGTGTACATATAAGTTGTGTGTATATATTACCTTCTTAATGAGGGTACTCACTGAGATACTTTTGGCATATTGTCATAAAAATAAAGTACCTTTATTTTTAGTAACTCTGGGGGTTATTCTAACTTTGGAGGAGGTGTTAATCCGTCCCAAAAGTGACGGAAAAGTGACGGATTTACCACCAGCCGTATTACGAGTCCATTATATCCTATGGAACTCGTAATACGGCTGGTGGTATATCCGTCACTTTACCGTCACTTTTGGGACGGATTAACACTCCTCCAAAGTTAGAATAACCCCCTCTGTGTATTGTGTTTTCTTATGATATTGTGCATATGATATAAGTGGTATAGTAGGAGCTTTACATGTCTCCTAGTTCAGCCTAAGCTGCTTTGCCATAGCTACCTTCTATCAGTCTAAGCTGCTAGAAACACCTCTTCTACACTAATAAGGGATAACTGGACCTGGCACAAGGTGTAAGTACCTCTGGTACCCACTACAAGCCAGGCCAGCCTCCTACATTGGTTGTGCAGCGGTGGGATAAGTACTTGTAACTACTTACCACTTTGTCATTGTATACTTTTCATAAGAGAATCATACAAAACAGTTCAGTGTATGTACACTTAACCAAAAAGTTTTGCTTTTCTTCTTTAAAAACTTTTTACAAAGTTCTGAAAAGTTTCCTAAAACTTCTAAAAGTTTTCTAAAAGTTAGAAAAAGTTTTTTTCTCTGTACTTTCTAAAGTTCTGAAACTTTTTCTTTCTTCTCACTATCTATAAACCTTTTGCTATCATGTCCGTGGTAGATTCAGCTCTTAAAACAGTCAATACAATTTATGACAATCTGAATTACAAGAGCATAAGGAGTCTCTGCTTAGATAGAGGTTTAGTTATAGGAAATAACCCTACAAAAGAGTTTTTGTTTAACATGCTTATTGTAAATGATGAGTCCCAAGCAGGCCCATCAGATGGGAGGTTAATAGAAGGTTCCCAGTCTGACTAAGGGGAACATCTTGAGGAAGGTGGGGAGGGTTCTGAACAGAGTCTGCCCCTTAGCAGGATACCAAGTAATGTTGGTAGTGATGGAAGTTCCCATCACAGTAGGGAAGCCTTTATTCCTAGTAGCCAAGTTTCTAGGGTTCAGTCAGTTAGGGACAGATCCCCCTGTGTAGTTTCCAACTTGTCTTCTGTGTCAGAGCATTCCCAACTCACCCACCCTGAGGATAACTTGTTAGAAAGGGAACTCAAAAAGTTGAGGGTTGAAGAGACCAGACTGAAGCTTAAACAGCAACAGCTGGCCTTAGATAGGGAATCCCTAGACATTGAGAAGGAAAGACAGAGTTTGGGGTGAGGACCCCATGGTGGCAGCAGCAGTATTCCTGTTAGAGAGCATGATTCCAGGAATCTGCACAAGATAGTCCCCCCTTACAAGGAGGGGGATGACATCAACAAGTGGTTTGCTGCACTTGAGAGGGCCTGTATGGTACAGGGGGTCCCTCAAAGGCAGTGGGCTGCTATTGTGTGGCTATCGTTCAATGGAAAGGGTAGGGATAGGCTCCTTACTGTTAGAGAAAGTAAAGCTAACAATTTTACAGTTTTGAAGGATGCACTCTTGGATGGATTTGGCTTAACCACTGAACAATACAGGATTAAGTTCATAGACACCAGAAAAGAGTCCTCTCAAGACTGGACAGACTTTGTGGACTGTTCAGTGAAGGCTTTGGAGGGGTGGTAACATGGAAGTAAGGTATCTGACTATGAAAGCCTGAATAATCTTATTCTGAGAGAGCATATTCTGAATAACTGTGTGTCTGACTTGTTGCACCAATACCTATTGGACTCGGATCTGACCTCTCCCCAAGAACTGGGAAAGAAGGCAGACAAGTGGGTCAGAACACGGGTGAACAGAAAGGTTCATACTGGGGGTGACAAGGATGGCAAGAAGAAGGATGGTAAGTCTTCTGACAAGGGTGGGGACAAAAGTAAAACTGAATCTTCATCAGGCCCACAAAAATCCTCTAGTGGGGGTGGTGGGTCCAAATCCTCTTCCAATAATCAGCCTAAAAAGCCTTAGTGTTATTTGTGTAAAGTCAAAGGCCATTGGGCAACTGATTCCAGTTGTCCAAAGAAAAACAGCAAACCTCCCACTACCACAACCCCTGCTGCAAATTCTAGTGCCCCTAGTAATAGCAGTGGTGGTGGGAGCAAACCTACAAATAGCCAATCCAAGGGTGAAGCTGGGCTCACTATTGGCAATGTAGTTGGGGTTGGTCTTGTTAGGGAGAGCACAGAGGCTGTGTTAGTCTCTGAAGGTGCCATTGATTTGGCCACCTTGGTTGCTTGTCCCCTTAATATGGATAAGTACAAGCAACTTCCCCTAATAAATGGTGTTGAGGTTCAGGCCTAAAGGAACACAGGTGCCAGTGTTACCATGGTAATAGAGAAACTGGTCCACCCTGAACAACACCTACTTGGTCAGCAGTACCAAGTGACAGACGCTCATAACAACACTCTTAGCCACCCCATGGCTGTTGTGAATCTCAACTGGGGGGGGTTACTGGTCCAAAGAAAGTTGTGGTTGCCTCAGATTTACCTGTAGACTGTCTACTAGGAAATGATTTAGAGACATCAGCTTGGGCAGAAGTGGAGTTGGAGGCTCATGCAGCAATGCTGGGCATTCCTGTGCATATTTTTCTTTAACCAGGGCTCAGGCCAAAAAGCAAAAAGGACAGGGTAACTTGGATCCTGGAACAATGGACCAAGTGCCCCCTAAAGCTAGGGGTAGCAAGGGTAAATCCCTACACACTATCTCTCCCTCTACAGATGATTCTCCTTCTGAGGAAGAAGAATTTCCTCCTTGTGCAGAACCTTCACCA
The DNA here is from genome assembly GCF_031143425.1 of Pleurodeles waltl. Taxonomy (NCBI): domain Eukaryota; kingdom Metazoa; phylum Chordata; class Amphibia; order Caudata; family Salamandridae; genus Pleurodeles; species Pleurodeles waltl. The sequence continues at coordinate 406,484,014 of NC_090439.1, forward strand.
GATGAGCTGGCAGCAGACACTGCTGAGCTTCTGGGTGGAGGGGGGCCTGCCAGGTAAGAACTGAGTGTGGCACAGCAAACCTGTCCCACATTAGAGGATCTCAGACAGCAAGCTGTCAAGCAGCAAAATGGGGATGTCAGTGACTCACATAGAGTTTACTGGGAGGACAATATCTTGTACACCGAGGCAAGGGACCCAAAACTTGGAGCAGCCAGGAGATTGGTCATTCCCCTGCAGTACAGAGAGTTCCTCTTAACTCTTGCACATGACATTCCTTTCGCTGGGCATTTGGGCCAGATCAAAACATGGGAGAGACTTGTCCCCCTGTTTCACTGGCCTAGGATGTCAGAGGACACTAGAGATGTTTGCAAGTCTTGTGTGACCTGCCTAGCCAGTGGCAAGACTGGTGGCACTCCAAAAGATCCCCTTATTCCACTACCTGTGGTTGGGGTGCCCTTTGAAAGGGTATGGGTTGACATAGTTGGCCCCCTTGACCCTCCTACTGCTTCAGGCAATATGTTTATCTTGGTGGTTGTGGACCATGCCACAAGATATCCTGAAGCAATTCCACTAAGCACCACTACAGCTCCTGCAGTGGAAAAGGCCCTCCTGGGAATATTTTCCAGGGTGGGTTTCCCTAAAGAGGTAGTATCAGACAGGGGTAGCAACTTCATGTCTGCATACTTGAAAGCAATGTGGAAGGAGTGTGGTGTTACCTATAAGTTTACCACTCCTTACCATCCACAGACTAATGGACTGGTAGAGAGGTTTAATAAAACTCTCAAAGGTATGATAATGGGACTCCCTGAAAAACTCAGGAGGAGATGGGATGTCCTGTTACCTTGCCTCCTTTTTGCTTACAGGGAGGTACCCCAGAAAGGAGTGGGCTTCAGCCCCTTAGAACTCCTCTTTGGCACCCTGTAAGAGGTCCACTCACTCTTGTGAAGGAGGGTTGGGAACAACCTTTAAAAGCTCCCAAACAGGACACAGTGGACTATGTACTTGGCCTATGATCCAGAATGGCTGAGAATTTGAAAAAGGCCAGTAAAAACCTTCAGGTCAGCCAGGAGCTGCAAAGGCACTGACATGACCAGAAGGCTGTTCTGATCCAGTACCAACCAGGACAGAAGGTGTGGGTATTGGAGCCTGTGGCCCCAAGAGCACTCCAGGACAAATGGAGTGGACCCCATCTAATTGTTGAGAAAAAGGGTAAGGTTACCTATCTGGTAGACCTGGGCACTGCCTGGAGTCCCCTTAGGGTGATTCATGTCAACCGCCTACAACCCTACCATGACAGGGCTGATCTCACCCTGCTGATGGCAACAGATGAGGGACAGGAAGAAGAGAGTGACCCTCTCCCTGATCTCTTTTCCACCACTGAAACTGATGCTTTAGTGGAGGGAGTAGTTTTGGCAGATTGTCTGACTGCAGAACAGAAAGACAACTGCATCAATCTCCTTGGACACTTTTCTAACCTATTTTCAATTGTGCCAGTTACAACATCCTGGTTTGAACACACAATTGATACTGGTGACAGCTTGCCTGTCAAGAGTAAGATTTATAGGCAGCCTGACCATGTCAGGGACTGCATAAAACAAGAGGTATAGAAGATGTTGGATCTGGGAGTGATTGAGCCTTCCGAAAGCCCATGGGCTAGCCGAGTGGTGCTTGTACCAAAACCTCACACCAAAGATGGAAAGAGGGAGGTGAGGTTTTGTGTAGACTACAGAGGTCTCAATCAGGTAACAAAAACTGATGCTCACTGTTGGACTTTTGGCCATACGCATGGTCATCCCTAGTCTTTTTGCCTCCTTCCTCCTGGTTTTTCTGACCTTTCGCTGTTGGCTCTAGGACTCTGAGCACTTTATCACTGCTGACCAGTATTAAAGTGCAGGTGCTCTCCCATCTAAAGTTGGTATGATTGGCTTATACCTGATTGGCATATTTAATTTACCTATAAGTCCCTTGTACAGTGGTATCTCTATACCCAGGGCCTGTAAATTAAATACTACTAGTGGGCCTGCAGCGCTGCTTGCGCCACCCACTGAAGTAGACTTTCAAACCTGTCTCAGGCCTGCTAGCGCAGGGCCTGTGTGCGCAGTTTTCTGCCACAGGGACCTGGCATCTAAATTTACTTGCCAGACCCAGAACTCCCCTTTTACTACATGTAAGTCACCCCTAAAGTACGCCCTGTGGGCAGGGTGCCATGTATGTAGAAAGGCAGGACATGTGCCATATTGCATGGCCTGTCCTGGTAGTGACAAACAGCCTAACTTGGTGTCTCACTGCTGTGAGTGCTGCCTTCTCATAGGATTGCATTAGAAATGCCCTGCCTTATGTGTAGGGGTATTGTCTGATTTATGAGGGCTAGCGTAGGCGTGTTTGGTATGGTTGTGATGGTGATAATAAATACTGCTTACTGGTGTTGGTGTATTTTTTATTACTATCACAGAAATGCCACTTCTCGAAAGTGCGCATTTATCTGTGCTTATGATTCTGGTGTTTTGCAGCTTGACTCCAATCCACGTCTGGGCAGAGTGACAGTTGGGCTTTGTGCATACTTTTCAGACAGCCTGTACACAGGGAGGGTGGAGGTGTCACTGAGGTGCATCTACATACTGAATAGTCTTCCTGGGCTGAGAGAAGGGAGAGGCGGGGCACACCTACATTTGTAAAGGCTGTGCCCTGGCCTCACACAATAGGGTCGTTAACCCCCCACTGATGTTTGGAGCCTGTGCTGAAAGGAGAGAGGGGGCACTCCCAGAACCAGTTGTAACTGGCTGGAACCTCCTCTCCCTACCACTGTAAAACACTGTAAGAACTGACTATAAGTACAGGGGAATTTTCCCCACAATTTGAACTTTCTTGGAACTTGGAACTGGACACAGAACGCTGATGAATGGACTCACCAGGAAACCGCCATGGACTGCTGCTGCTGTGCTGACCTGTGACCTGCCTGGTCACTAGGAGGAACTGCCACCATCTGCACCCCTTGTGCTGGCCTGTAGCTGGGCCCACCAGCCCTGTGCTCCTTCTTGCTTAGTTGTTCCCAGGGGCAGGGTGCTGTGGCCCCTGACCCCTGCAACGATCTTTTACATCCTTGCCCAGGATGTTTTAAGGGAAAAAGGCTTCTTTTAAATGGGTGAAGCTGCTGAGGTGCTAGCGCGCTTTGAAAGCGCTTTTCTTGGACCAAAGAAAATCACCGCCGCAGCCCGGGCTTCAAATGGTGCCCTCGCGCTTCCTGGAGCGCGTTTCTGTGTCAAGAAAATCACCGCCGCAGCAGGGCCCCTTTAAATACCTCAAGCGCGTCGGAGCGCGCTGTTGGTAGCCCCAGGAGGAACAGAGGAGCCGGCGCGCTCCTCTCCGTGCCCCCGGGGCATCTTCACACTAAGAAATCGGAGCTGGCACGCTCCTAGCGTGCTCCTGGGGGACGCGCACTTCTCAGGGCGCCCCCGGGGCACCAGCCGGCCCATCCTGGGCCACTAAGGCAGCCAGAGAATCGAGGGAGAGGAGTACGCCTCTCCCTCGTGCGCAGGGGTCCCGGAGGACTCTCCTGCTGTCTCTGCCGGGCGGCCGCCTCACGGGAGGCTCGCCCTGGCCCCCAGCTCCGGTGTTGGCCCCCTCGTGGGCCCAGGCCATCGGAAAGGGGTCTCCCCCTCTGAAAGGGCCAACGGAGGCCCCGGGAGACCCCAGGAGTTTGCGGGCCCCCAGAGGGGCCCGTGCACAGCTTGGAGGGGGTGCGTGGCGCCCCCCTCCTTAACCACAAGATTTCCCTGACTCGGGGCCCCCCCCTGGAGAGGGCCGGTGGAGGCCCGGGGGGCCCCCGGTGATCACGGGTCCCAGAAGGGGCCCGATAAGGAGTCAGAGAGGGTGCGTGCCGCCCCTCTCTATCTGCAATGTTTTGGAAGCCCCCGTTTTTGCGCAAAGGAGCGCCGGGGGCCCCATTATTCGTTTTAGGCACTGGAGGTGCCTTTTCATCATTTTCAGGTACTTTAAAAGGGACTAATGTAACGTTGATTTAAAGTTCTTGCTACAGACTTTTTGTAATTATGTTATATTGCCTACCTGGTCTTTGATGTTTTTTGACATATGTGTGCACATGTTCCTTTTATGGGCATGACTTGCTAATATGTTTGCTTAACTTGCCATAGATTTTCTAATGTTCCTATTATGGGCGTTTTATGATATTCTTATGACAAGTGTGCTAATGTGATAACGTGTTTCCTGACTACTGCTTATGTTGCAGAATACTGAGTAACCTGTGTGTTATGTGTGACTACTGCTAGTTTGCAGAGTAATTAATGTGTAACGTGTTCTGACAACTGCTAAGGTAGCAGGATAGTACTGTTATGTGATGTTGGTCTAATAATTACGTTGTGTACAATACAGTGTATTTTTATATAATCTGGTGTTGTGTTTCCTTTGTGGTGGGGATATTGCGTCACATGTATGTGTGTGTTGTGCAAACGCTTTACGCATTGCCTCCGGGTTAAGCCTGACTGCTCGTGCCAAGCTACCAAGGGGGTGAGCAGGGGTTATCTTGGACGTGTAACTCCCTTGCCCTGACTAGAGTGGGTAAGTTCTGCCTGGCTGAGGTACATACCCTAGCCAACCAGAAACCCCATTTCTAACATTGGAAGTCAGCGGTGAGGATAGGACTTGCGCTTGCACAATACCATTGTGACTCATTATTTCACTACAAGGATTGCGTTTAGACCATCACATGTTTGGCTTCTCTTAACTTTCTCTCTTTGGTCATTTTTCCTGTTTTCAGTTCTCACGCTTGGGTATTGTGGTTGTCACAGTTGAGTTATTTGTACCTTTTCAAGATGGGGCTTACCTTTGACTTAGAGGACCTGCCGTTTTACACGCAGGAGGAATTAGAGGGGTTCTGTAGAGAGAGAGGGCTGCCTGTAGAAGGGGACCTCAGGAGATCTCTGAATTTCTTTGAAAGGTTTGTGACATTTACCCAGGGAGGGAGTGTGCTTAGGGGGTACCCAGAGGATCCTGAGTGTAGCGAGGGTTCCCAATGGGAGGGCTCCCAGACCTCATCCCTAGAGAGTGGTAGAGAGACTGATCAGGAGGGTGAGAATGACCGGGTGGGGACGCCAGTTGACAGGGAAGGCCCCAGTGATAGGGAGTCCCTTGCTGGGTCCAGTGTAAGAAGCAGGGCTACCTCTCATTCCTTGACGCCTGATGAGCTAAGAGATAGGCGGGAAGAGAGGGACCTGAAGTTGCAGTTAGCGCGCCTAGCTGTTGAGGAGAGAAGGGCTGAGGTAGAGAAGGCCTTAGTACAGGAGAGAATGGCAGAGGCAGAGAGGGCCTTTGCCAGAGAAAGACTCGCTCTAGAGCGCAGTCTGAAGGTTCTGGACTCACCAGCGCTGCAGGTGGAGTCCAGTGGTGGCAGCAATGTACAGTGCTGTAGCAAAGATGTTCCTCACATACCCATAGATCTGGTACCTAGGTTCCAAGAGGGGGGTGACATACGTCAGTGGTTAAAGGAATATGAGAGGGCTCTGGTAGAGCGCAGGATCCCTGAGAAGGATTGGGGAACTGGCCTAGGGAGTTTTATTCCTGAGGAGGGGAGGGATGCCCTACTGACTCTAGAAGAGAGTGACAGGGAGGGGTACTCCGCTGTGAAGAACGCACTGATTGTGAAGTATGGTTTTTCCCCTGAGGAATACAGAAAAAGGTTTAGGGGTGGTAAGAAACTGTCCCACCAGTCTTGGGAGGAGTTTGTGGAGGATTGCTGCATTGCACTAGATGGATGGGTGAAGGGTAGCACAGTAAACAATTTTGAAGGGCTGTTTAATCTGATTCTCAGAGAGCACCTGTTTCGTTGTTGTTTTTCAGAGTTACGCCAACACTTGTCAGTGTGTGAGCTCTCTGACTCCAGGGAGCTTGCAAAGGAGGCAGACTTCTGGTTGCGTACCAGAGGGTCTGGTGTGACATTAGGGGGTGTTCCTAATGAGAGTGGTCTAGGTGTTTCCCAACAAGGTGTGGTGGGAAAGGAATGGAGTGTCCCAGGTAGGTCCCAGTGGACTGGGATGGGTGAGGGACCCCATTTCCCGTCTCTGAGGAGAGGGAATGGGGCTGGGCTGAGGCCCAAGGTGCCCAAGATACCGTCCCAGGCCCCTGAAGGTTCCATGAGTGAACGCCAGGAGGTGAGCCTAACCTGTGCCGTAGGGCCAGCTGTTCAGAAGGATCCCATTTTGTCATTAGGATTTAGGCGGGTGGCTGGTGATAGCGTTCCGCCGGTCCTGGTGTCTGGTAGTCTCGCTCTACAGCGGAGGAGGCGGAAATCCAGACATAGGGTTGAGAGGGGGCTGCGGGCCCCAGTGGAGAACCTGGAGGGTCAGGGGTCAGCTCTGAGTGCAGAGCCCCCCGGGAATGACCTTGGTGAGACCATTTCTGGGCTGGGGGGAATCCAGACTCTGTCCGATGGGCAGAGGTCAGGAGACCTGCGCCAGCCAGACTCTTGTGTGGCCCTTGGGGAAAGTGTTTCCCTGATGGGGGGTAGGTGTGCCCCCCAGGAAGTCCTGGTGCGCCAGGCAATGATTCAACCGCAGGGTGGTGACTCTGGGTTGGATGATCAGGTTCAGGGGGTAAACTCTGACCTGATGGGGAGTACGTGTGCTCCCAAGGAAGTCCTGGTGCGCCAGGCAGTGGTTCAACCGCAGGGTAGTGACTCTGGGTTGGATTGCCAGATTCAGGGGGTAAGCTCTGATCTGGTAGGGGGTAGGTGTGCTCCCAAGGAAGTCCTGGTTCGCTGGGCAATGGTCCAGTCTAAGGGTGTCGTCCCTGGACTAGATAGACAGGTTCAGGGGGTAAACTCTGACCTGGTTGGGGGGGCGGTTAGTGCGCTCACCTCCCCGTGTGAAACTTCTGGTGGCTTCTCCCGAGGTGGGGAGATGCAGGACTCTGGAAGTGGGGTTCAGGGAGGGGGAAGCCCGCCCTGGACCCCGGTGCAACCCAAGGGTGTCGTCCCTAGGTTGGGTGGTCAGTCGCCAGGTAGTGATCCTGGGCTGGCGAGAAAGTTGTGCAGGGCTGCTGTACCCAGCACCCTGGCAAGTGTGGATTCTGATGATACCCCTCCTAGGAGAGGAGGGCGGGATCCTAGAAGGAGGGTAGAGGGAGGAGAGCCTCGCCTCTAGCCCCTGTAGAACCTATGGGTGCGGACCCTAGGTTGGTGGATCAGTGGCAGGGTAGAGCCCCTGAACTGATCAGAAATGGAGTGGAGACAGGTTGCTTTGCACCTGGGGCTACCGCCCCCCACTCATTATGGTTTCAGAGACCAGAGGCTCCTAGATGGCCTGGGGCCTGGTTCTGGCCATTGGCAGCTAGAGAATCCCCGTGGGTTGGTCTAGGCTGCCTGGGACGCATTGACAGAGAGATCCCAGTGGAGTCAGGAAGGCGTAGAACTGGAACATGCCCCTGCTGTTGTGGGCCTGGGTCCTTGTTCTATCGCCCCAATCAGGGAAGTCCATCAAGGTATTGATTGTTCTCCCCTGGATTTTGGCTGGTAGGGGGTTGTGTTGGACTTTTGGCCATACGCATGGTCATCCCTAGTCTTTTTGCCTCCTTCCTCCTGGTTTTTCTGACCTTTCGCTGTTGGCTCTAGGACTCTGAGCACTTTATCACTGCTGACCAGTATTAAAGTGCAGGTGCTCTCCCATCTAAAGTTGGTATGATTGGCTTATACCTGATTGGCATATTTAATTTACCTATAAGTCCCTTGTACAGTGGTATCTCTATACCCAGGGCCTGTAAATTAAATACTACTAGTGGGCCTGCAGCGCTGCTTGCGCCACCCACTGAAGTAGACTTTCAAACCTGTCTCAGGCCTGCTAGCGCAGGGCCTGTGTGCGCAGTTTTCTGCCACAGGGACCTGGCATCTAAATTTACTTGCCAGACCCAGAACTCCCCTTTTACTACATGTAAGTCACCCCTAAAGTACGCCCTGTGGGCAGGGTGCCATGTATGTAGAAAGGCAGGACATGTGCCATATTGCATGGCCTGTCCTGGTAGTGACAAACAGCCTAACTTGGTGTCTCACTGCTGTGAGTGCTGCCTTCTCATAGGATTGCATTAGAAATGCCCTGCCTTATGTGTAGGGGTATTGTCTGATTTATGAGGGCTAGCGTAGGCGTGTTTGGTATGGTTGTGATGGTGATAATAAATACTGCTTACTGGTGTGGGTGTATTTTTTATTACTATCACAGAAATGCCACTTCTAGAAAGTGCGCATTTATCTGTGCTTATGATTCTGGTGTTTTGCAGCTTGACTCCAATCCACGTCTGGGCAGAGTGACAGTTGGGCTTTGTGCATACTTTTCAGACAGCCTGTACACAGGGAGGGTGGAGGTGTCACTGAGGTGCATCTACATACTGAATAGTCTTCCTGGGCTGAGAGAAGGGAGAGGCGGGGCACACCTACATTTGTAAAGGCTGTGCCCTGGCCTCACACAATAGGGTCGTTAACCCCCCACTGATGTTTGGAGCCTGTGCTGAAAGGAGAGAGGGGGCACTCCCAGAACCAGTTGTAACTGGCTGGAACCTCCTCTCCCTACCACTGTAAAACACTGTAAGAACTGACTATAAGTACAGGGGAATTTTCCCCACAATTTGAACTTTCTTGGAACTTGGAACTGGACACAGAACGCTGATGAATGGACTCACCAGGAAACCGCCATGGACTGCTGCTGCTGTGCTGACCTGTGACCTGCCTGGTCACTAGGAGGAACTGCCACCATCTGCACCCCTTGTGCTGGCCTGTAGCTGGGCCCACCAGCCCTGTGCTCCTTCTTGCTTAGTTGTTCCCAGGGGCAGGGTGCTGTGGCCCCTGACCCCTGCAACGATCTTTTACATCCTTGCCCAGGATGTTTTAAGGGAAAAAGGCTTCTTTTAAATGGGTGAAGCTGCTGAGGTGCTAGCGCGCTTTGAAAGCGCTTTTCTTGGACCAAAGAAAATCACCGCCGCAGCCCGGGCTTCAAATGGTGCCCTCGCGCTTCCTGGAGCGCGTTTCTGTGTCAAGAAAATCACCGCCGCAGCAGGGCCCCTTTAAATACCTCAAGCGCGTCGGAGCGCGCTGTTGGTAGCCCCAGGAGGAACAGAGGAGCCGGCGCGCTCCTCTCCGTGCCCCCGGGGCATCTTCACACTAAGAAATCGGAGCTGGCACGCTCCTAGCGTGCTCCTGGGGGACGCGCCCTTCTCAGGGCGCCCCCGGGGCACCAGCCGGCCCATCCTGGGCCACTACGGCAGCCAGAGAATCGAGGGAGAGGAGTACGCCTCTCCCTCGTGCGCAGGGGTCCCGGAGGACTCTCCTGCTGTCTCTGCCGGGCGGCCGCCTCACGGGAGGCTCGCCCTGGCCCCCAGCTCCGGTGTTGGCCCCCTCGTGGGCCCAGGCCATCGGAAAGGGGTCTCCCCCTCTGAAAGGGCCAACGGAGGCCCCGGGAGACCCCAGGAGTTTGCGGGCCCCCAGAGGGGCCCGTGCACAGCTTGGAGGGGGTGCGTGGCGCCCCCCTCCTTAACCACAAGATTTCCCTGACTCGGGCCCCCCCCTGGAGAGGGCCGGTGGAGGCCCGGGGGGCCCCCGGTGATCACGGGTCCCAGAAGGGGCCCGATAAGGAGTCAGAGAGGGTGCGTGCCGCCCCTCTCTATCTGCAATGTTTTGGAAGCCCCCGTTTTTGCGCAAAGGAGCGCCGGGGGCCCCATTATTCGTTTTAGGCACTGGAGGTGCCTTTTCATCATTTTCAGGTACTTTAAAAGGGACTAATGTAACGTTGATTTAAAGTTCTTGCTACAGACTTTTTGTAATTATGTTATATTGCCTACCTGGTCTTTGATGTTTTTTGACATATGTGTGCACATGTTCCTTTTATGGGCATGACTTGCTAATATGTTTGCTTAACTTGCCATAGATTTTCTAATGTTCCTATTATGGGCGTTTTATGATATTCTTATGACAAGTGTGCTAATGTGATAACGTGTTTCCTGACTACTGCTTATGTTGCAGAATACTGAGTAACCTGTGTGTTATGTGTGACTACTGCTAGTTTGCAGAGTAATTAATGTGTAACGTGTTCTGACAACTGCTAAGGTAGCAGGATAGTACTGTTATGTGATGTTGGTCTAATAATTACGTTGTGTACAATACAGTGTATTTTTATATAATCTGGTGTTGTGTTTCCTTTGTGGTGGGGATATTGCGTCACATGTATGTGTGTGTTGTGCAAACGCTTTACGCATTGCCTCCGGGTTAAGCCTGACTGCTCGTGCCAAGCTACCAAGGGGGTGAGCAGGGGTTATCTTGGACGTGTAACTCCCTTGCCCTGACTAGAGTGGGTAAGTTCTGCCTGGCTGAGGTACATACCCTAGCCAACCAGAAACCCCATTTCTAACACTCACCCTATACTCAGGGCATATGAGCTCATTGATACACTGGCATCTGCCAAGTATCTTAGCACCTTTGATTTGACTGCAGGGTATTGGCAGATCAAATTGGCGGAAGATGCTAAACCCAAGACTGCATTTTCAACTATAGGAGAGCACTACCAATTTACAGTGATGCCCTTTGGTTTGAAAAATGCACCTGCCACTTTTCAGAGGTTGGTGAACACAGTCCTGCAAGGGTTGGAGGCTTTTAGTGCAGCATATCTAGATGATATTGCTGTCTTTAGCTCCACCTGGGATGAGCACCTGGTCCACCTTTGGAAAGTTTCAGAGGACCTGCAAAAGGCAGGCCTCACTATCAAGGCCTCAAAGTGCCAGATAGGGCAGGGTAAGGTGGTTTATCTGGGACACCTGGTAGGTGGAGAACAGATTTCACCACTGTAGGGGAGAATCCAGACAATCATGGATTGGGTTCCCCCTACAACTCAGACCCAGGTGAGAGCCTGTTTAGGCCACACAGGGTATTACAGGAGATTCATTAAAAACTATGGCTCCATATCAGCCCCTCTTAATGATCCTACAAGTAAGAAAATGCCTAAAAAGGTATTATGGACAGTTAGCTGTCAGAAAGCTTTTGAGGAGCTCAAACAGGCCATGTGCTCTGCACCTGTCCTAAAAAGCCCATGTTACTCAAAGAAATTCATTGTTCAAACTGATGCATTTGAATTTTTATCACAACTGAATTCTGAGGGCCAAGACCAACCAGGTGCTTTTATCAGCAGAAGGTTGACCCCTGGAGAAAAGCGTTGGTCTGCCATAGAGAGGGAGGCCTTTGCTGTGGTCTGGGCACTGAAAAAGTTGAGGCCATACCTGTTTGGCACTCACTTTATTGTTCAGACAGACCACAAACCTCTACTTTGGCTAAAACAAATGAAAGGTGAAAACTCTAAATTGTTGAGGTGGTCCATATCTCTACAGGGAATGGACTATACAGTGGAACATAGACCTGGGAGTACCCACTCCAATGCAGATGGACTCTCCAGATATTTCCACTTAGACAATGAAGACTCATCAGGTCATGGCTAGTCTTATTGTCCTTCGATTGGAGGGGGTGTAGGAAAGTACCATGTTGCCTGGCATGTTACCCCCATATTTCACTGTATATATGTTGTTTTAGTCTATGTGTTACTGGGACCCTGCCAGGCAGGGCCCCAGTGCTCATAAGTATGTGCCCTGTATGTGTTCCCGTATTGGGGTTCTAGGAGATCCCTATGGGCTGCAGCATTCCTTTTGCCACCCATAAGGAGCTCTGACAATTCTTACACAGGCCTGCCACTGCAGCCTGCGTGAAATAACATCCACCTTATTTCACAGCCATTTACCACTGCACTTAAGTAACTTATAAGTCACCTATATGTCTAACCTTCACCTGGTGAAGGTTGGGTGCAAAGTTAGTTAGTGTGTGGGCATCCTGGCACTAGCCACGGTGCCCCCACATTGTTCAGAGCAAATTCCCTGGACTTTGTGAGTGCGGGGACACCATTACACGCATGCACTATACATAGGTCACTACCTATGTATAGTGTCACAATGGTAACTCCGAACATGGCCATGTAACATGTCTAAGATCATGGAATTGTCACCCCAGTACCATTCTGGTATTGGGGGGACAATTCCATGATCCCCCGGGTCTCTAGCACAGAACCTTGGTACTGTCAAACTGCCTTTCCGGGATCTCCACTGCAGATACTGCTGCTGCCAACCCCCCAGACAGGTTTCTGCCCTCCTGGGGTCCAGGCAGCCCTGGCCCAGGAAGGCAGAGCAAAGGATTTCCTCTGAGAGAGGGTGTTACACCCTCTCCCTTTGGAAATAGGTGTGAAGGGCTGGGGAGGAGTAGCCTCCCCCAGCCTCTGGAAATGTTTTGATTGGCACAGATGGTGCCCATCTCTGCATAAGCCAGTCTACACTGGTTCAGGGATCCCCCAGCCCTGCTCTGGCGCGCAACTGGACAAAGGAAAGGGGAGTGACCACTCCCCTGACCAGTACCTCCCAGGGGAGGTGCCCATAGCTCCTCCAGTGTGTCCCAGACCTCTGCCATCTTGGAAACAGAGGTGTTCAGGGTACACTGGACTGCTCTGAGTGGCCAGTGCCAGCAGGTGACATCAGAGGCTCCTTCTGATAGGCTCTTACCTCTCTTGGTAGCCAATCCTCCTTCCTTGGTAGCCAAACCTCCTTTTCTGGCTATTTAGGGTCTCTGCTTTGGGGAATTCTTTAGATAACGAATGCAAGAGCTCACCAGAGTTCCTCTGCATCTCCCTCTTCACCTTCTATCAAAGGATCGACCGCTGACTGGTCCAGGACCCCTGCAAAACTGCAACAAAGTAGCAAGATGACTACCAGCAACATTGTAGCGCCTAATCCTGCCGGATTTCTCGACTGTTTCCAGGTGGTGCATGCTCTGGGGGTAGCCTGTCCTCACCCTGCACCAGAAGCTCTGAAGAAATCTCCCGTGGGTTGACGGAATCTTCCCCCTGCTAACGCAGGAACCAAAAGACTGCAACACTGGTCCTCTGGGTCCCCTCTCATCCTGACGAGCGTGGTCCCTGGAACACAGCAACTCTGTCTAAGTGACTCCCACAGTCCAGTGACTCTTCAGTCCAAGTTTGGTGGAGGTAAGTCTTTGCCTCCCCACGCTGAACGGCAAAGCTGTGTACCGCATGATTTGCAGCTGCTCCGGCTCCTGTGCACTCTTTCAGGATTTCCTTTGTGCTCAGCCAAGCCTGGGTCCCCAGCACTCCGTCCTGTAGTGCACAACCTTCTGAGTTGTCCTCCAGCGTCGTGGGACTCCCTTTTGTGTCTGTGCATTGACTCCGGTTCACTTTTCTTCTAAGTGCCTGTTGGGGTACTTCTGCAGTTGCTGCCTGCTTCTGTGAGGGCTCTCTGAGTTGCTGAGCACCCCCTCTGTCTCCTCCTCCAAGTGGTGACATCCTGGTCCCTCCTGGGCCCCTGCAGCACCCAAAAACCTCTTCCACTACCCTTGCAGCTAGCAAGGCTTGTTTGTGGTCTTTCTGCGTGGGAGCACCTCTGCAAGCTTTATCGCGACATGCGACATCCGTCTTCCAAAGAAGAAGTTCCTAGTCCTCTTCTTTCTTGCAGAACTCCAAGCTTCTTCCAGCTGGTGGCTGCTTCCTTGCACTTTCAGCTGGCATTTCCTGGGCTCCTGCCCCCTCTCGGCACTGTACAACTATTGGACTTGGTCCCCTTGTCTTACAGGTACTCAGGTCTGGAAATCCGTTGTCAGTGCACTGCTGGTGTGAGTTCTTCCTGCAGAATCCCCTATCACAACTTCTGTGCTCTCTGGGGGTAGTAGGTGCACTTTACTCCTACTTTTCAGGGTCTCTGGGTGGGGTATTTTTCTATCCCTCACTGTTTTCTTACAGGCCCAGCGACCCTCTACAAGCTCACATAGGTCTGGGGTCCATTCGTGATTCGCGTTCCACTTTTGGAGTATTTGGTTTGTGTAGCCCCTATGCCTATGTGCTTCTATTGCAACCTGTTGTGATTCTACACTGTTTGCATTACTTTTCTTGCTATTACTTACCTAATTTTGGTTTGTGTACATATAACTTGTGTATATATATTACCTTCTTACTAAGGGTACTCACTGAGATACTTTTGGCATATTGTCATAAAAATAAAGCACCTTTATTTTTAGTAACTGTGTGTATTGTGTTTTCTTATGATATTGTGCATATGATATAAGTGGCATGGTAGGAGCATTACATGTCTCCTAGTTCAGTCTAAGCTGCTTTGCCATAGCTACCTTCTATCAGTCTAAGCTGCTAGAAACACCTCTTCTACACTAATAAGGGATAACTGGACCTGGCACAAGGTGTAAGTACCTCTGGTACCCACTACGTGCCAGACCAGCCTCCTACAGAATCATCAGAGAATTTGATTCTGGTAAGACAACAACACTCCCAAGGCATCAACCAGTCCTGATCAGCATGTGTCCCCACCACCTATCACTCCCTAATCCATTCCATCTCACACTTCTGCACCCCCATGACCCCACTCTCCACACCTACATGCCACGCCACCCCACTGCCACTATCCCCACAGAGTCCCTCCCCAATGCACAGATATCAATCACAATGCCAAACACCACAACTTCCACAATGCATCACTTCCTACACATCAAAAATTCATAGTCCCACTTCACAGTGGAACACCTGCATGGAAAACAATAGCACATGCCAAACCAACTGGATACTGCAACTGTGTTCCAATAACATGACAAAGACAGCAATGCTATTCACAATCCCCAACCGTCAATACAAAATGGAAACAATGCTGCAAATTGTCACACGCAAGCAATGTCTTCAGTGCTGCAGCTGTCATTGCTATAACTCGGCAGCAAGTCAAGGTACTCCATACATCAGACATTGATAAGAACAATTACATCTCCACAATGTAACAGCCTCCCTTTCCATCCACCGGTCCCGCACCACCTGCCACCCGGCAGCCGATGCCAGAGACAGACAGCCCTCCAAAGATGAAGGCCCCAGTGGATGTCTGGAATTTGTCGACTTGCCTGGCCCATTTGGGAAAACTGGCCAGTCCACCATCACAAGGCCCACCCTGGACACATCGGAGTCCCCCACCCATGGGGCAACCACAGCACAGCCAACCCTTCATCCCCAAACCTATGTCCCAAGGACAGGTCAATCAGCAGTGTGTTCCACAGTACAGGGACCAGAGTCAAGGCCACACACCCGAGACAATTAAGGTCCTGGTGCAACTGGGAGTGGGCACACTGTGTCATGGGCACAGACACAGGGGGCCAGGGGCAGTGGGAGGGCATATTTGGGGCAAAATGGACCACCCACAACAAACAACTGGTCAGGAGGCCATCTTTCAAGTTCTGGGAGCATACCACCATTTCCAGGACACTATGGGCAAGATCCTCACAACCATCCAAGAGAACCAGAAGCTGCAGAGGGACAAACACCAGGAGGCCATACAGCAGTGGCAGACCCTCAATGCCACCATGGCTTCCATTGCAGGGGTACTGAAGGAACTGACCACCATCCTGTGTGCATCCTCCACCCACCAGCAGGACCTTCCACTAGCCACATTCCAACAGAGCCCTCCACTTCTGTGGCAGCTAGTGGAATGGAAGCCCTGCCAAAGGACCTACAGACCCCCAGAACGCCATCCCCTGTAGCTGAGGGACCCACACACAAGTTAGGATGTCCACATGGAAAATAAATTGCATTACTGATGCTACACAACAGCTGAGTGAAAATAGCACTCACATTGCAACTGTAACACCTCCTCTGAAAGGCAAAATGTACACCCCACAACCCACCCAGAGGGTGAGCTGCACTCAACACCTCCACTAATGACAGACACCAGGAGAACCTATGCCACAAGGCAGATAGGATTACACGTCACATACACAACACATGACACATACCTGTTTCCCATGGGAAGTATTGTTGAATTAACTATGCTCTGGAGTCAGCTTCATCCTCATCATCTTCTTCCTCATCACTGGCTATGTTCCCTTATTCAGCCACTGGTCCAGCTGCCACCTTCTCTAGATCCAGAAATGTGATGTGATGCCTCAGAACCATATTGTGCAGAATGCAGCAGACAACAGTGATCTGGCATACTTTAAGTGGTTTGTAGACTAGTGCACCTGAGAGACATGTAGGAAGCTGAATCCGGCCTTCATGAGGCCAAAAGACCTCTCGATGACACGCCTCATCCTGCCGTGGGCCTCATTGAAATGGTTTTCACCATCTGTTGTCGGATATGTCACAGGTGTGAGCAGCCAGGAAAGGTTAGGATACCCAGAGTCACCTGTGTGCACAAAGGTCAACACATCTCAATACCAGTGGGGAGAGAGGGCAGATTGTGAAGAGAGGTGAGATTACAGGGGCACAGATACTAGTGGATAAAAACCGATGCACCAGGCCCAGTCCCTCTGTAGTTGTGCCATCATCTGTGGGACGTTGCTGTTCTGCAGAATGTATGAATCATGTACAGAACCAGCGAACGTGGTCCTAAATTGTAAGATATATTGGTCAGCGTGACACACCACCTGCACATTTAGGCAATAAAAGTTTTTCCCGTTCCTGTAGACTTGTTCATTGGGTGGAACCAAGACAATGTGGGTGCCAACTATGGCCACTATCACATGAGGAACACGTGCCAAATTGTAGAAGGCAGCCTTAACAGTGGCCAAATCCACACGTTGATGGAACCTGATGTAGCATGGCAGATGCCTGAGAAAAGCACACAGTACATCCTTCAACACATTGGTGAATATCGGCTGTGACGTCCGTGCTGCAAGCCCACTGTCATCTGAAGCAAGCCAAGGCAAGGAAGTGAAGAACTGACAACACCTGTACTAAGGGAGGGATGGCATATGGATGATGTATGCCAGGCAACAGATCAGGCTCCAGCTGGCTACACAGCTCCATGATAGGCTGACTGTTCAGATGATATATCTGTATGACGTGCCTCTCTTCTAGAGTGGCCAGGTCGACTAGGGGCCGATACACAGGTGAAAGTCTCATCATCACCATTGCACCATATCTTGGAATAGGAGAGATGAGAAGTCAAAAGTTGATGTATGCAATGTGTGGACATTTTCAATCTATGCAGTAGTCACCATATATCATCCATGACGCACATAAAATTCACCCACTATTCACTTATTGCATGTAAAATGGCAGCTGCCTGTCCTGCATGCAGAGGACAGTTGGAAGTGACCTCATTCCACCTGCGTTAGATGTCATGGCAGTAGGCAGTCTGAACTGCTGGGCAACTCCTCATTGGATAACATTGTTGCCTATGGGAGACTGGGGAGACGGTCGTGTACGCAGCGGGCGTGACTGCCATTTACTGTTACATTGCTCACTTGACTACTGAAACTCTTGCAAGCAAGACCTCCACTGCGTGTTCTGCTGTGTTCTGACTCAGGAAGCCAATATGCCACTTCCTGCAGGAGATAGGGCCCCAGCATTCACCCAGAAAGAACTGGACAAGCTTGTGGATGGGGTCCTACCCCTGTACATATAGTTGTATGGGGTACCAGAGCAGTAGGTGAGTCTCATGTCATGGTCCTGTGTGACTGTGATGTGTGTGAGGATGAAAGGCATTGCAACGAGGCAGACAGAGTGGATGCATGGAGATGGGTGAGGAGTCTCAGCGTTAGTGGTGTGATAAAATGTGTCTGATGTGTGATGTCCACTGCTGACCCTGTAATGCCACTCTACATGCCTTTCCCCTTCTCTCTGTGTCACCCATGCAGGTCAGTGCCCATCAGAAGAAGGGGATATGGTGTGCCATTGCCAAGCAAGTGCATCCCTGGGAGTCCATAGCCAGTGGTGCACCCACTGCAGAAAGCTGTGGGAGGACCTGAGACGCTGGGCAAGTAAGACCACAGACACCTAGCTGAGGATGTCCTCCCAATGAGGGAGGGGTGCCCGTCGGTCCCTGACTCCCCTAATGGCTCGCATTTTGGTGGTGGCCTACCCTAAGGTGGATGGGCACTTGAGGGCAGCATAGCAGCCACAAGGTGGTAAGTACACACTGACACTTCAATTATGTTATGCCTGAATGGCTTTGGGTTAACTACTAGTTGAAAGATGTAACGCAGGTCATTGTTAGTTGCACGCCGACTATGCGTATCAGCCACCCAGGCAGGATTGGTTCAAAAATGTGTGCTCATACCATGCAGACAGTGACGTATGAGGGCATTTACTTCTAATATGGGATTTGTGTGGGCACCCTCAACAATGTTTAAGAGTCCAGCTCCTACCATCAGCATCAGTACAAGTGTGGTGTCAGGGCATTGCCATCTGTATCAGTCTACCACTGTGACAGAGGTAATTAGTGAGTCCTCAATCAGCTGCCATGTACAGTATGTGTAGATAGGAATAATGGGCCCAGATGTCACTGTGTTATTTGTCAATGGATTAGTGGGCATGCTACCAACCCATGCAGGATTCTGTTGAGAAAGGAGTACAGGAAATGTCTCCACACACAACCATGAGAATGTGCCAGGCACTGGGCAAGTGTGACTAGGATGTCCCTCATCAAGTACATGAGTGCTACTGTTCCACCATTAGCAGTTCACTTCATCATGGCTGTAGTTTCCCCCATGGTGTCCTACTGTTGTAGCATGTATAGGTGAGGGCATGGCCTGCCATGGCACAGTAGCAGATAATGATGTTGTTACTCACATGTGAATGTAGGGTTGGCTTTGACCCATTGCACCCTGTCTGTCTCTGCCACCCTCCCTCCCTTTCCACCTCTGTCCTTGTGTGCATCAGCATCATCAGGGGAAGAAGGGGCACCAGTGAGTGGGGAAGCTGTAGCACACGGGACCCAGGAGGCTGATACCAGTGGAGCCGAGAGGACCAGTGGGATGGAGGACGAGGGGAGTGATACAGGAGAGACAAATTTCTCCTCTGATGGATGCTTCCTGGCAGTGGTGGACCCATCTGGGACCATCCCAGCACCATCCTTGTCCGCCACCCCCTTACCAGCACTGCCGTCCCTGTAGCTCCCCGCTCACCCAGGAGGATGGGCATTTCCATCACCGCAGGCACCTCTGCCCTTACCCAAGTCAGCCCTGCTGCCCTAAATGAAGAGGCTATTGACCTCCTGAGGTCCATCTCTGTGGGGCATTCAGCCATCATGAATTCCATCGAGGGACTGGCATCACAGATGGAGCATTCCAGTGCCTACCTGAAAGGCATTCACTGTGCCCTGGCTGCCCTGCAGAGATCCTTTCAGGCTCTGGCATCCTCATTAACAGCAGACAGTATTCCTTCATTCTTCTGTCAGCACCCATTCACAGATCCACTAACACCCTGACACACCCATTTGCATATCACTCACACTCTGATGCAACCATTCGCAGACCAAGTAACACTCCCATGCATCCATTTACAGATCCACTGACACCCTTGTGCACCCATTCACAGACCCACCCACAGCCTTACCTACCATTCACAGACCAGTAACACCCTCATGCACCTATTCTTTGATCCACTCACAGCCTGATGCACCCATTCACAGAACCAGTGACACCCTGATGCACCCATTCACGCATCCTCTCACACCCTGACACACCTATTTGCAGACCCAGTCACACCCTCATGCACCCATTTGCAGATTCACTCACACCCTGATGCAGTCATTTGCAGATCCACACACACCCTTATGCACCTATTCACACACCCATTAATACATCAACTTGTACCCTGACACACTAATTTGCAGTCCCAGTCACACCCTCATGCACCTATTCATAGATTCACACATATTGTGACACACCCATTCACAAACCCATTCATACACTCATGCCCAAATTCACAGACTCAGTCACACCCTAATGCACCCACTAATGGATCCTCTCACACCCTGACACACCTATTAGCAGGCCCACTCTCACCCTCATGCACCCATTTGCAAATTTACTCACAACCTGATGCACCCTTAAACAGATCCACTCATACCTATATGCACCTATTTGCAGACCCAGTCACACATGCATTCATACATCTACTCACACCCTGGTCTACCCATTTTGCAGACCCAGTCACACCCTCAGACACCATTTCAAAGACCCAGTCACACACTCATACACCCATTCATAGATCCTTTCACACCTTGATGCTCCCAGTCACAGACCCCGTAACACCCTGATGTACCTATTCAGAGACCCAGTCACACCTTCAGGCACCCATTTATACATCCTCTCACACCTATCCACAGACCACGTCATACCTCAGGCACCCATTCACAGACCCAGCCACACCATAATGCACCCATTCATAGACCGTCTCACACCCTGACATATCTATGAGCAGACCTACCCACACCCTTATGCACCCATTTGCAGATCCACTCACACCCTGGTGCACCCATTCATAGATCCACGCATACTCTTATGCACTTATTTGCAGAACCAGTCACACCCTCACACACCAATTCATACATCCACTCACACCCTGACGCACCCATTTGAAGACCAAGTCCCACCCTCATGCACTCATTTACTGACCCAGTCACACCCTCATGCACTCATTCATAGATCCACATACACCATGATGCGCCCATTTGCAGACCCTGTCACACCCATATGCACTCATTCACAGACCCAGTCACACCCTCATGCACCCATTCATAGAGGCACATAAACTGTGACCCACCCTTTCGCAGAACCATTCACACCCTGATGCACCCATTCAGAGACCCAGTCAGACCCTCAGGCTCCCATCCATACATCCACTCACACCCTGACGCACTCATTCCAGACCCAGACATTCATTCCCTCATGCCCCCATTCACAGACACCGTCACACCCACATGCACCCATTCATAGATCCTCCTAGACCGTGACACCCATTTGCAGACACACAGTCACACCCTACTCCTGCACCCATTCATAGATTCACTGACACCCTGATGCATCTATTTGTAGACTCAGTCCCACACTCATGCACACATTTACAGATCCACTCATACCCTGATGCACCCATTCATGGATTCACTCATACCCACATACACCTATTCACAGACCCAGTCACACCCTCACACATCCACTCATACATCCACTCACACCCTGGTGAACCCATTTGCAGACCCAGTCACACCCTCATGCCCCATTCACAGACCCAATAACACTCTCATGCACCCATTTATAGATCCTCTCACACCTAGATGCACTCATTCACAGACCAAGTCACCCCCTGATACACCTATTCGCAGAACCAGTCATACCCTCATGCACACATTCACAGACATAGTTACACCCTAATGCATCCATTTATTGATCCTCTCACACACTAATGCACCTATTTGCAGACCCAGTCACACCCTCATGCACACATTTACATATCCACTCACTCTCTGATGTACCCATTCACAGATCGACTCATACCCTTATACACCTCTACTCAGACCCAGTCACACCCTCACATATCCATCCATACATCCACTCACACCCTAGTGCACCTGTTTGCAGACCCAGTCACACTCTAATGCACCCATTGATAGAACGTTACACACCCTCATGCACTCATTCCCAGACCCAGTCACGCCCTCATATACCATTCATAGATCCTCTTACACCATGATGCACCCATTCACAGACCCACTTACACCCTCATGCACCCATTCCCTAGTCCAGTCACAGCCTTATGCACTCATTAATAGATCCACTGATACCTTGATGCACATATTCACAGAACCAGTCACACCCTGAAGCAATCTTTCACAGACCCAGTCACACCCTCAAGCACATAATCACACCTTCACTCCCACCTTGATACAGCCATTTGCAGACCCAGTGATATCATCATGCACCCATTCATGGACCCAGTCCCACCCTAATGCACCTCTTCGTTGATCCTATCAGTCCCTGATGCACACATACCCAGTCACACCCTCATTCACCCATTTGCAGATCCACTAATATCCTGATGCACCTATTAACAGATCAACTCACACCCCTATGCACCTATTTGCAGACCCAGTTACACCCTCATGCACCCATTCACAGATTCACTTATACCCTGAAGCACCTATTTGCAGATCCACTCACACCCTTATGCACCCATTTGGAGACCCAGTCACACCCTCACACATCCATTCACAGATCCACTGACACCCTGATGTACCCTTTCGCAGACCCACTCACACCCTCACATACCCATTCACAGATCCAGTCACCTTCATGCACCCATTCATACATTCATTGATACCCTGAGGCATCCATAGGCAGACCCAGTCACACACTCATGTGCCCAGTCACAGACCCACTTACACCCTGATGCACCCATTTGCAGACCCAGTCATACCCTCATTCACCCATTCACAGATCTACTCACACCCTGACACACCCATTTGCAGATCACTCAGACTCTGATGCAGTGATTCACAGACTAGGTCACAATCTCATGTATCCTTTCACAGATCCTCTCACAGCCTTACGGACCCATTCAGAGACAAGTCACACCCTCATGCTCCTTTTCATAGATCCGCTCACAGCCTGATGCACCCATTCACAGATTCAGTGACACCCTGATGCACCCATTCATAGATCCTCTCACACTCTGATGCACCTATTTCCAGACCCATTCAGACCCTCATACACCCATTCGCAGATCCACTCACACCCTAATGCTCCCATTCACACATCCACTCATAATGTTTTGCACCTATTCACAGACTCAGCCACACCCTCTTACACCCGTTCACATATTCACTCACACTCTGATGTACCCTTTGTTAGACCCACTCACACTTTCATGCCCCCATCCAGGGACCCAGTCACACCCTTACGTACTCATTCACAGACCCGCTGACACCCTGATGCCCCCATTTGCAGACTCACTCATAGCCTCACACACCCATTTGGAGACCCAGTCACAACCTCTTTCACCCATTCACAGACCCAGTCACATACTCATGCACCCATTCATAGACACTCTCACACCCTGATGCACTAATTTGCAGACCATTCACACCTTGACACACCCATTCAGAGATGCACTCAAAACCTCAGGCACCCATTCACAGACCCAGTCACACCATAATGCACCCATTCATAGATTAACTCACACCATTATGCACCCATTCACAGATCCACTCATACGCACATGCACCTATTTGCAGACTGGGTCCCACTGTAATGCACCCATTCATCCATCCACCCACACCCTGACACACCCATTTGCAGACCCAGTCACACCCTCATGCACTCATTCACAGACCCGGTCACACCCTCATGCATTCATTCATAGATCCTTTTACACAGTGATGTACTCACTCGCAGACCCAGTCACACCCTCATGCACCGATTCACACACCAAATAACATACTGATACACCCATTCAAAGATCCTCTCACACCTTGATGTGTCCATTTGCAGGCCCAGTCACACCCTGAGGCACCCATTCAGAGACCCATTCACTCCCTCACCCACCCATTCATAAATTCACTCACACCCTGACACAACCAT
Source organism: Pleurodeles waltl (assembly GCF_031143425.1). Lineage (NCBI taxonomy): Eukaryota > Metazoa > Chordata > Amphibia > Caudata > Salamandridae > Pleurodeles > Pleurodeles waltl. The sequence goes on from NC_090439.1 coordinate 406,507,454, forward strand.
TCTCAGACCTAGTGTTACTCTCATGCATCCATTCACACATCCAGACATGCCCTAATGCATGCATTGATAGAACTTGTCACACCCTGATGCACACATTTGCAGACCTAGTCACACCCTCATGCACCCATTTGTAGATCCACTCATACCCTGATGCGCCCATTCACAGATCCACCCGCACCTTTATACACCAATTTGCAGACTCAGTCACACCCTCATGCACCCATTCACAGATTCACTCACAATCTGATGCACCCATTTGCAGACCCACTCACACCATCATGCACCCATTCAAAGACCCAGTCACACCCCAGGGACACATTCACCGACCCCCTGACACCCTGATGCACCCATTTGCAGACCCACTCACAGCCTCACACATACATTCAGAGACCCAAGCACACCCTCATACATCCATTTAAGATCAACTCAAACCCTGAGGCACCCATTTGCAGACCCTGTCACACCCTGAAGCACTCTTTCAGAGATCCACTCACACCATGATGCACCCATTCGCAGTCCCAAACACACCCTCATCCACCCATTCACAGACCCGATCACACCATCATGAACCCACTCACAGATCCACTCACAACCTGATGCACCCATTTGCAGATCATTCACACTCTGATGCAGCCATTCAGATTAAGTCACACTTGAGAATTTTGTAACAAATATGCCCCTTCGAAAATGTACTTCAAAGTTGTGATGAACTGGTTCTAGTTTGTTGCTATAGAGAGTGAGCTAAGAGTGCTCTGAGAGAAGAGTCTTAAAGAGAGAGTTCTCACTATGTTAAAATTAAAATGGTTTGTACTCATTGTTGTGTGAAAAGGGTTTACATTCCCACAGAGGTATTGCTAATGATGTGTAGTATAATCTTGAAGTAAGAAAACTACCAAGCTAAATATTTTTTGGGACACCCATTTATTTTTGCAAATTCCTCGCGATGATAGCAATCACCCCATGATTAGGAATAAAAATCAAACCATACTGGGCTTCTTCAGAAAAGTTCTTGAAAGGGTGGACACATGGTAACCATTCATAAATGTGCTTACAAAAATAAAAATGAAATAAATGTTCCTATTTGCTTACATTTGCAGTATCACACAGTGCAAAGTTGAAAAGGTTGCCATTTATGGTTCTTATGCGGTAGAGGGATGAACCATTCATATGCTTAGTTTTGACAATTCCAGAGAGTCTGTCAACAATTAGGAGTCAGCAAACCCTAGACCAATCATAGGGCCACACATTTCAGGAAATACAGAACTTCGTACACAACATATACTTCCAGTAATGTCTGACTTACATCAGGCACAGAGTTGCAAGAACACCCATGATCGTGAATTGCATGCATACCTAGGCCATTGCACTCAAGTTCCACATACTTGTAACACTACATGTGGAAGTACATGCTGCTAGGAGGTTCTACCTACAGTTTCATAATTACGTTGGTAAATAGGGAAGCAGAAGTCTATTGGAAAGCAATTTGCTGTACCAATCTTGGAGAATGTGGGTCTGACAGTCTGACTAAATTGGAGCTGACTTCCAGTGCGACTCTTGGTGATACAAGTGTCATCCACATGACTAACCCCAGTACTCACAGTGGGGCCTACAGGAATGGCCTACAATCCCTACATAATACCATTGGATATGCATTGGCCAACTCAAAACATGTGAGAAACTTAAATTCCACTCATGGAACAAGAGAAATGATTGCCCAACACATCACACCTTGCTATGCGTTCAACACACACAAGTCCATAAACAGCAAACACAACACATATCAGACATATCAAAACTTACTGGAGTGGTCAGGGTCCTCAAATGTCGTCACTTCTCCCACAGTGTAGGGTGCCGGTCCACCTGTAAGGTATGGAAGGAAGAAATGTGCTCAAAATCTGTGCACAGCGCAACAATTTCATAAACATATACAATGTGTAGGCTGAATAAGGAAATGGCAGCGATTCAGACATGATGGTACTGCATCTGATATATTAAAGGCCAACTTGTACATAGCATGGGTCTCCTGTGACAGTTACACACATATCTGCACACATACATTGGCCCTAACTATCATGTGGTTGCAAACATGCCCCTTAATTGGTGACCAGAAAAAAATATGGAGTGTAATCGTCTCATCATGTGCATCCAAGAGAGACATCCAAAGCCTGGTTACTTAAGGACTGCATTACCAGTCAAACATGCCTTGTGGCCATGACACATTAATGACACATAGGTACTGTGAGAAACTGGGGCTGATTGCAGAGGCCCCATAACTTTTTGCCCCCATTTTCCACTTTATGCTGGTGTTTTCCTGACTCTGATGGTGCCCTGGGTACTGCTAACCAGTCCCAGGGCCTGTGCTCTGTGTAAAATGGATATGCAAATTAGGCTAATTATAATTGGCTAAGTTAACCTACCTATAAGTCCCTAGTATATGGTAGGGCATGTAGGTTTAGGGACCACAGCATAGGTGGTGCACACCTAGGTTCATTGCTGAGGTGCCCAGTGTCATTTTAAAAGCAAGCCTGCCTTGCTGGCTGCTTTTAAATTAAAGTTATATGCAAATTCGACTTTGGAATTAAAGGTACTTCCAAAGTCTTAAACTACCTTATTTTTACATATAAGTCACCCCTAAGGTGTGCCCTATGTGCCCCTAGGGCTGGGTGCCATGTAACTATAAGCAGGGACTTTATAAAAATAGATTTATAAGCCCTGGTGAGGTAAAAACAGCCAAATTCGTTTTTCCCTCATTGAAGTAAATGGCCTTCATAGGCTAGAATGGGCAGACTTTATTTTAAATTTTAAAGTCTCCTTAAATGTTACATACCAAGAATTTGGTATCAAATTGATTGTTATAATAAATCCCACAACTTCCAGTTGTTGGATTTAATATAACCAGTTCAGGTAAAAAGTTTAGACTTTACCTAAAAAGTTGCCAATTTCAGCTCTGCATTGTTTTTGCTGCTGTGCTCTGATTGGCCAGCCTGCAGCAGCTTCTGCCAGGCTACTTTAATGAGGTGTGAAGTGGCCTGGCTTCACACAAAGGAATGTGCTTGGGGGAGAGAATCTCCCCTCAGCAGATGGTGAGGCAGGAAGGGGGAGGGCTGCCAAACTGGTCTTCAAAGGCAGAGAAGGACATCTGGAGCACCCAGCAACACCCCAACATCCTGCAACCCCAGACAGCTAGGTGCCCCCTTGATTAGATTAGGAGAGGGCAGGAGAGGGGTGTGTTTATGATTTTTAGCCACACCAGTGGGTGGGCTCAGCCAGATCTCTCCTCCAAAAATCAGATTCATCCATTTTGGATTTTTGGAGACTGTTGCCTTCTGGGATGGATTTTTGCCACACTTCCCAGGAAGTGGTCATCACAGGGGGACGACCCTGTCCCTGATTGGAGAACCAGGGCCCCCCTGCTTTTCACCCAGGAGCAAGGATAAAACTGGCAGACCTGCACCCACGCCTCAGATCCCCTCCAGAATTCAACAAGAAAGGAACTTAAGGAGAAGAAGGACTGCCCTGCTGGACCCCTGGCCTGCACCTGGACCCTGCACTCAGAAAGACTGCACCAGCTGCACACTTGGGCTTCACCACAAGAAGGACTTTGCCTGGCTTCCACTGGTTCAAGGAGGGACTCCCTGTTTGCTACAGGTGAAAAATTGCTATCCAGAGTCCCCTGCACCAACTCCTGAAAAAGTGACCAGCTGACCACTGTCCAGTGGCCAAAAAGGAGTTTGCGCCAGGTGTATTCTGGGAGTTGAAGTCCGCACTTCCCAAGGACCATCACAGAACTTCTGGACCCTTGGGGTGAGCTGTGGACCCCAAAAGAACCTTAAAAGAACATCTGGGTGAAGCCCCAGAAGTTTGGAAAAGATTGGAGAATTTTTGAAAAAAAACTCCATAAAGTGACCGACCCGACGCGGAAATTCAAGCCGGCATGCCTCAACCGCGACCCGGCCTGACTTCGTGGTTCGTCCCGGTAAAGAAAAACATCCAAAAAAGAGACTAAGTCCGAACGTAAAAAGTTGACCGGGACCTTCCAGCCATCGTATCCGAGAAGGGCTCCACGGACGTCGGATCAAGATCCAGGTTTACCCCGGTCGAAGGATTTTCATCTCGAAAAAACGACTAAGTCCGAAGGTAAAAATCACCACCGAGGAAACCGACTTCGCGTATCCGGACAAGGGCTCCAGGAGGTCGGATCCAACTGGCAGGTTCGTCCCGGGGAAGAAAAACATCAAAAAAGAGATTAAGTCAGAAGGTAACTTTTTAACCGAGGCCTCCCGCGACTTGTAGCCGAGCAGGGCTCCATCGCGGTCGGCCTGAAAGTTTGACTTTGCCCCGGTCCTGGTGCAACCAGATGACCCGATTGGCGCTTTTTGTTTCTAAGCGCTAGAAAATAATAATACTTTAAAAATTCATATCTCCGGTTCCCCTGAACCGATTTTAATCGTTTTTGTGTCATTTTAAAGATAAAAATATAAGCTATTTTTATAAATTGGTTTTGGATTTTTAAACTGTTTCCTGTGTTTTATTTAATTACTGTTTTGTGATATTTGAATGCTTTACACTTTGTCTCCTAAGTTAAGCCTTGACGCTCGATGCCAAGCTACCAAGGGTAGAGCTGGGATTAATTTACTGAGACCTAACTGTACTTATGTGGAGGTTTGTGGCTTGTTGCTAGGTGTAGGTACCTACCTGCCCTACCAATAACCCATTTTCCAACATAATTGGAAGCAGCGACGGGATCCTGTACTTGTGTTCAATATCACGTTACAGTTTTAGGTAAAACAAATTAAAAATCCTTTAAATTGTCCTAGTGCAAAAATTGTTTTTAATTTTTAATTTGGATTAATTTCAATAATTGAATTTTTGTAATTTTTCTAAATTCTTGTTTCCAATTTTTGCAAAAAGTTTTTGTTGACACAAAACTAGGGAACCATGGAGCTTGATCTGGCTAGCCTACCCACACTGACAGTAGTCCAGCTTAGGGGGTTGTGTATTGAAAGAGGGTTACCTGCAACCACTGATCTCAGGAAGCAAATCCTGATCACATCCCTGACAGCATGGGCTGAGGCCCAAGAGGTAGAGTCAGAAGAAGCTCCAGAGGAGGGAGAAAGAAGGGAGGATGCAAGCTCTAACCACTCAGGGGAGGGAAGGCATCTGAGCCCAAGTGAGGATGAGGAAGAACGGTCCTCAGTAAATACAGTCACTAGGGGCAGACCCAAAGCTAGTGGTGGGAAGGGGGTCCTTTCAGGAGGAGAGAACCCATCCATCAGAGAAAGAGAGCTGGAGGCCCAGCTAGCATACATAGCTTTGGAAGCAGAGAAGCTGGCCCTAGAAAAGAAAAAGTGGGCATACAAAGAGAAAAGAGATGGAAGCAGCGATAAAGAAGCTGAGGTGTCCATGGGTGGGGGAGTTTGCCCCAGATTACCCAAGGGGGTAGTTCCTGCTTATGTAGAGGGGGATGACATAGATAAGTGGCTGGGGGCCTTTGAGAGGGCACTCCAAATGAGAAGGGTTAGGCCTCAATACTGGGGTTCCCTTTTGTGGGAGTTGGTCCCCAACTCAGGGAGGGATAGGCTTCTGACCTTAAGGGGGGAGGAGGCAGATTCATACCCTAGTATGAAGAGGTGCTTAGCCAAGAAGTTTGGTCTGACCCCAGAGCAATATAGAATGAAGTTCAGGGACACCCAGAAGGTCAGTACCCAGTCTTGGGTTGACTTTGTGGACATTTCACTAAAGGCACTAGAGGGCTGGATTATTGGTAACAAAGTAGATACTTATGAGGGGTTATACAATCTGATCATGAGAGAGCACATCTTGACCAATTGTACCCAAGAAAGGTTACGCCAGCATCTAGTGGACTCTAAGCAGACCAACCCTAGAGAGCTAGGGGAGGCAGCTGATGAGTGGTTGAGAACCAGGGTGGTTGTCAAGTCCCAGGGGGGAGACTCCAAGAAGGGGGGGACAGGTCCCCAAAAACCTAAGGAGGGAGGTGGTAAGCCCACCACAGAGACTCCCTCTGTACCCCAGAACCCTAAGAAGGAGGAGAGTAAATCCCACTCCCACTCTGACAAGCAGAGACAGGGAGACCCAGGGTTAAAAAAACTCTTGGACAGTAGGGCTTGCTTTGACTGTCAGCAGACAGGTCACTTCAGAGGAGATGCAGCCTGTCCAAGGAAGGTGGTTAGCACTGGGCTGTCCAGTGTAGCCATAGAGGAGGATTCCTCAGATGATGAAGTCCTCCTAGCATTGTGCTGGGAGACAGGACCAGATGGTAAGCTGGTGATCCCTGAGGGTGGGAGTAGGCACTTCCACCACATTCAAGTGAATGGGATCCCTACCACTGGCCTGAGAGACACCTGTGCCAGTCACACTATAGTGAGTGACCGGTTAGTGACCCCAGACATGTATGTCCCAGGAAAGACAAAGAAAGTCAGGATAGCCACAGGGGAGGTCACCTCCAAACCTGTAGCCATAGTGCCCCTAGAGAGGGAGGGTATCCTTGACTGGATTAGGGTGGTAGTCAGTGCTGACCTTCCCCTAGATTGTATCCTGGGCAATGACCTCCCAGAGGTGAGTCTGGTCACAGATGGGGTGGTCGCCCCGGGCACCCCCCCAACCCAAAGTCCTGGGGAGTCAGTCCCTACAGTTAGGAGACAGGGGTCCCCAAGAAAAGGAAAGAAGAAAAGGAAGGGTAGGCCACTCTTAAAGAGAGTTCCAGGGAGCCAAGGGCCTTCTGCCCCAGTAAGGGGGGAGCCCGGAGTTGGCACTGGTGAGGCCTCACCTGACCCTAAGGAAGTCCTGAGTAGTCAGGCAGCTGTCCAGATGCAGGGTGTTGCCCCTGCACAGACAGAAGGGAGAGTGGAAGGAGGGTGTCTGCCACAGGAGGTGGTAGCCCCCCACTCTAGACAGCAAGAGGGGTGCCAGGACCCCAAAGAAGCCCCTAAAGCAGCTCAGCCACCTGTCAGTGGAGAGCTTAGGGTGTGGTTCTGGGTACTGACAGCTGTCAGTAGCCTCTGCTGGGTGCTAGCCTTCCTGGCAGCACTGTACTTGGCCTGAGAGGCAGACCCCAGGGCCAATAGCAAAGTAGGCCCCCTGACCCTATTGGTCATGGTGGGGTTGCTCAAGTGTTGGGTGACCTCTTTGGGTAAGCTAGGTGTTGCCCTAGCAAAGTTTGGAGTAGGGGAGGTGGGCACCTCACTACCCAAGTTGGCAGAGAGAAAGGAGGAAGACCCCGCTAGAGGGAAGTTTCAGTTTGAGTTGGGTCCTTTTACTGTTGGGATGGCTTCACTACCCATAGGGAGTGACCCTGACAGGAGGATATAAGGCAGAGTAGGCCCTGCAAAGGGACAGCCAGTTTTCTTCACTGTCTTCCTCGCCTAACAAGCCAGGAAGACTCTCCCAGGGTTGGGCTGAGTCTCCTGGGCGTGTGGGCTGGGGGGGGGTTGTGTGAGAAACTGGGGCTGATTGCAGAGGCCCCATAACTTTTTGCCCCCATTTTCCACTTTATGCTGGTGTTTTCTTGACTCTGATGGTGCCCTGGGTACTGCTAACCAGTCCCAGGGCCTGTGCTCTGTGTAAAATGGATATGCAAATTAGGCTAATTATAATTGGCTAAGTTAACCTACCTATAAGTCCCTAGTATATGGTAGGGCATGTAGGTTTAGGGACCAAAGCATAGGTGGTGCACACCTAGGTGCATTGCTGAGGTGCCCAGTGTCATTTTAAAAGCAAGCCTGCCTTGCTGGCTGCTTTTAAATTAAAGTTATGCAAATTCGACTTTGGAATTAAAGGTACTTCCAAAGTCTTAAACTACCTTATTTTTACATATAAGTCACCCCTAAGGTGTGCCCTATGTGCCCCTAGGGCTGGGTGCCATGTAACTATAAGCAGGGACTTTATAAAAATAGATTTATAAGCCCTGGTGAGGTAAAAACAGCCAAATTCGTTTTTCCCTCATTGAAGTAAATGGCCTTCATAGGCTAGAATGGGCAGACTTTATTTTAAATTTTAAAGTCTCCTTAAATGTTACATACCAAGAATTTGGTATCAAATTGATTGTTATAATAAATCCCACAACTTCCAGTTGTTGGATTTAATATAACCAGTTCAGGTAAAAGGTTTAGACTTTACCTAAAAAGTTGCCAATTTCAGCTCTGCATTGTTTTTGCTGCTGTGCTCTGATTGGCCAGCCTGCAGCAGCTTCTGCCAGGCTACTTTAATGAGGTGTGAAGTGGCCTGGCTTCACACAAAGGAATGTGCTTGGGGGAGAGAATCTCCCCTCAGCAGATGGTGAGGCAGGAAGGGGGAGGGCTGCCAAACTGGTCTTCAAAGGCAGAGAAGGACATCTGGAGCACCCAGCAACACCCCCACATCCTGCAACCCCAGACAGCTAGGTGCCCCCTTGATTAGATTAGGAGAGGGCAGGAGAGGGGTGTGTTTATGATTTTTAGCCACACCAGTGGGTGGGCTCAGCCAGATCTCTCCTCCAAAAATCAGATTCATCCATTTTGGATTTTTGGAGACTGTTGCCTTCTGGGATGGATTTTTGCCACACTTCCCAGGAAGTGGTCATCACAGGGGGACGACCCTGTCCCTGATTGGAGAACCAGGGCCCCCCTGCTTTTCACCCAGGAGCAAGGATAAAACTGGCAGACCTGCACCCACGCCTCAGATCCTCTCCAGAATTCAACAAGAAAGGAACTTAAGGAGAAGAAGGACTGCCCTGCTGGACCCCTGGCCTGCACCTGGACCCTGCACTCAGAAAGACTGCACCAGCTGCACACTTGGGCTTCACCACAAGAAGGACTTTGCCTGGCTTCCACTGGTTCAAGGAGGGACTCCCTGTTTGCTACAGGTGAAAAATTGCTATCCAGAGTCCCCTGCACCAACTCCTGAAAAAGTGACCAGCTGACCACTGTCCAGTGGCCAAAAAGGAGTTTGCGCCAGGTGTATTCTGGGAGTTGAAGTCCGCACTTCCCAAGGACCATCACAGAACTTCTGGACCCTTGGTGTGAGCTGTGGACCCCAAAAGAACCTTAAAAGAACATCTGGGTGAAGCCCCAGAAGTTTGGAAAAGATTGGAGAATTTTTGAAAAAAAAGCTCCATAAAGTGACCGACCCGACGCGGAAATTCAAGCCGGCTTGCCTCAACCGCGACCCGGCCTGACTTCGTGGTTCGTCCCGGTAAAGAAAAACATCCAAAAAAGAGACTAAGTCCGAACGTAAAAAGTTGACCGGGACCTTCCAGCCATCGTATCCGAGAAGGGCTCCACAGACGTCGGATCAAGATCCAGGTTTACCCCGGTCGAAGGATTTTCATCTCGAAAAAACGACTAAGTCCGAAGGTAAAAATCACCACCGAGGAAACCGACTTCGCGTATCCGGACAAGGGCTCCAGGAGGTCGGATCCAACTGGCAGGTTCGTCCCGGGGAAGAAAAACATCAAAAAAGAGATTAAGTCAGAAGGTAACTTTTTAACCGAGGCCTCCCGCGACTTGTAGCCGAGCAGGGCTCCATCGCGGTCGGCCTGAAAGTTTGACTTTGCCCCGGTCCTGGTGCAACCAGATGACCCGATTGGCGCTTTTTGTTTCTAAGCGCTAGAAAATAATAATACTTTAAAAATTCATATCTCCAGTTCCCCTGAACCGATTTTAATCGTTTTTGTGTCATTTTAAAGATAAAAATATAAGCTATTTTTATAAATTGGTTTTGGATTTTTAAACTGTTTCCTGTGTTTTATTTAATTACTGTTTTGTGATATTTGAATGCTTTACACTTTGTCTCCTAAGTTAAGCCTTGACGCTCGATGCCAAGCTACCAAGGGTAGAGCTGGGATTAATTTACTGAGACCTAACTGTACTTATGTGGAGGTTTGTGGCTTGTTGCGAGGTGTAGGTACCTACCTGCCCTACCAATAACCCATTTTCCAACATAATTGGAAGCAGCGACGGGATCCTGTACTTGTGTTCAATATCACGTTACAGTTTTAGGTAAAACAAATTAAAAATCCTTTAAATTGTCCTAGTGCAAAAATTGTTTTTAATTTTTAATTTGGATTAATTTCAATAATTGAATTTTTGTAATTTTTCTAAATTCTTGTTTCCAATTTTTGCAAAAAGTTTTTGTTGACACAAAACTAGGGAACCATGGAGCTTGATCTGGCTAGCCTACCCACACTGACAATAGTCCAGCTTAGGGGGTTGTGTATTGAAAGAGGGTTACCTGCAACCACTGATCTCAGGAAGCAAATCCTGATCACATCCCTGACAGCATGGGCTGAGGCCCAAGAGGTAGAGTCAGAAGAAGCTCCAGAGGAGGGAGAAAGAAGGGAGGATGCAAGCTCTAACCACTCAGGGGAGGGAAGGCATCTGAGCCCAAGTGAGGATGAGGAAGAACGGTCCTCAGTAAATACAGTCACTAGGGGCAGACCCAAAGCTAGTGGTGGGAAGGGGGTCCTTTCAGGAGGAGAACCCATCCATCAGAGAAAGAGAGCTGGAGGCCCAGCTAGCATACATAGCTTTGGAAGCAGAGAAGCTGGCCCTAGAAAAGAAAAAGTGGGCATACAAAGAGAAAAGAGATGGAAGCAGCGATAAAGAAGCTGAGGTGTCCATGGGTGGGGGAGTTTGCCCCAGATTACCCAAGGGGGTAGTTCCTGCTTATGTAGAGGGGGATGACATAGATAAGTGGCTGGGGGCCTTTGAGAGGGCACTCCAAATGAGAAGGGTTAGGCCTCAATACTGGGGTTCCCTTTTGTGGGAGTTGGTCCCCAACTCAGGGAGGGATAGGCTTCTGACCTTAAGGGGGGAGGAGGCAGATTCATACCCTAGTATGAAGAGGTGCTTAGCCAAGAAGTTTGGTCTGACCCCAGAGCAATATAGAATGAAGTTCAGGGACACCCAGAAGGTCAGTACCCAGTCTTGGGCTGACTTTGTGGACATTTCACTAAAGGCACTAGAGGGCTGGATTATTGGTAACAAAGTAGATACTTATGAGGGGTTATACAATCTGATCATGAGAGAGCACATCTTGACCAATTGTACCCAAGAAAGGTTACGCCAGCATCTAGTGGACTCTAAGCAGACCAACCCTAGAGAGCTAGGGGAGGCAGCTGATGAGTGGTTGAGAACCAGGGTGGTTGTCAAGTCCCAGGGGGGAGACTCCAAGAAGGGGGGGACAGGTCCCCAAAAACCTAAGGAGGGAGGTGGTAAGCCCACCACAGAGACTCCCTCTGTACCCCAGAACCCTAAGAAGGAGGAGAGTAAATCCCACTCCCACTCTGACAAGCAGAGACAGGGAGACCCAGGGTTAAAAAAACTCTTGGACAGTAGGGCTTGCTTTGACTGTCAGCAGACAGGTCACTTCAGAGGAGATGCAGCCTGTCCAAGGAAGGTGGTTAGCACTGGGCTGTCCAGTGTAGCCATAGAGGAGGATTCCTCAGATGATGAAGTCCTCCTAGCATTGTGCTGGGAGACAGGACCAGATGGTAAGCTGGTGATCCCTGAGGGTGGGAGTAGGCACTTCCACCACATTCAAGTGAATGGGATCCCTACCACTGGCCTGAGAGACACCTGTGCCAGTCACACTATAGTGAGTGACCGGTTAGTGACCCCAGACATGTATGTCCCAGGAAAGACAAAGAAAGTCAGGATAGCCACAGGGGAGGTCACCTCCAAACCTGTAGCCATAGTGCCCCTAGAGAGGGAGGGTATCCTTGACTGGATTAGGGTGGTAGTCAGTGCTGACCTTCCCCTAGATTGTATCCTGGGCAATGACCTCCCAGAGGTGAGTCTGGTCACAGATGGGGTGGTCGCCCCGGGCACCCCCCCAACCCAAAGTCCTGGGGAGTCAGTCCCTACAGTTAGGAGACAGGGGTCCCCAAGAAAAGGAAAGAAGAAAAGGAAGGGTAGGCCACTCTTAAAGAGAGTTCCAGGGAGCCAAGGGCCTTCTGCCCCAGTAAGGGGGGAGCCCGGAGTTGGCACTGGTGAGGCCTCACCTGACCCTAAGGAAGTCCTGAGTAGTCAGGCAGCTGTCCAGATGCAGGGTGTTGCCCCTGCACAGACAGAAGGGAGAGTGGAAGGAGGGTGTCTGCCACAGGAGGTGGTAGCCCCCCACTCTAGACAGCAAGAGGGGTGCCAGGACCCCAAAGAAGCCCCTAAAGCAGCTCAGCCACCTGTCAGTGGAGAGCTTAGGGTGTGGTTCTGGGTACTGACAGCTGTCAGTAGCCTCTGCTGGGTGCTAGCCTTCCTGGCAGCACTGTACTTGGCCTGAGAGGCAGACCCCAGGGCCAATAGCAAAGTAGGCCCCCTGACCCTATTGGTCATGGTGGGGTTGCTCAAGTGTTGGGTGACCTCTTTGGGTAAGCTAGGTGTTGCCCTAGCAAAGTTTGGAGTAGGGGAGGTGGGCACCTCACTACCCAAGTTGGCAGAGAGAAAGGAGGAAGACCCCGCTAGAGGGAAGTTTCAGTTTGAGTTGGGTCCTTTTACTGTTGGGATGGCTTCACTACCCATAGGGAGTGACCCTGACAGGAGGATATAAGGCAGAGTAGGCCCTGCAAAGGGACAGCCAGTTTTCTTCACTGTCTTCCTCGCCTAACAAGCCAGGAAGACTCTCCCAGGGTTGGGCTGAGTCTCCTGGGCGTGTGGGCTGGGGGGGGGTTGTGTGAGAAACTGGGGCTGATTGCAGAGGCCCCATAACTTTTTGCCCCCATTTTCCACTTTATGCTGGTGTTTTCTTGACTCTGATGGTGCCCTGGGTACTGCTAACCAGTCCCAGGGCCTGTGCTCTGTGTAAAATGGATATGCAAATTAGGCTAATTATAATTGGCTAAGTTAACCTACCTATAAGTCCCTAGTATATGGTAGGGCATGTAGGTTTAGGGACCAAAGCATAGGTGGTGCACACCTAGGTGCATTGCTGAGGTGCCCAGTGTCATTTTAAAAGCAAGCCTGCCTTGCTGGCTGCTTTTAAATTAAAGTTATGCAAATTCGACTTTGGAATTAAAGGTACTTCCAAAGTCTTAAACTACCTTATTTTTACATATAAGTCACCCCTAAGGTGTGCCCTATGTGCCCCTAGGGCTGGGTGCCATGTAACTATAAGCAGGGACTTTATAAAAATAGATTTATAAGCCCTGGTGAGGTAAAAACAGCCAAATTCGTTTTTCCCTCATTGAAGTAAATGGCCTTCATAGGCTAGAATGGGCAGACTTTATTTTAAATTTTAAAGTCTCCTTAAATGTTACATACCAAGAATTTGGTATCAAATTGATTGTTATAATAAATCCCACAACTTCCAGTTGTTGGATTTAATATAACCAGTTCAGGTAAAAGGTTTAGACTTTACCTAAAAAGTTGCCAATTTCAGCTCTGCATTGTTTTTGCTGCTGTGCTCTGATTGGCCAGCCTGCAGCAGCTTCTGCCAGGCTACTTTAATGAGGTGTGAAGTGGCCTGGCTTCACACAAAGGAATGTGCTTGGGGGAGAGAATCTCCCCTCAGCAGATGGTGAGGCAGGAAGGGGGAGGGCTGCCAAACTGGTCTTCAAAGGCAGAGAAGGACATCTGGAGCACCCAGCAACACCCCCACATCCTGCAACCCCAGACAGCTAGGTGCCCCCTTGATTAGATTAGGAGAGGGCAGGAGAGGGGTGTGTTTATGATTTTTAGCCACACCAGTGGGTGGGCTCAGCCAGATCTCTCCTCCAAAAATCAGATTCATCCATTTTGGATTTTTGGATACTGTTGCCTTCTGGGATGGATTTTTGCCACACTTCCCAGGAAGTGGTCATCACAGGGGGACGACCCTGTCCCTGATTGGAGAACCAGGGCCCCCCTGCTTTTCACCCAGGAGCAAGGATAAAACTGGCAGACCTGCACCCACGCCTCAGATCCTCTCCAGAATTCAACAAGAAAGGAACTTAAGGAGAAGAAGGACTGCCCTGCTGGACCCCTGGCCTGCACCTGGACCCTGCACTCAGAAAGACTGCACCAGCTGCACACTTGGGCTTCACCACAAGAAGGACTTTGCCTGGCTTCCACTGGTTCAAGGAGGGACTCCCTGTTTGCTACAGGTGAAAAATTGCTATCCAGAGTCCCCTGCACCAACTCCTGAAAAAGTGACCAGCTGACCACTGTCCAGTGGCCAAAAAGGAGTTTGCGCCAGGTGTATTCTGGGAGTTGAAGTCCGCACTTCCCAAGGACCATCACAGAACTTCTGGACCCTTGGGGTGAGCTGAGGACCCCAAAAGAACCTTAAAAGAACATCTGGGTGAAGCCCCAGAAGTTTGGAAAAGATTGGAGAATTTTTGAAAAAAAAGCTCCATAAAGTGACCGACCCGACGCGGAAATTCAAGCCGGCTTGCCTCAACCGCGACCCGGCCTGACTTCGTGGTTCGTCCCGGTAAAGAAAAACATCCAAAAAAGAGACTAAGTCCGAACGTAAAAAGTTGACCGGGACCTTCCAGCCATCGTATCCGAGAAGGGCTCCACGGACGTCGGATCAAGATCCAGGTTTACCCCGGTCGAAGGATTTTCATCTAGAAAAAACGACTAAGTCCGAAGGTAAAAATCACCACCGAGGAAACCGACTTCGCGTATCCGGACAAGGGCTCCAGGAGGTCGGATCCAACTGGCAGGTTCGTCCCGGGGAAGAAAAACATCAAAAAAGAGATTAAGTCAGAAGGTAACTTTTTAACCGAGGCCTCCCGCGACTTGTAGCCGAGCAGGGCTCCATCGCGGTCGGCCTGAAAGTTTGACTTTGCCCCGGTCCTGGTGCAACCAGATGACCCGATTGGCGCTTTTTGTTTCTAAGCGCTAGAAAATAATAATACTTTAAAAATTCATGTCTCCGGTTCCCCTGAACCGATTTTAATCGTTTTTGTGTCATTTTAAAGATAAAAATATAAGCTATTTTTATAAATTGGTTTTGGATTTTTAAACTGTTTCCTGTGTTTTATTTAATTACTGTTTTGTGATATTTGAATGCTTTACACTTTGTCTCCTAAGTTAAGCCTTGACGCTCGATGCCAAGCTACCAAGGGTAGAGCTGGGATTAATTTACTGAGACCTAACTGTACTTATGTGGAGGTTTGTGGCTTGTTGCTAGGTGTAGGTACCTACCTGCCCTACCAATAACCCATTTTCCAACAGGTACAATGTACAGAGGGAGGGGCAGGGACTTTTGTAAGCCCTCCTGTTGTTACATTTGATTTAATTGATGTGGCCCAGCTATGGTGATTTGCACCAACCATGGAGATGTGAAGCCATGTGCATACCTTTGGACTGCCATCCATATTTGGAATGTGGCACAACTAACTCCAACAAACATTCTAAGATGTTAGCTGAGGGCACCTTAAACCTTTTCACAATGTTTTCAAATCCAGATCTGACATGTATACAAAAAGATCAAGGAACACAGTAATCCCAAACATTCATAGTACTTCCGTGAACGCTTTCCTTCCACACTCACCAGACTCACATGAGACGCAAATACAGGTTTGGTAGAAAAAAAATGACGCATAACGCTAGGAACATCAAAATTTCAGTGCATTAACTGGTTTTGGGCAATTTTTCTGTGTTTTGTTATGTTACATTTGGGACACATCAGAGATAGGCAGATTGAACACACTATGGTGTTGATGGTGTATGTTCACATGTGTGACATCATACTGCAGCGGACCATGATCCGCTACTCCCTTCACAGTATTTTTACGGTTGGCTGATGCAATATTTGGTCATAAGTGTGGCCTACATATATGTGTTGCACAAATTGTGCATGTTTGGCACAAGGAGAGGATAGCAATGTGACGCACATATGTACAATACCTAAATGCCTTTGGCTCAAAGTGTGTGCTTTGGCAACTAATGTATTTGTTGACCAAGTGTGTGTGTATCACATGAAGCATTATTGCACATATACTTGTATGAATGTGACGTCCATGTGTCCAATCCTTAGATGCAAGTCATTGTGGAAATGAGAGAGGGCATGTGTTAGTAATACATGTAGCAACATCCGTAATGTGGACTTCCAAGATTTAGGGTAACGTAGACACCACATGTGACATAGCATGCATCAGATAGATGGCAGACGCTTGTTCATGTCAATGGTCCACATTTTCAACATCCTATGTCCTAGAGTATTGGTAACATCTTCCTAGGCACTAGTTGGTGAATCCCACAGTGAGTCATACACATGCATTGAGGATGTGGGTACCATGTTCTTTGCACAGACAGACAGGGGTGAATCCCAAATGTATGATGACACCACAGCTGAGGCCATAGAAGTGAGCCCCAACTATGAAGTGGCTGTGGTGGACCAGCATACAAGACAGCACGTGTCCACTTATTTCCAGTGATCAATTGCACATAGGTGTCTTGTTCATGTGTGTGGTCCAATTATGATCCTGTATATTGTTTTGGGTGTAATTTGTCACAGTTCGGTACAGGACTCATCATGAGTCAGTGGCAGCTATTCCTGTATCTACTGAGTATCCTTGGTTGATCAATGTGAGTAAAGTGGATGAGGACATGTGAACCTACCTGGGATGGTCCCACCCTGTCACTAAAGACGTGTAATGAGACAGTCAACAGGGCAACCTTGGTGTGCTGAGTGAGATAATGTCTCAGGTGTCATGTTCCGGCAGGTGTCATTACAACATTTGTACACAGGTTAGCCTCTGCAATTCCCACTGCATCTGGGAACATCATAGCCTATGTGCTGATTATTCTCACAGCTATTCACTACACACGGCCCATCAATATGTTGTGAGCACTGTGATTCTGTGTGTGAACTGTCATGGTCCTGACATGTGTGTTTTTTTCATGGACATTATCAGAGGTTGCTGGTTCTGCTGAAAGCCCCATCCCCAATCCTTGCCTACGGCCCTGGGACACTGTCACACTTTGTCATTCATACATAAATGAGACCCAGACAAGGGATGGGCCATGAATTTTGCTTTTCACAGAGGATTTTACTCAAATGGTACAGTTAAAAGGCAGATGATGTTATACAATGTATTCGGGTATGGATTGAAGAAGCCCATGCCCAATACCCCCTGATGAATGAGAGGTTTGCTAACACAAGTGTGGTACATATGACACAGGGATACTTTAGTGTAATGCACAGACAGATGCCAGTCAGGCTGACAGAATGCAGGGTGATTCAGGATCCAGCAATTTGACAAGTTACATAATCAGTGGTCTGACTCAGACTGTTTAGAGGACGAACTAGACAGTTGACATGTCAAACTGTGTATGTTCTGTGTTTTTGAAGGTGACAAATGAACCCAAGGGCTGTGTTACCCAGCTTAATTAGTATCAATGCTTAACGGTGTAATTGACAAAATGGCAACTCCTATGCTGTTCCAGGCATCAGCAGGGGCAGTGCTTGTTGAAATGGGTGGTGTGCATGGAGGTGATCACAGATGTGGGCTGCATCTGTTTCTCACCAGTCCTGTAGGTGAGATTTCCATTCTAAGAGCCAACAGACATTTTCACACGGGAAGCAATCTACCGGTGCTAGCAGGACTTTGAAACTAGAAGACAATGTATAAATTAACCTGACGTCCATGCAGTCAGATGTTCCATGACAATGGCATACCATAGGAAGGGTGTAGCACACTGGATTGCTAATGTTGGTCTGTGTGTGTAGAGGAGGGAATATCAGGGTACACATCTTAGTATTCCAGGGAACTCTTCCGACAGGTGGGTTGTGACCAGGTGCATGGGTGTGTCAGGAGTTAGGAAATGGGCTGACATGTACCTGGAATGTCATGTGTGCAATGCTGCTCATATGTGTGGCACTTGCGCTGTCTATGTTCGGCTTCTATGGAACTCTGGTGACAGATAGTCCTTGCAAATATTGGATGCAGTTAGACTTACTGCTGTCAAGGGTCTGGTCAGACATTCCTGTTACTGATGCAAAAGCACATTGACTGCCCCATGTATGAGGCTTGTTTTCCCCTTATTGAGTGATGGTGTCTTAGTTGTGTGCCATATGCTGCGTTCGACATTGATTTCAACATGTATGTGTGAAATAGGTGCGGTCCTCTGCTATTGGCCTTCAAACGAGAACTGTACATGATAGATTTCCTTTACAGTGTGTGTATGTGACCATTGTATGTTAGGCATCACATTAGCTCTGGGATTTTCAGTGTCCTAATCAGTATCTCAGCAATGCTCCATGAGGCAACACTCTTATTCCGATAAATAGAGATGAAGGTGTGCAAAAATGAATAGCCAGACCATGATATGGTGATTATTATAGGTGTTTATTTAAATTAGTTAACTAAAGTGGTGAAGGTGATTATATTTAAAAGAAATTGTTGACGATATGTTGACGCCTGCGTATACCAGCGGCCGTGTTCTGTAGTTTCCCGTCATGTTGCAGGCCAGCATCCTCTTCTTCCTTCTCTTCAGGCATGTGTGGCTCTGGTTCCAGGAGGGGAATGTTCCTTTTGATGCAAATGTTGTGCAATATTGCACATGTTAGGATGATCTTACAGACCATCTCCGGGGAATATAGGAGGCTACCACCAGTGATGCTGAGGCACCGGAAACTTGACTTAAGGATGCCGAAGGTACTCTCGACTATGCTGCGTTTCCTCCTATGTGCGTTGCTGTAGGCACGCTCTGCAGCAGTACTCAGGTTGCCAATAGGTGTCATAATCCATGGCTGGATGCCATACCCCTGATCAGCTGCAAGAGAAAATGAATGGGATCATGTTGATGTAGCTGGCCCCATTTAAATCACCTTGCATGGCAGTAGTTGTCTTGTGTTGTCTGTGACTCTTTTGTGTTACAATGTAGCATCCTAGGCTTGTAGGATGTACCATCTGCATTGTGTTGTTTCCTTGGCTGAACAAGTGTTTGGCTGCTGACCGGTTGTCAGCAGTATGTTTTGGGATTTGCAGTACAGTGTGCCCTCCCTAGCATTGTGACTTGTGATACAGGTGTCCCTGTGTCTTCACTGGGGGTGAGATGATAGTTCCATACACTGGTTAAAATTGACAGTGTTGTTAACACGTTCAAATCAATGTACCCTGGACATCCCATACCTTTAGACTTATGCAATGGATTCATGTAAACGTCATTGGGACACTTACATTTTGCAAGGTGATATTTAGGCAACCCACTCCACACGCTGTGATCTTTTACATCTTAACATTAGGCTGTACAGTAATTTCAGATGTGTGACAGGTTCATTACAGACCTAAGAAACATTGCTAGAGATGTCACGACCTCAGTGTGTTCCTGTTCACATGTTGCTGTTGTGGTGTATGTGTTGTGTGTCCTAGAGGGTTGCTGTGCAGTGTGTATATAAGTAGGTTTTTGTACTTACCAACAAGTAGTCCATTGCCATACCGTCCATCCTGGAAGTGTTCATTGATGGAGCAGTGACGGAAGATGAAGGAGTCATGTACACTCCCGGGATATTTAGCCACGATGTTGGTGATCAATCCCTGGTGATTTACAATGGCCTGCACATTGATAGAATGTGTGTGCTTCCTGTTGCAGTAGAGGTGTTCAGTTGCAGCAGGTGGCACAAGGCGTACATGTGTGCAGTCAATTGCACCAAGCACAAGTGGGAAGCCACTGATGAGGTAGAACCCCTGTTTTGTTTCCTGCTACTTCTGCAGTGTGTTAGGGAAACAGATGTGGCGGGGTGTAAGTCCAATGATGGCATCCAGTACTTTGGGCAAAAAGGCTGAGAATGATGGTTGTGATATTAAGGCAACCAGGGCACCAGTTGTTTGAAATGAGCCACTTGCCAGCATATGAAGTACGGCAAGCAGCTTGGTTTCTGTTGGGATGGTGCGGGGTGTCAGCAAAGTGGGGCCAACTGCGGTTCAATGTTGCGCAGCAGCTGCTGAATGGCCTGCCAGTTCAAACTGTACTTCTGGATGATGTTGTGATCCCTGAGGCCATGAAGGGTTGTTCTGGGGCGGAATATCCTCTCCAGGCTTCTGCGCTGCCTTTGGGGTCCCTGCTGGTGTTGTTGTAGCTGCTGTTGTTGCTGCTGGGCTCTGCGTCTGCATGCATGCTGGATTAGGATCACCTCCATGTCTCCCTGTTGCTGCTCTGCTGCTCTGCTGTTGCTTCTGTGTGTTCTGATTAAATACAGGTGTGTTTGCCGCATTTTAACGCCTGCCCTGACCCAGGCGTTAATTTTTTACGCAAAACGGGCGGTGCGCCATTTTCCAGCTCCGCCTCCCGGCCGTGCGTCATTTTTGCCCGAAAGCATAAATACGACACACGCCCGTTTAAGTAATTTTTTGGACGGGGACGCCTACCTTGCATATGATTAACGCAAGGCAGGTTGCCGCATCCCAAAAAATATGCACACGTAGAATTTTGTCGTCCTCGGGCGTCAAAGTTTAAATACGGGGCAATGTTTGCGCTGAATGTGCGTCAAAACTTTTCACGCACATTCGGCGCAGACAGAGTATAAATATGCCCCTATGTGGTGAACTAGAAAGTCAGCAAAATGAAGTACAAAAGAAACAAAGTTTGACATCAAGCAAGAAAGGAGTAATAGTACATGATATCAAAAGAAAAAAAGCCTACAATGAACCACAGAGTTTAACTAGAAGGCAGCACCAGTTCAAGGAAATAAGAGTTAGAATGTTCCATAGCTGAGTAATCCAGAATCTAAAGACAAATATGAAGCAGTATGAAAGAAGAAGAGAAGATGTTAGACAAAAGGAACATGTTGGAGGTATGGTTGATAAGGTGTTTGCTCTGAAGTATTTATTTTGATTTTAAGCAGAATGAAAACATTTGATAAAATAGTGTTGAGTATGAGGAGAAAAAGGCAAAAGGAAAGTCTTATAAACAGAACTAACCTTTGCAACGTTTTAGTGGTGAATGTGGACATACTTCTAGTACTGAGCCTTTATTTAATGAAGAAAGATTCCCGGAAGAAAACACACTAGTGCATACAGTCGATTAATCTGGACTGTATTATGAGATAAAAGATGGTTCTCCTATAGAGAAAGAGGTGATGGTACCTAGAAATCTAGATGAAGTTATAGATGGAGAGGTTTGGGGAAGGCGTAAATAAGCACCTATGTATAAGTGGAAATGTAGTAGTATTTGTAGTGTTTGTCAGGAATCAATTGACACACTGAGAATTTATTTACGTACTTCTCATGCAAAAGTGCTAAAACAAAAATTGTACTTTTGCAAAGACTAGATTCATGCAAAATTAGAAAATATACAAATCTACAGGGACATTAACTTGCATGTTTATCTAAGAAAGTGTGCCAAAACACCTTTCATCATTTTAGAATGTTAGTTTTACACCACTAGCGAATGCAAACTCTAATTAGGAGGATTTGTCATGTGTAGAGTCCTGAAATTTGTTTAGGGGAAATGAATAGAGTTCTTTTGTATGGTACAGTGGCAGAGTTAGAAAAGGTTTGTGATCATGTACAGTTTTGTTTCTTTGGATCTGAAGAGGAGTGCAGAGAAAATGAACACTTGGCACCTGCAAATGTAGTAGAACAAGTGTTTGGTATTATTGTTGATAACTTTAAAGGCAAATTTAGAACGTTTAAAACAGTCTATTCACACATATGCTGCCGACGTACTCACTACAAAAGTCAAACTTGTTATGTTATTGCATTTTCAAAAACTGAAGATGGTTATAGAAATAAGCGGTGAGACTTTGCAGTTTCTTTATTTCTAGAGGAATGCTTTGATTGTTGCACACAACAAATTATATGTAAGTATTCTTATAATAAATTAAAGGATAATAAAATGCCACCTAGAGCAGTGTATAACAAGTTAGAACTAGTTTCCATTTCACAAGAATTGCAAGACTTGAATATTTATGAGTTTATACTTATACAATATATCCACATTTTAAGCAATTGTCTGTATGGAGCCAAAGACAGTAAAATTGCCTCCATCTGAGCTCCAAAAGAGTCTAAAAGGTAGAGTTGTTTACTTGTCATTTGATTTTAAACAGAATGTTGAAACTGTAGGTGTGTAAAGAGATTTGGAAGAAGGTCTTGTGATTCCAGTCAATGATGTACCTACCAACAGTAAAAGGATATTACAAGAGTTAATAGATGTTAGAAAAGTAAATAAAGCAACATTAATTTTGGTACAAAATAACATTTACTTTAGGAATGTAGATGTTCTTTAAGATATTTCACATTTGGAGGATGGTATACTACCATCAAGAGGTCAAATTGAAAAGGTGGATCAATCGAGAACAGAAACAATTTATGAACACTACAGTATTCTTCCCCTACATTCTAAAGAGACTATAGGAAATACTATTGATCTATTTCAAATGAAAGAAGCTCTAGGACGTGTGTGGAGGAAAAGCTTAAAAGCTTTTTGTTTTCCACATCTGTTTCCTACTGGAGTAGGAGGTAGGTATAATGACTGGCCTGTACAAATCCCAGCAGCTGTGTACAGGTCAACTAGACTATATTCAGAGAACCCTAGATTTCAACAGTGTATTCCTTATATAGTTCATCTACTTTTTGAGAGTGACTTGTCTGGGTTGTCCTATGAAGTAAATCACATCCTAAAAATACTAGTGCATCTGTAGAATCTGACAGCAAGAGAATTTGTTAATAAAGTTAATGGAAAAGATTAAAGCCTTGAATACAACTTAATAATTTTGATGTCATGTCAATGTGATACAAAAGAGTATTCGTATCATCGTCATGGTGAGTTGAAATGCATGTTGAGAAACCAAGGATCACCTACTTGGTTTCTTACACTCAGTTTTGCTGAGTATGCATGGGATGACCTCCTTGAATTCTTTCGAGAAGCGAACTCAAACATAAAAGACATCAATCTGAAGATACCAGGAGATTTGTGGTTCTTGGATCCTGCAAACGTTTGCAGATGTTTTAACCACAGATTTCAAGCAATGATTGCTTTCATCTGTAACAAAAATAATCCTCCTCTTGGTGAATAGACTGATTTATTGTGGTGCAAAGAGTACCAAACTAGAGGTGCTCCACATATTCACATGTTGTTATGGGTAAAAGATGCCCCAAAGTTCAGAATAGACACTGATGAGTCTGTCTTTTCTTTCATAGAACATTATCTTACATGCACCATTCTACTGATCTCAAACAGAGTAATTCGATCTTATGAATGCAGAGACAGCTTGAGCTCTGTAAGTTTGTTCTTCAAGTCCAGAGGAATCATGTGTGCAAACCTAGGCCTCAGAGACAGTAATAATAGAGTATTCAAGTATAGTACTTTGCAGAATTTGATCCACAGAGTACAGACATTCTAAAGGCTAACATGCTGGATACATACTACCCAAGAAGAAGTCATCGTCTTGAAAACATGTGCCTCTATGAAGTACTTCAGTTTTACACATATAGAACTAATGTCACTGAAACCTTTGAAGAGGGAAAATTTACAGCTACTGGATTGATGGTTGTTTGGTTAGACACAACAAAGGGAATTTAATTAATCACAGGAAACATAGGGGGTCATTACGACCCTGGTGGTCTGCGGAGAAGCGGCGGTCTTACCGCCAACAGGCTGGCGGTATAAATTTTAAAATTATGACCATGGCGGTTACCGCCATGGCCATCCGCCACTTCTCCGTTCGACCGCTGGGCTGGAGACCTGGGTCTTCAGCCCGGCGGTCGTCACAATACCGCTGGCGGTATTATGACCCGGCTGACCGCCATGGATTTCATGGGGTTTGGAACCGCCATGAAATCCATGGCGGTAAGCACTATCAGTGCCAGGGAACTCCTTCCCTGGCACTGATAGGGGTCTCCCCCACACCCACCCCGAGTCCTTCCCCTACAACCCCCACCACCCCTGCCACCCCACAAAGGTGGCAGGACCCCCCTCCCCACCCCTACCCCCGACATTACCTTACACATACACACCCAACACGCACTCAGACACCACCAACACACATACACGCACACACACCAACATACATGCCAACTGCCACACACACAGTCATACACGCACACCCTCATTCAGACATACACGCACACATCCATACAGACATACATACAGACAGACACGCACTCATTGCCAAACACACAACGCCCCTGCATGCATACACGCACTCACACACCCCCTCTACATATATGCACGCACACCCCCATGCACGCACACAACGCCCCCCTGACCCCCTCCCCTAATGGACGATCAACTTACCTGGTCCGTTGATCCTCCGGGAGGGGACTGGATCCATGGGGGCTGCTCCGCTGCCACCACACCGTCAACAGAACACCGCCACGCCGAATCACAGGATGTGATTTGGTGGGCGATGTTCTGTTGACGTGGCAGTGGAGCAACCTCCACTTCCCCGCCGCCCACCAGTATGGCTGCTGGCGGCTCTCCGTCCGAAAAAGGACGGAGGGCTGCCAGCAGTCATAATGCGCCGAGCGGAAAACCGCCACCACTGGCGGTCTTCAGCACGGCGGTCCCTCGGCAGTCTTGTAAAAAGACCGCCGAGGTCAAAATGACCCCCATAGTTACCAAACTCCAGAGAAAAAGCATTTTACTTGGCTATTTTGCAACTTTTCAAACCATGGTGAACTTATTCATATCTACTTGGACAGTATGACGGGTATGAATGCTGCAAAGACAGTATTCAGTGTTCTTTCTTTCCTACGTAAGTACAGATGTTGAAATTTTAAGTTGAACAGGAAGGAACCATTGCTGCTCAAATAGCCCGGGAGAGTTCTTGAAGCAGCCAGAGTTACAGACCATCAAGTCAAGATCCTCTAGGAGAACAAGTAATTTACAATGAAGCAGCTACAACTGTGAATGAGGTGGAGATTGCCATGCTGCAGGCAAGACCGGAAACTGTAGATTTTGAACAGTTAGTGGAACAACTGAACAATGAACAAAGAGAAATTTACAAATGAAGTTAAAACTAAAATAAAGCATGGATTTCTCAACAAAGAAATCAATTAAGTGACTGTTCTACATATAAACCAATAATATTGTACATCAGTGGACAAGGTGGTACTTGGAAAAACACTTAATTAAAGTTTTTACCAGTTAGGTACAGAAGACTACAGGTTGTAATTCATCATGTGTAGTAACAACACCAAAAGGATTAGCTGCTCATCATATTTAAGGAATTACTCTACATCGTCCACTAATGATAACTGTAGAACATGCTTGCCATGAGGTAGCAAGAGTACTGAAAAAATGAAGCTTCTCATCATTGATGAAGCAAATATGGTATCAAACATAATGCTTGCTTTCATACATTTAAGGAGTCACCAAGTTTCATAAACAAACTCTGATGTACTATTTTTAGGAAAATATTTAGGCCCTCACTATGACATTGGCGGGAAGTACCGCTTACCGCCATGCTGACTGCCGCCAGCATACTGTGACCGCAGCGGTATAACGCTACCCACATTATGACCCACACATAGCAATCTGTCACTATACGGACACAAACACAAGTCCGCCAGCCCAAAGGTCAGTGATAAAATGGCGGCAGCAAAACCCACACCATTACACCAACAAAACTACGCCCATAGCATTGTGACCCACAAATCACCGTGGCGGACATTCAACCGTGGTAAACGATTGCCGGTACGTACCGCTGGGCTCAAATACACATAAAAAGACCGCTGAGGTCAAAATGACCCCCATAGTTACCAAACTCCAGAGAAAAAGCATTTTACTTGGCTATTTTGCAACTTTTCAAACCATGGTGAACTTATTCATATCTACTTGGACAGTATGACTGGTATGAATGCTGCAAAGACAGTATTCAGTGTTCTTTCTTTCCTACGTAAGTACAGATGTTGAAATTTAAAGCTGAACAGGAAGGAACCATTGCTGCTCAAATAGCCCGGGAGAGTTCTCGAAGCAGCCAGAGTTACAGACCATCAAGTCAAGATTCTCAAAGAGAACAAGTAATTTACAATGAAGCAGCTACAGCTGTGAATGAGGTGGAGATTGCCATGCTGCAGGCAAGACCGGAAACTGTAGATTTTGAACAGTTAGTGGAACAACTGAACAATGAACAAAGAGAAATTTACAAATGAAGTTAAAACTAAAATAAAGCATGGATTTCTCAACAAAGAAATCAATTAAGTGACTGTTCTACATATAAACCAATAATATTGTACATCTGTAGACAAGGTGGTACTGGGAAAAACACTTAATTAAAGTTTTGACCAGTTATGTACAGAAAACTACAGATTGTAATTTATCATGTGTAGTAACAAAACCAAAAGGATTAGCTGCTCATCATATTTAAGGAATTACTCTACATCGTCTACTAATGATACCTGTAGAACATGCTTGCCATGAGGTAGCAAGAGTACTGAAAAAATGAAGCTTCTCATTGATGAAGCAAATATGGTATCAAACTCAATGCTTGCTTTCATACATTTAAGGAGTCACCAAGTTTCATAAACAAACTCTGATGTACTATTTTGAGGAAAATATTTAGGCCCTGACTATGACATTGGCGGTAAGTACCGCTTACCGCCATGCTGAGTGCTGCCAGCATACCGTGACCGCAGCGGTATAACGCTACCCACACATAGCAATCTGTCACTATACGGACACAAACAAAAGTCCGCCAGTCCAAAGGTCAGTGATAAAATGGCGGTAGCAAAACCCACATCATTACACCAAAAAAACTACACCCATAGCATTGTGACCCACAAATCACCGTGGCGGACATTCAACCGTGGTAAATGATTGCCGGTACATACCGCTGGGCTCAAATACACATACACATACAAGACAACACCACATTGGACAATTCAAACTACACCCACCTGACTCTCATACACACCACACCCACACCACTATAAAACACCAACCCACACTACCCACACCCCTTTACGTCTCAAAGAAATTGACAACTGAGAGAGAGAGACACACCAAGAGCACCCACAGAACCAGAGCCAGAGAACACTGTCACCCATACACCATCCACGCACCTCACAGCACACACCCTAACACATCACCTCACACACCCACACATACACCACACACACTACACCCATGGCACCACAAAGACACCCCAGGTTCTCAGAGGAGAAGCTAAGGGTCATGGTGGAGCAAATCATCCGGGTAGAGCCACAGCTATTCACGTCAAAAGTGCAGAAGACATCCATTGCAAGGAAGATGTAGCTATGGCAGAGGACCGTGGACAGGGTCAACGCAGTGGGACAGCACCCCAGAACAAGGGATGACATCAGAAAGAGGTGGAATGACCTACCGGGAAAGGTGAGTTCTGTGGTTGCAAGATACCAGATAGCTGTACAGAGGACTGGCAGTGGGTCCCCACCTCCTCCCCCACAACTAACAACATGGGAGGAGCAAGTATTGGCAATACTGCATCCTGAGGGCCTGACAGGAGTAGCAGGAGGACTGGACTCTGGTAAGTCAAATCTTTACTACTTTCATCCCCATCCCTGCATGCCATCACATAACCCCACCCTCACTCCCATCACTCCACCACCTCCCACATACCCCACCATCAAAACCAACCCATCCCATTACCCAGCACTACATGCACCACCAATGCATGGACACCACTCACAGCACTGCTTGGACACCCATCACCACAGCATGCACACTAGAGGGAGTCACCTAACCCACAAAATAACTATTCACACAAGGAAAAGCTGACAGGGCACTCACAACCATACAGGGCAACACACCCATGCACAAGATGTCACACACAGAAACAATAACACTGCATTTACATCCCCACAGGTCCCACACCCAATGTCACTGGAGAGGAGGTGCCAGCAACATCCAGTCCCCCCCCAGAAGAGGCCCACAGTGATGACAGCAGCTCTGCTCGCCTGGATCTGGATGACCAACCTGGCCCATCAGGGACCTCTGGACAGTCGGTTACCCAGCCACAGTCCCATACCACCACAGAGCCTCCCCCCTCACAAAAAACCAGGACAGCACCCACCCAGCGGGCCCATCCCTCTGTCCCCAGGACACGTCAATCAGCACTGTGTCCACCACTACAGGGACCCCAGGCAACCCCACAAACACAGGACGATCAGGGACCTGGGGTCAGTAGCAGTGAGCACACGGTTCAGGGGACAGAGGCACAGGACAACAGGGAAGCTGGAAGAACTGCTGTGTAACAGAGGGAGGACAGGCCAAGGAAACCGACCCTCCACGAGGCACTTACAGGGATCCTGGGAGCATACCACCATTCCCAGGAGACGATGGGCCAGATACTGGCCAAGTTGCAGGAGACCCAGTGGCTGCAGGAGGGGCAGTACCTGGGGATCAGGGAGGTCCTGAGGGACATCCACATCACCCTGGTCACCATTGCAGGGATGCTGGCAGACATGGCAAACACCATGAGGGAGGCAGTGGCACACCAACTGGCCCCTGACACTAGCCACACCGATGAACACCTCCGCTGACGCTAGTAGACAGGAGGCCCCACCACAGGAACAACAGGCCACCAGTA
The DNA here is from genome assembly GCF_031143425.1 of Pleurodeles waltl. Lineage (NCBI taxonomy): Eukaryota > Metazoa > Chordata > Amphibia > Caudata > Salamandridae > Pleurodeles > Pleurodeles waltl. The sequence goes on from NC_090439.1 coordinate 406,535,885, forward strand.
TCCCTCCCCCTGCAGAAGGAGAACCACCCCGCAAACGGTCCCTGCGATCCAGGCAGAAGCCAGAGAACATTGCCAAGACCCCCGCCAGGAAATAAGACTATCCTGACTGTCACCTTTGTGTCCCACTCTGTCACCCTGTCCACCTTGAACTGCCATTGCTCCACTTCTTATGCCCCCTTGGACAATGCACCTATGATCCACATGGAATGGACTCAATAATGGACATTCCTCCACCATCACTCCAGCCCATTCCACATCCCCATTACATTTTCAGCAAGTAAATAAACACCACTTAAAAAAATATAAGTATGCAGTATGTCAAATGATTTAAGTATGTATTCCTTTCACAATCTGTAGACATTACAAGTAGACTGTACAGTAATGTATAGATAGGTATGATCTGTATTGTGCTTCAGTCAATACACCAGGAGCCAGAGTAGGGCACAAATATCTGTGAATAGACATGTCAAAGGGTACAATAAGTGGCCATAGTAGTGGGAACAGCAGCCTACCAGTGAAAATGTACAACACAAAACTGAAACTGCAATGGAAGATGAAGTTACAGTGTCTTACCTGTGTGTCATTGGAAGTACTGTCGAATGATAGATGTTCTGTTGTCCACATCCTCATCCCCTGCCTCCTCTTTGTCACTGTCCACAGGCTCCACCACTGCCACACACTCATCTCCAGCCTCATCCTCATGCAAAAAGGCACCTGGCGTCTCAAGGCAAGGTTGTGCAACATGCAACATGCCACGATGATCTGGCACACCTTCTAGGGTGAGTAGAACAGGGATCCACCTGTTAGATGGAGGCACCGAAACCTGGCCTTCAGGAGGCTAAAGGTTCGCTCTATAATTAGTCTGGTTCACCCATGTGCCTCATTGTAATGTTCCTCTGCCCTTGTCCTGGGGTTCCTCACTGGGTCAGTAGCCATGAGAGGTTGGGGTAACCAGAGTCACCTGTAAATATCGAGGGATACCTGTTGGCCAGACACTCACCCTTAAGGCCAACCCCACACCCATATGCTGACATACACTGGGTGGGGACCATGGGCTCACCTATTAGCCACACCCCTCTAGAGTTGAGCCATCACATATGGGATGCTGCTATTCCTCAGGATATAGGCATCATGCACAGACACAGGATACTTTGCATTCACATGGGAGATGTACTGGTTCACTAGGCACACTATCTGCACATTCATTGAGTAAAAGCTCTTTCAATTTCTGAACACCTGTTAATTTCTCCGGTGGGGGGGCAAAGGCAATATATGTATCATCAATTGCCCCAGCGATGTTGGGGATATGTCCCATTGCATAAAAGTCAGCTTTCACTGTGGTCAAATTCTCCACCTGGGGGAAAGCAATGTAGCTGTGTTTCATCAGGGCAGACAACACTCTGGTAGGCACGTTTGAGAACATTAGCTGGGACATTCCTCCTGCCATGGCCACTGTCACTTGGAAGGAGCCACTTGCCAAGAAATGGAGCACAGATAGGACTTGCACAAGAGGGGGGATCCCAGTGGGCTGACGGATAGCTGAGATCAAGTCTGGCTGCAATTGGGCACACAGCTCTTGGATTGTGGCCCTATCAAGTCTGTAGGTGAGGATAAGGTGCCTGTCCTCCATTGTTGCCAAATCCACCAGGGGCCTGTACACAGGGGATGTCTCCATCTCCTATTCATCCTCAGCGGTTTTACTCTAGGGTGTAAAACGAAAAGCATCTGGTCAGTTCTTAACATTTTCTCAGTGTACAATGCAGTGCATGTTGTGACAGAAACAGTATCTATGTTTATTCCCAAAATGTGCTTATGTCGGCTGTGACGCAGTTAGGTGCCATGACCTGCCTCCCCCTGAAATGGCGGACAGGTGGAAATGAGGTAATGCCACTGACGTTGTGCGCCGTTGCGGGAGGTGGTCGAGTACCGCCATGCAACTCCTCATTGGTTATCATTGGCACTTTGGGTTACAATGGCCAATGGTGACATACGCCCGCGATGGCGGTATGCACCGCCGTGGACGTGACGGCCATTTTTTATCTGTTCACTCACTTGCTACCTGACCTTCAACAGGAGAGGACCTACACTGCAAGTGCTGCTGTGACCTGTGTCTGGAAGCAACCATGGTTCGAGTCACTGGGGAAAGGGCACCTGTCTTCACCACTGCAGAGTTGGAGAAACTGGTGGATGGGGTCCTACCCCAGAACCAATTGCTTTATGGGCCTCCAGACCAACAGGTGAGTACACTGTAGGCACGATGCATGGGGCATAAATGCATGGTGTGATGTGTGTGAAGGCCTCGTGTAAGGGGGTGGTGGAGGGGTCAGCATGTATGGTGGGCAATGTAGGTGCGTAAGGGGATGGGAGGGATATGGTGGGCCATGGGTGTAACAGGTCGGACAGTATGACTGATCCCTTTTTCCTTTTTCTGCAGGTCAGCACCCAACAGAAAAAGTGTATATGGCGTGCCATCGCCAAGGACGTGCGGACCCTGGGGGTCTATGGCAGGCGGAGCACCCACTGCCGGAAACAGTGGGAGGACCTGAGACGCTGGGCAAGGAAGACAGCGGAGGCCCAGGTGGGGATGGCCTCCCAACGAGGAAGGGGTGCCCTTCGAACCCTGATCCCTCTGATGTTCCACATACTGGCAGTGGCCTATCTGGAGCTGGATGAGCGCTTGAGGGCATCATAGCAGCCACAAGGGGGTGAGTACAGTTTCAAAATCTGTAAATTGCGTGTGGTGGGGTGGTCTCTGGGTGGGGGGCGTGGGCCTGGGGGTGCCCCTAGGCCAGGCCAGACATTGAACGGTAGGTTCGATGTTGGGCAGGGGCTGATGCACTCCACCCCCAAACATGCTAGTGGGCATCTACTACTGAGAAGGGATCTGTAGGTCTCATGTATGCTGCTATTGGCGTTGGGTATTACTGTCCATGGCCTGGTGACTAGCATTGTGAGTGGTAGTGCATCGCATAGTGCGTAGGGCTGTACCCTGTGTGTTGTGTACACCAACAGTGGTGTTGTTACTGGTATTGACCAAGTGTATCCTCTGTATCTTCCCCCCTTTTTGTTTTGTCACCCTGTCCTTATGTGCATTAGCATCATCTGGTGGAGGAACAGAGGCACTGGCGATGGAGGGAGCTGCATCCCACATGGATCTGGAGGACAAATCCACTGACCGTTAGGAAACCAGTGGGATGGAGGGCGAGGGGAGCACCATGGCAGAGACAGGAGCGGACAGTTCTGACAGTGATACCTCTCCTGATGGAAGCTCCCTGCTGGTGGCAGACACCTCTGTGCCCACCCCAACTACAGGTACAGCTGCCACCCCCGTACCAGCACCACCCTCCCAACAGACCCTCAGCGAGTTTCCCATGCCTGCTCACCCAGGAGGGTTGGCATCTCCTTCGCCCCAGGCACCTCAGGCCCTGCCCCAGTTAGCCCTGCTGCCCTAAGTGAGGAAGCTATTGACCTCATGTGATCCATCTCTGTTGGGCAGTCAACCATTGTGAATGCCACCCAGGGGCTCGCAGGGCATTTGCTACATACAAATGCATTCATAGAGGGCATTCACTCTAGCGTGGCGGCCCAACAGAGATCATTCCAGGATCTGGCCTCCTTCCTGATGGCAGCCATTGTCCCTGTCTCTAGCCTCCCCCCTCCAACTTCCTCTACCCAATCCCATTCCCCTGAACTCCAACCTATCCCAAGCACACAATCAGATCAGCATGCACCCAAGACAACACACAGGAGTGGCTCAGGCGAACACAAGCACCAAACATCATCCCACAGGAACTCACACAAACACCATCCAGAAGCAGACACACCAACATCCACTGCCTCCACTGTGTCCCCCTCCTCCTCCTTGTCCACCTCCCTCCCAGTAGCATCTCCATTCACACCTACATGTAGTACATCCTCATCCACTACCTCCATCACCAGCACGCCTATCACTACACACCCCTCACTGGCAGTCACCACCCCCACATCCATGCACATGTCCCCTCTGTCCGCTCCCACTGTGTCTGTGCCCCCTCATCCCAAAGAAAACAAACACAAGCAATCAGACACCCAACAGCCATCCACCTTACAACAGCCTCCAGCCCATGCACCTGCACCCAAACACAGCAGACAGACACCTCCTACAACCACTTCCTCTTCCTCCTCTCCCAAACCTTCACCCTTTTTCCAGCCCGTTGTCCCTAAGAAGCTTTTCCTCTCCACCCTTGACCTCTTCCCTACCCCACCCCCGTCCTTCACTTCGGGCCAGGGTGAGCAGAACCCAGCCCAGCTCCTCAGCCACCCAGTCCACGGCCACTGTAGTTTTGGCAGCTACTGCAGGTGTGAGAGGCTCCAAGGAGACACCCATCTTCACTGGCAGTGTGCCTGCACCAGCTGCCAAGGGCAAGGCCAGGCAACAACCACCAGCTGCCAAGGGCAAGAAGGGACCACCAGCTGCCAAGGCCAAGGATACACCACCAGCTGCCATGGCCAAGGAAGCACCACCAGCTGTCAAGGGCAAGGAGGCAACACCAGCTGCCAAGGGCAAGTAGGCACCACCAGCTTTCAAGGGCAAGGGCAAATGGCCAGGAGGCCTGGTACTGTGACAGGATCTGAGCCCTCACCACCAACCATGCTGCCTCAGCTGTCCAAGGCTGCAGAAGAAGGGCTGGAGCCTCCCCCACCACTGGCAGCACCACCAACAGCACCGCCACCAGCACCGCCACCAGCACTGCCACCAGCATCACTGGCAGCAGCCCCAGTGGGCAGCCGTCCAAGGCTGCAGGGGAAGGGCTGGAACCTCTCCCCACCACTGGCAGAACCGCCAGCAGCACAGCCACAAGCACTGCCACCAGCACCACTGGCAACAGCCCCAGTGGGCAGCCGTCTGAGGTTGCAAGGGAAGGGCTTGAGCCTCCCCCTACCACTGGCAGCACCGACACCAGCACCGCCAGCAGCACCACCACCGGCACCGCCTGGCAGCAGAAACAGACCCAGTGGGTAGCCGTCCGAGGCTGAAGGGTAAGGGCTGGAACGTCCCCCCACCACTGGCAGCACCGACACCAGCACTGCCACCACTGTACAGTCATCACCGCCGGCGGATGGACTGTAGTCCTGCCTCCATTGAGTGTCATGCATCCTGCCCACAGCAAATCTCTTGGATCTGACACCCAGGTGAGAGACTGTAACCTTGGACTCCCCATGTGCTGCATCACAGGGCACAAGGCCCCCTCCCGAACCATTGGAAGAAGGCATCCACTCACCCCCTTCTTGCCAGGATGAAGCACACTGGGCACAAGGCCCCCTCCAGAACCAGTGGAGAAGTCACCCACTAGAGAGACTGTGGCTTTGCACTCCTCAGGACCAAGCAGTGGGCAAACCACCCCCTCGAGAGACTGTGGCTTTGCACTCCCCAGGACCAAGCAGTGGGCAAACCACACACTTGAGAGACTGTGGCTTTGCGCTCCCCAGGACATCACGGAGGGCATGTAGCCCCCTCCAGGAGCAGTGGCGTTGTACCATCTTCTGGCTGAGGTGCCCCTCTTCCCCCTCCCCCTGAGGTGCCTGTATATTTTCGACCTGATGCCCCGGCAGTGTTCTCTCAATATTGAGGCAGGAGTCAAGGGGGCCTTGGCCTATGTGATGTGGCCCTGTGGCCCACGGACATAATGGACTGGGCAGTGTCCCTTCATTTGTATGTCTGTAGATACTGTTTTGATGTGTGAGGACTTATTTATTATCACACTCACTTTCTTCAAATCATTTTGACCTTGCATTATTCCCGAGGGGCGTTGGTGAATATGTAATGTTATTGTATCTGTTTGTGTGTATGTTGTTGGGGGTGGGGCTGTTGCATGTTGTGTGTGTGTCACTCTCTATTTCCTCCCCCCTCACCTGTGTGCTAGACGGCAGTACTCACCGTGGTCGTCGTCGCCGGCGTTGGTATTCCTGGTGTAGGAGGAGGTAGACCAGCATGGGGAACACCAGCAGTTCGGGCTCCATGGTGTTGTGATTCTTCCTTGAGTCTCTAGAGGTCAGGCCTTTGCCTTCTGTGTACTGCTTCCGCCGTGCTTTTGATGGCGCTGGTACCACCCCGGAAAAGGTGGCAGATAGGCCAGTTGTAATATTGAGGGTGGTACATTGTCTTCCGCCTGGCTGTTGGTAGTTACCGCTGCGATGCATGTTGCTACCGCCGTGGCGGTCGGTTTGTTAAAGTGGCTGTATGTGTTGGCGGATTCCGCCCTGGTCACAATTAAATTTTTTTTACTGCCGGCCTGTTGGAGGTGTTACCGCTGCTTTGTCACTGAATGCAAGGGTTGTAATGAGGGCCTTAATTGTGTTTGGTGACCTACTCCAACATTTCCCTGTAAAAGGACAACCTGTTTCCAAAACTCTGCTGCATAATCAAACGAGAAATTGCCTTGGAAGTATTGGCAATGTGAATATTTGGTTAAACTATGAATACAAAGAATTAGTTAAAACATGTATCAAGTCTCTGATATGGAACATGGAGAGATACTGAAAGATATTAGAGTAGGAGTTCTCACAAAACAGGGGAATTGTGCAGTGGAAAGTCACCTTATCAAGAGTCTATTCCCATCTGACATCAGTGCACCAGAGCTGAGGTTCAATGGAATTAAAAAAGACAAATCTATAGTTTGTTTAATGCCAACACTAAAGAGTGGTTCACCTTTAATGAAAAATTACTACAACTGGAAAGGGAAGATATTTTGGAAACTACAGCTATTGGTAAAAAAGAACATCAGGGAGTCACAATAATGCTAACAGATAAACTATAAGCAAAACTGGATTATTTGAAGAAATAGGTATCCAAAGCAGAGGGACTAGAAAAGCATTTACACGTCTGCAAAAACTGTTGGCTTCTTTTACAACCCAATTTAAATGTTGAGGAAGGCTGAGTAAATGGTGCAATTGGTAAATTTATTGATTTCATTCGTTTTCCAAATAGAGACAAAGTAGAGCATTTGGCTACAAATTTTGATCAGATAGATGATGTCAAGAATATTGGTCAGTGTGTTGTACGGTTTTTGCTTGTAAAAAACTTATATATCCATCTGCAACAGTTCCCTTCCTCTATAGCATATGCTGTAAACATCCATAAATCACAAGGTTTAAGTGTAGATGCAGCTTTCGTTAATGCTGGAAGTTCTGTATTCAAAGAAGGTATGTCATTTGTAGCATTGTCGCAAATTAGAACTTTGTCTGGATTATTTTTGATTGACTTTGATGAGAGCAAAGTTAGTACTGATGTAAACTATCCAATAGCTCAGAACTCTTTATGCTTCTCATTTAGGACTCTACCCTGTTTATGTAAAACTGATACTCTGCCCAAAGCGGAAGATTGGAAAACAGTCTACAGACCCTCAAAGAAAAAAAGAATAAAAAGGAAACACAGAGAGTGCTAAGAAAAGAAAACTGAAAAATGATGGTGAAATAGTTGGCTACCAGTTTGAAAATAGTTCAGGTGTCAACTGCTATGAAATCATTGTTCTCAATGTTCTGTTCCATTTACCCAATTTAGTAAATCAAAATGAACAGAAATCAGATAAGAGAATGTCTTCTGCTCTATATAGTTTGCTACAACGTTTTATAAGTGATAGAACTGTCATACATTCTGCATCAAGCATCCAAGAATGTTTAGATATATTTATAGGATCAATAATGTCTACTTTCAATACTCAGCAAGAAGCACACAAATTTATTATGTTCATCTTTGGAGTCTTAGAAGAAGAAGAAGTAAATATTGATGGACTATTTGGACTCAGATATAACTGGAGCCATGATTGTGAAAATTGCTCTTATACATCTAGCACTCAAATTAATTCTGAAAGGTTTCTTTACTTAATATTGCCAATTACTAAAACTATGCTTTTTGACTAATTACACAGAAATGCTAATCAAAATATGACCTGCCCAAATTGCAGATCGGACCTTATATCTGCAGTGTTTCTACAAAGAACAGGAAAATATGTTATAGTAATGCTACAACGAAGCCAACCAGATGATTATAAATTGGAAACTTAAATTACAAACTATAAAGCTAAACAAATACCACTTTCATGAGGAACTTTTAGTACTCTGGCTATCATCTTAAATGAAGGACTTCATACAACATCTGGACACTATACTATATATCTAAAAAGCACAACTGGGTGGGCTGAATGATATCAATCTAAAATACAAACCAAAACTTCGATTCAAACTACCAAACTCATATCTTCTCTTTCTTCAAGCAAAGTTCTACGGACAAGTTGTGTTTAAAAACTGGCATAGAAAGTTTATTCTGCATTTTCATGTGTTTATTAGACATTATTCAGCCTATTAAGGGTAATGTGTTTAAAAATGATTGTCAAGTATCAAGAATTGTTTAGCGTTCCAGAAGTGTATGGAACAGTCTCTAATTTACCTCTGAAACTGGCATAACATACTTTACATCCAGCAGCGTGTAGTTGAATGAATAAAATTCCTCCAAAACTAAAAAAGGCCCCTTTTTTTCTCTAACCAAACATCTGCATTCTAGCTGGGGAAAAAACTACTGTGCGGGATTTTCTATATATGGTTTTTTAACATCTTAAACTTCATTACCCTATCAGGGATGATCTTTTCTAAGAAGAGCTCTAAAACTTCTTATTTATTTCTGATATTGTACCAGATATAATTATGGAACAAAAAATAAAAAATATCCTTGTTTACATTACTATAGTCACTATTTAGAAACAACTAATTATTGCATTTTAGTGAGTGCAATGTATTGAATAGTATCACTTATTTGTAGTGTTCTACTGTGCAGCTCTGTTTTTTTGCAATCCATTGATTTTTTCCCCACTGTTCGAAGATGATGCTTTATACAAACCACCATTATATGGCAAAGAGGTATGAATGCTGAGAACAGTGAAATTGATGTCTTAACTACATTGTAGTACAATTTTACAGTAAAAGCTGTGACTATTGTTATATTTGTGTACCTTTCAAGATTAAATACTGATATATATATATATATATATATATTTAAATGTTCTGTATAATATAACTAATTTGCAGGTATACATACACCCACTTACTCAATCATTGAAGTACTTGTTTAACGGTATGCTCACACAAACATGTGTATGTATGAGTGAGAAAGTGTATGAATGTGTATCTAGATAAGTCAGTAAATACATTAGTAGTGTATTGGAGATTGAGTAAGTCTACAAATGTAAATAAGTGAGTGCATGAGTGCATGTATTAGTGTTTGGATGACTGCATAAATTGTGTAATGGTGTTTGACCGAGTGTATGATTTTATCTATTGGTTAGTACGTGTGTGCACAAATTGTGTGTGGGTGACTAAATTACAACATGAGCACATCTGTAAGTGAAGCAGTGACTGTGTCTGTTCCTGGGTCTGTAGCTGACTGAGCACAGTCTGACTGAGTGTCAGTGATTGTATGGGTGAGTGGGTACGAGTGTACATTGCTGTATGAGTGAATTAGAGACTGTATAGGTGACAGTACAGGTTTGTTAGTTGATGTATCAGTAGCTGAATCAGTCAGTAAGTGGTTGTTTGACTGTCAGCATTGGTGAGTAAATGTGTGTGTCATTATGTGTATGAGTGAGTGAGTGGCTGTCAGAGAGAGTCTGTATATGAGTGAGTAGATGTGTGATGGGTTGTATCTGTGATTGAGGGAGTTAGTGATTTATGAGTGAGTTGGTAGTTCATTCACAAAATTAACCCACTCATTTTGTTCCTTTATAAGTTAAATGTGTAAAGTTTCTCCAGTTTGATTAAATCAAGATGGTTTCAGGTGTACCACATTTTTGTCATAAGTAAGATTGTTGGCACTCTAGTTGGTTTCCCGAACACTCTAGGAAGCTGCAGAAATTAAACACAAGGGAATCACCTGACAGCATGCTCCCCTTGGAAGTACAACAGGAACATATTTTAGAATTCACTTAAAATGGGTCCACATTTTTCTATGTATAGTATTCATCATAATTTCTATAACAAAATGTATCTCTTCATTTCTTTACATTCTAAATTAAATGATTTTTATCAGTTTGATTCAATCGAGATGGCTTCACATGTGCCACACTTTTGTCATAAGTAAGAATATTAGCTCTCTAGTTGCTCTTTAGAACACTCTAGCAGGTTGCATAAGAACACAAGGGAATTGACAAAGAGGCTGCTTTTGTTGGAAGTTTATGTTTCTACTGAGAATGTCGTAATTCATTCTCACATGGCTCAGAACGATACTGTGAATTTACAGAAAATATGCTCTCATTAAGCTTTTGGAGCATCGTCCATACCCTTAATGGGAAAATCACGAGTAATTAGATTTCCATCAAACATGATTCATGAAATACCAGCAGGGTAAAGTTACCTTACAACACACCACAATTCCTAAAATGATTACAGCACCATGAACACATCTTTTATATTATAATGACAATTTGTTATCACCCTTTAAAAGTGTTCCTTTCGTTAAGCCTTAAAAATTGCCATTCAGTACAATGGGTATTACATGTTTATTGGTCACAGGATGGCTGCCATAAATTTCTGGTTTCATTTACCTATAAATCCCGTCACAGAAATAGTCAGTTTGTAACAGACCACTCAGATAAGTACACTCACTCACAATCCACTCACACACCCTGACAGTTACTGACACAGCCACTCATCCACTAACTCAGACATACAGCAACTCACTCTAGGACTCACTCAACCATATAGCTACTCTCACTACCACTCACTCTGCCATATAGTCACTAACACAACCACTCACTCAAGCAAACACCTACTCACTCAGGCACTATGTCACCCAAACAGCCACTCATGCACTTTTTCACTCACTCCCCCAACCACTTATACAGTCAGTTACTCAATCATAGAGGCATTCACACACACACTCACTCATGCAGTTACTAGCACTACCATTCACACACTTAATGAGCCACTGCCACTAGTGATCACTCACTCATAACGCTAGTAAGATACACACTTGCTCTTTCATACAGGCACTCACACAACCATTCACTCTCCAATGGAGGACCTCATGACCCACTCACGCACAGATACAGTCAGTCACACAACTAGTCACCCACCTATATAGTCATTAACAAACCCAGTCACTCAGCAACACAACTACTCACATACCCATTCACTCACCCATACATTACTTGTGCACGCACTTATTCACCCATTGTCACTTATATACATTCAATCATTCATACACAACACATGCACCCTCTCACTAATATAACTTGTCACACACCCACTATCTCACTCATACAGTTACTCACACAGCAGTCACTCACTCATAGAACCATTAACATAGGCAGTCACTCACCTATAGGCATACACTCATCCCCTCAATCTGCAATACACCTACCTATACAGCCACCAACTCAACCATACAGCCTCTCACAGTAGTAGTCACTGATCCATACTGCCACTCACACTAGTACACACTCACCCATACATCATTCACACACTCACTCACCAATACACCACTCATCCACTGATTCCATCACCTATATACCACTCACTTATGCATAAAACCACTCATGTGCAGACTCACTCACTCAGAGGTATTTATGTACACACTAAGTCACCCATACGTGCATTCATGCTCTCACTAACCCAATCAAGCACTCATACTATCAGTCAACTACCCATATAACACTCATGTGGTAAGTCACTCATCTTAACATGCACTCAGTCAATCGCCCATACACAATTCATGCACTCAGTCACACATACATGCATTAATGCACTCACATAAACACCCATACAGCACTCATGCAACAAATCATTTACTCATACACACCATCATACACTAAGTAAATAAGCCATATACCACACATTTAATCATTTTTAGTTTAATTTTAGTGAATAATTTTGAGTTTGACAGTCCCAAGCGGGACCCCCAAACTTGAGGGGAGGACACCACCGCCATGGCAGTGGCATCCCCACAACCTATTACAAGGTTACCGCCAGTCCGAACTGGCAGAAATCTTGACATAGAACTTTCCAACTGGTCATTCTGGCAGGAACCATGCTACGAGATAGCACTCGGCTCCATTTAAGGAGCTGAGTGCTATCTCGTTGCACAGAGGGGAACAACCAGCACCCTTGGAATGCGTACTGTCTGCAAAGGAGGCAGTGCACATTCCAATGGTGCTGGGCATGGGGGCCTCCTTTACTACCTTTCAGGCAGCCTTTCCATGGCAGAGTCCCAGCATTGAAAAGGATGGTGGAAAGGGGGGTTGTAACCAGCATGGCGGCACTGAGTTCAGCGCAGCCATGGCTGATTATAAGACCAACCGCCATCATGCCATCGGGGACCATTTTCCCGGCGAGGATGGTGGTCCTTTGGCAGTCCGAGTGCCAAAGTTGGAATATAGCAGTCGGACCATCAAAGCCACATTGGTCCAACCACCACTGTGAATTTGGTGGTCTGAAGACTGCCAGACTTGTAATGAGGCTCCTAGTCAGACATACATCACTCATACACAAACTCACTTACTCATATGTGCAGTCATACACTAACTCAATCACCCATCTACATATCCATGCGTGTACTCATTCAATGACTCATGCATGTACTCATGCACTCATTCAATTAGCTATAGAGCACTTATACACTTTTTCACTTGGCTGGACATGAATTCATGCACTCAGACAATCAACCATTCAGGATTCATACACAGACTCACTAACCCATATGTGCACTCATATACTCTTTCAGTCATCCATGCAACACTAATCCAATCACTCACTCACTCATACAAGCACTCATGTATCCACTCACCCAGTCATAGGCTCATTCATTAACCCACTCACTCACCCACACATGCACTGATGCACTCACTTACTCTGCCCTACAGGCACTCATGCACTCAGTCACTCACCCATACAATAGCCATACATTCAATCACTCACCTATACATGCTTTTATGCAATCAGTTAATCATGCTCTCACTCACTCATACATGCATGGTTGTACTCACTCACTCATACATCCACTCATACACTCACTCACCTTTATACACACTCATACACTCATATACTCTTTCACTCACCCATGCTCCACTTACACACTCACTCGCCCATCCAGGCACTGATGTATCCACTAACCCAACCATAACACATGGACTACTCATGCACTCATTTACTCACATACATGCACCCATATGGTCAGTCAATTATACAGTCATGTAGTCATGCACTCAGTCAGTTATCCATACACCATTCATGTACTCACTCAGCTATACACCGCTCATAAATTCATTCACTCACCCATAGAGATACTCATACATTCACTTACTGATAAACTAACACTGGGAAAACAACCTTTAACTAAAAATAATAATAAGCACTGATGAACTTTCGCAATCTGCTGCAAAGCTATCACAAACCTCTCTACCACTGTTAGCATCTTTTGGCATTGAAGGCAGAAGCTACCAATCATCTTTAATTGAGGTACTTTGTCTGTAAGCTGTTCCTGTATGGATTCAGGGATATGGTTGCCAGGTACCATCATTGGAGCTTGAGACGTACTGGACTCACCTGCACTCTGTTCTCATTGGGCCCTTGCTAGATGCCTACTGTGGTAGGCTTTCAGATGGTAAAGCAATCTGATGTTCTACATTGTTGGAAAATGGGTTATTGGTAAGGGCAGGTACGTACCTACACTCAGCAATAGGCCACTAACCTCCACATAGGTCCAGTTAGGTCTCAGTAAATTAAACCTAGCTCAACCCTTGGTAGCTTGTCAACGAGCGACAAGACTCAACTTAGGAGACAAAGGGGGTCATTACGACCTCGGAGGTCTTTTTGCAAGATCGCCGAGGGACCGCCGTGCGGAAGACCGCCTGTGCAGGCGGTTTGCCGCTCGGCATATTATGACTGTTGGCTGCTCTCTGCCGTTATTCCGACGGAGAGCCGCCAACATCCATACTTGCGGGCGGCGGGAAGTGGAGGTTGCTCCACCTCCACCGCCACGCCAACAGAACACCGCCCAGCGAATCACGTCCTGTGATTCGCCGTGGCGGTGTTCTGTTGGCGGTGTGGTGTCGGCGGAGCTGCCCCCATGGCTCCCGTCCCCTCCCGGAGGATTGACAGACCAGGTAAGTCAATCGTCCATTAGGGGAGGGGGTGGGGAGGTGTTGGGTGTAGTGTGCGTGCATGGGGGTGTGCATGTGTGTATGTAGAGGGGGGTGTGAGTGCGTGTTTGCTTGCGGGGGTGTTGTGTGTTTGGGAATGAGTGCGTGTATGGCTGTGGGTGTGTCTGTATGGATGTGTGCGTGTATGTTTGTATGTGGGTGTCCGTGTGTGACTGTGTGTGTGGATGTAGGCATGTATGTCGGTGTGTGTGCGTGTGTGTGTTGGTGGTGCCTGCATGCGTGTCGGGTGTGTGTGAGTAATGTTATGTTGGGGGTCGGGGTGGGGAGGGGGGCCCTGCCACCTTTGGGGGTGGCAGCAATGGTGGGGGGTGTAGGGGAGGGAGTCAGGGTGGGGGTGGGGGCGGGGGAGACCCCTATCAGTACCAGGGAAAGAATTCCCTGGCACTGATAGTGCTTACCGCCATGGATTTCATGGCGGTTCAAACCGCTGGAAATCCACGGCGGTTAGCCGGGTTCAAATACCGCTGGCGGTATAGTGACGCCCGCTGGGTTGGAGACCCAGGTCTCCAGCCCAGCGGTCGTCTCCGCCCGGATGGAGATCCAGCGGATGACCATGGCGGTAACCGCCATGGTCATAATACACCAAGGTAAGACCGCCAGACTGTTGGCGGCCGTACCGCCGGTTCTCCACCATCCGCAAGGGTTGTAATGACCCCCAAAGTGTAAAGCATTCAAATATCACAAAACAGTAATTAAATAAAACACAGGAAACAGTTTGAAAATCCAAAATCAATTTATAACAATGGATTATATTTTTATCTTTAAAATGACACCAAAACGAATAAAATCGGATACAGGGAACCGTAGATATGATTTTTTTTTTAAATTAGTGCTTTCTAGTGCATAGAAACAAAAAGTGCCAATCTGGTCATCTGGTCGCACCTCAACCGGGGCAAAGTCAAAGTTTAAGGCCGACCGTGATGGAGCCAGGGTCAGTCAAAAGTTTACCTTACGACTTGGTTGTTTTTCTAAAGATTTTCTTCAGCGGGACGAACCTGTCAGTCCAATCCAACCTCCAGGAATTCTTCCTCGGATACGCTTCGCAGGAACCCTCGGTGGAGATTTTTATCTTCAGACTTAGTTGTTTTTTCGAGGTGAAAATCCTTTGACCGGGGCAAACCTAAATCTTGATCTGACGTCCTTAGAGCCCTCCTCAGATACGCTGGCTGGGAGGTCCCAGTCAACTTCCTACGTTCGGACTTAGGGGGTCATTCTGACCTTGGCGGTCCATGACCGCCATGGCGGAGGGCGGCGGAAGCACCGCCAACAGGCTGGCGGTGCTTCCTGGGCGATTCTGACTGCAGCGGTAAAGCTGCGGTCAGAAAAGGGGAGCCGGCGGTTTCCCGCTGGCCCAGGGAATCCGCCATGGCGGCGCTGCTTGCAGCACCACCATGGGGATTCCGACCGCCTTCCCGCCAGCCTGTTTCTGGCGGTGTCCACCGCCAGAACCAGGATGGCGGGAACGGGTGCCGTGGGGCCCCTGGGGGCCCCTGCACTGCCCATGCCACTGGCATGGGCAGTGCAGGGGCCCCTAACAGGGCCCCACAAGGATTTTTACTGTCTGATTAGCAGACAGTGAAAATCGCGACGGGTGCCACTGCACCCGTCGCACCCCTTCAACTCCGGCTTCATTGTTGAAGGGGCTGTCCCGCTGGGCCGGCCAGCGGTCTTCTGGCGGTCGCCCGCCGGCCCAGCGGGAAAGCCGGAATGGCTGCTGCGGTCTTTTGACCGCGGAGCGGTCTTTCGGCGGGAACCGCTTGGCGGGCGGCGACCGCCGCGGTCAGAATGACCGCCTTAGTCTCTTTTTTGGAGATTTTCTTCAGCGGGACGAACCTGCAAGTCAGACCGGTCGCGGTTGAGGCAAGCCGGCTAGAGTTGCCGCAGAGCGTCAGTCCCTCTATGGAGCTTTTTTCAAAAAGTTCTCCACAGTTCTCCAAACTTCTGGATCTTCCTCCAGATGTTCTTTTAAGGTTCTTTTGAGGTCCACAGCTCACCCCTAGGATCCAGAAGCTCTGAGATGCTCCTTGAGAATGCGGACTACAACTCCCAGAATGAAGATGGTGCAAACTTCTTTTTGGCCACTGGACAGTGGTCAGATGGTTGGTTTCTTCAGGAGTTGGTGTAGGGGACTGTGGTTAGCAATTTTTCACCTGTAGCAAACAAGGAGTACCTCCTTGAACCAGTTGAAGTCAGGCAAAGTCTTTCTGATCGTGAAGCCCAAGTGTGCAGCTGGTGCAGTCCTCATGAGTGCAGTGTCCAGGTGCAGGTTAGGGGTCCAGCAGGATAGTCCTTCTTCTCCTGTAGTTCTTCCTTGTAGGAATCCGATAGGGATCTGAGGTGTGGGTGCAGGTCTGCCAGTTTTATTCCTGCTCCTGGGTGAAAATCTGTGGGGTCCTGGTTCTCCAATCAGGGGCAGGGTCCATCCCCCTGTGATGACCACTTCCTGAGAAGTGTGTCAAAAATCAATGCCAGGGAACAACATTTCTCAAAATTCCATCATGGCTGAAAGTGATTTTTGGAGGTTACATCTGGCTGAGCCCAACCATTGGTTTGGCTAAAAATCTTAAACACACCCCTCTCCTGCCCTCTCCTAATCTAATCAAGGGGGCACCTAATTGTCTGGGCTTGCAGGATGTGAGGGTGTTGCTGGGTTGCTCCAAATGTCCTTCTCTGCCTTTGAAGATCAGTTTGTCAGCCCTCCCCCTTCCTGCTTCCCCATCTGCTGAGGGGAGATCTCCTCCCCCAGGCACATCTCTTTGTAATGAGCCAGGCCACTTCACACCTCATCAAGGCAGCCTGGCAAGGTTGGCAGTTGGTGGCCAATCAGAGCACAGCAGCAAAAACACTGCAGGGCTGAAGTTGGCAACTTTTCAGGTAAAGTTTAAAACTCTTTACCTGAACAAGTTATATTAAATCCCACAACTGGAAGTTGTGGGATTTATTATAACAATTAATTTGATGCCAAACGTGTAGTATCTATTACTTAAGAGGGTTTTTTAAATTTCAATAAAGTCTCCCAATTCTAGCCTATGGAGGCCATTCACTACAAAGAGGGAAAAACAAATTTGGCTGTTTTACCTCACCAGATCTTATTAAACTATTTTTATAAGGTTCCTGCTAGTTACATGGCACCCAGCCCTAGGTGCACATAGGGCACACCTTAGGGGTGACTTATATGTAAAAATAATGTTGTTTAAGACTTTGGAACTACTTTTAATCCCAAAGTTGAATTTGCATGTAACTTTAATTTAAAAACAGCCAGCAAGGCAGGCCTGCCTTTAAAATGACACTGGGCACCTCAGCAGTGCACCTATGGGTGCACTATCTATGCTAGGGTCCCTAAACCTGCATGCCCTACCATATACTAGGGACTTATAGGTAGGTTGACTTAGCCAATTATAATTAGCCTAATTTGCATACTGATTTTACACAGAGCACAGGCCCTGGGACTGGAAAGCAGTACTCATGGCAACATCAGAGTCAGGAAAACACCAGCAAAAAGTGGAAAATGGGGGCAAAAAGTTAGAGGGCCTCTGCACTCTGCCCTGTTCTCTCACACACATGAATAGTTCTTCAAAGTTCCCCTTGATAAAGTTTTGTCACAGAGGCTGCACTGGACTGGGGAGTTTTGATCTCCCCCAAGGGTATGGTAAATACCTCCCATGCAATAGACTGTTTTTTGCAGGGGGTCCATCTTCTGATGAACTATCTTCATGGCGGTGTGCACCTTGCTCCCCAGTAACACCAGATGTCATTTTCTATTTTGAAAGCAAAAGAAAAACAACACAATTACCGCAAAACTTTTATTTATCTGCAGATCCAAAACAACTCCCTAGAAACAGCACTACAGGGAAAAGAAAAGAAAACTGGGTGTGGTCTTCCTGTTCGGGAGACAGAGAACTGGTTTGCCCAATCAAATCATTTTGTTCCATACCTTATTTAAAGAGTTTTATAAATGATGTTTTAACACAAATATATATGTATATATATATATATATATATATTTTTTAACTTTATATAGCAATCTATTAAGTTCAAGTATTAATTGCAATATCTCTATGTGTGCTATTTACAATTTGTCCAAAATATGATGAAATCGCAATTAATCACATAATGGAACATATGTATCGCTATATTTTGTGATGTCTTTGTGAATAATGAAAAACTGAACAAATAAAATACATACCTCCCTAATAATTCTGTTTTATGATAAATAGTAGGGGGCATCTCCTTTCAATTGGGGTGGGGCAGTCTTCGGTGTGGTAGCCTTCCACCTCACCGGGTGCTGACTTTGAGTGGAGTGCCCTGTAAGCACTTGAATCATGTTTTTAAAAGCACCTGCTACCGGTGTTCCTTGCCTCTATCTATTTTCGGGCAACAATAAAAATATCAAGATAGCTCCCATGACAAATGTTCTTTTTTGGCAGATATCTGAGTTCTGCCTAATAGAGGTTTTGACTCTATCATAAGGTGACACAAAGTGTTACTATGTCTGCTGCAAAGAATATGTACCACGCAGATCGCAAAGTGCATATAATGTACAAAATGCCATAGTATTACTACTTTTGTCAGAGAGATTCTTTCATTTTCCCCACTCTTTCATTATCCTTTTGATGCAAAGAGGGTTCACTTGGTTAGAAATCAATTCTTAATATTAAAGATAACTTTTCAACCATGGTGTTACATTTTAAATTTTCAGCTTGTGCTTCCACTAAACAAGCACTCATAAACTATACTGCCTAGCAGTATGAATAAACTGTTACTCCCACACTTTGTTGCCTTCTTATGTAATGTGTCCTATATAAATATTTACATACATAGGATTGATTGTCTCTATGCTCTGACACCTTACCTTCCAATAGTAGGAGTGATGCTATAAAACTAATAAACTGCATCTTAGAGAGAGTTGTCATGGACACTTCAGTAGATCTGTTAAAGGGTGGTAGTGAGGGAATATATGACAGAGGTGGTCACTGGGGGCATCTCCAGTCATTGTCACACTGGGTGCCACAGGCTCTGCAATGCACCCTGCAATCATGTGTGGTGAGGTATCTCACCAAGAATTTGTACATACACTGACAAAAACTAAGTACACTTTCTTTGTCTCTGTTTGAAAGCCATCAAAGTTGTTGGTTATTGCACAAAATAACATTTTTTCTCTCAAATAGTACACCTGCGAATACTTTGTACTGCCTATTAAGTTGCTTGCATGCACCTTACTTGTTGTACAATGTATTTTAACATTAAGGCTAGAGTGATTGCTGAGAATTCTCAAGCTAACACCTCCCCAATCATACCTACTACACTACATCCATGCTTACAAAATACAACTTACTAGATACAATCTTTAATTTGGTTTGATTATCGTATTGTAATTACATTACTTTATGTTAAAAGAAAACCTTTGAAATTCACTGAACAAAACCATAGAAGTAGATAGTAGATATGTTTATTGCATAATTACTTAAAATCAGTTCACCAACAATATTAAAAAAGTAAATGCAGAACAACATCAATAGAAAAGGAGTTTGGAGAGGACGTTTGTGGTTCTTCACTGCCAGAGCCACTGCCAGAACCGCTGCCAGAGCCGCTGTTCGATATGAAGGCTTCCCTGAATTTGACAGCCAGACCCCAAGGAGTTCTATTTTGATTCCACCTCTATGTATTATGGGCCAAGATTCCAGTCAATTTGAACTCTTTTTGCTCAGCGGCTAAAGATCATGACTTTAGTTTTAGTCACATTTTCCAGCAGGGCATTCTTTTCATTGTAACTAGGTGATATATATCCAAGCGCCTTTTCAGCCCTATACATGTCTGAGCAAGCAGGACCAAGTCGTCTGCATGTTGAAATATAGGAAACACTGTCTGTCTGAGCTTCGGGGGAAATGTGTTCCTTTGAGCATTAAAAAGAGTGGTGGTGCTAACACTCAACCTTATTTTAATCCTCTGTTAGTATAGATGTTCTTTGTTCCATGCATTCGCGAAATCTTAATCCGTACCCATGTCTCAGAATAAAGCAATATTATCGATGCCAGCAGCTTTCTGGGTATCCCCCATCCGGCTAGTTTCTTCCAAATTATATGGCGCTCAACACCATCAAAAGCAACGGTGTAATCAATAAAGCAAGCAAACAGCGGCTGGGATAACGACTTCTGTGCTTTGTAAGCCAGGTACAAAAGGGCGAGTACGTTGTCTGGTGTAGAAGCGCAGGTTCAAAAATCGGTTCGGTATATAGGCAAAATATTGTTTTCATTGATCCAGTTTTCAAGCTCTTGTAGGAGTACCTTTGCAAATGCCTGGCCATCCACATCCAATAGTGCAATCAGTCTGTAGTTCTCAGATCGTGTAATATACTCTTTTTTATGGACTGGGTGCAATAGTGACCCTTTCCAGGCCTCTGGAATCACACAGAAATGTAAACAGTTGTTAAATTGCACAGACAAAGGCTCAGCCCACAAGCCAGAGTCATCTCTGAAAACAATACCTGGAAGGCCATTTTGCCCAGCGGTCCCAACATGCTGTATACTGCAAAGTATAGACTGCACTGTTTTGACTGTAGTACTTATTAACATATTGTCAAGGTCATCCAATATTGGTTGCAGACCTATTGGACCTACAAGATCTGAGTCCACGTACAATTTCTTAATGTGGCATTCCCAGTCACAAGCAGAGATTGCACTATCTTTACTGGCTGATGTGTCCAGCAGAGTATTAACATAGGCCCAAAACTTTGTATTTTTCCTTGGAAGCGTCAATGTATGTAATCTATTCCAGCATTCCTCTATATCCTGCGTCTTCAGATTCCACATTAATTTCTTGTGCTCTATTCTTACCAGCTTTCTATGTGCTTCCGTAACTGGTATTTTGTTTTTCTTGTATTGTGATTCTGCCTGCCTGCAAACTTTTTTACTATGCCAATATTCCCAAGATGCAAAGAATTTATCACCTATTATTCTATTTGCACCAGTACACCCATGCTGTTTAGAGCTACTAAATGCATTGTGAAATTTGTTAATCATAATTCCCCACTGGGTATTTGCCCGACATGCCCCTTTCTACTACCCTTGTAGGGTGAACGCCTCACTACTCCAAGGTCAATTTCTATTGCTATGGGGTTTTAATCACTTTCATGGCTGTTAATAACCTTGTGGCTTAAGTATTTAGTCATTAGTTTTCTACTTAATTTTTTTTAAATTTATTGTTGAGATGTTTCTGAAAGTTTGTAAGAGTGTACCAGCCACGTTTTTACTATGTTTAGTCATTCTCAGCTCAAATTCTGTGAAGAAATATTCCAGTCATTCTTGCACAATCACCTGAGAGCCCGGTCTCCTGGCTTAAATTGCGGATATTAAAGTCTCCAGTAATCACATATTTGTGATTTGGGTGTTCATAGAATTTTTTTTTTTAAAGAAAGTATTGATCTTACCCTAACCTGCTTTATTTCTTGACTTGGGTGTAGATATACATTCATAATGGATACAGAAGTTGATTTATTTGAAAAAGCCAGGCCATGTACAGTTATCACATGAACATTGTTGATTTCTCCCAGGCCAACATCCTGACTACAAGATCCAATTTAACATATATTGCTAAACCTCCCATGTGTCTTCCAAACAGGTTTTTCTTTTGAGGTAATCTGAGTAGTTAAATAACTTTGAATTGGTAGAGGCTCAATCGACCAGGCTTCTTGAAACACAGAATATCAGCATTGCTCACAGAATCTTCAAAGCTAGGACTTGCAATTAGGGAGGCCAGACCGGCCACATTCCAACTTACTAACCTGATCACATTTAGAGGAGTGTTTGAAAAAAGGTCTTTGTGGCTAAAGATGCATTTTCCTTTTTATGTTCAGGGCTGCGGTAAGCCAGTCCCATTGACCCTGTTCCCTACAGTTGGTTCTAACATCTGCACGTTGAGTGCCTCCTACATTCCCTGTCACCTGTAGGGTAATTCTTTTATCCACCGCCAGAGGTTTAATGTCCGGGGTGCCTCTCAAGGTACTGGATGATTTCTTATTTGGACACAATATTTGCCTCCCTTTGGATAGTACGCGGGGTATTGTTCTATTTCTGGTTTGCTGATTTTTATTCCCCAGCTTGTCAGCAAAACTTCATGCGCTGATATTCTTTCTAGAATGCTCCAATCGGACCATGTTGTCAGGGTAAATTCTCTCTGATGAATCCACATAAAGTTAATAAAGTTTACAGAGAGCAGGTCTTGTGTTGTAAGATCCAAGAGTGATGGTTTGTTGTGGGGCAAGTGCGGTATGTTTGACCTAGTGAGAATATCCCACTGCCCTCCTGATGCATATAATGGGGTAAATATAATTGCTGATATCTCAGAGTTTTCCTTACAGTTTGTCCTCTCTATGCTAAATTTCACTAGGTGTTCCTGAGCGTGGACAGACCCATGTGTGTTCCCAGATTCCCTGTTACTTATGTGAGCAGGCAACCAATCATCTAGCCCTGCTCTCAGGTTTATTATTACATATAGCTAGCGTTTCGTCTTTTATAAATCTCTGGTTGGGTGATACCTTCACTGACCGTTGCCCCTTACTCGCTTTATGTGTGAGTGGCCCTCCGTTATTTATAACAGTATTGTTTAGAGGAACACACACGGGACAAGTCACTGGGGGATCGTTGTTCCCACACATACCAGCTGCTCTATCGAGATATTCCTACTGGGGACACTTCCACTCGTTTGACCTTAACCCCTTCAGCCAAATGCTGTGGTCCTTGGGTAGGTTTCATCCCTGTCCTCCTGGCCTGCAATCAAACAGACTTCAATGTCGGAGCAGGGACCCTGATTTGCCTTCTGCGTCCATTGTCATTGGACAGTGTCTTCAGCACGTGCAAAGGCGGCTGACTGGTTATTGCTGTTGGACATATTGACTGAAAATTAGACCCACTTTCCCCACTGTTGATGGTAGGGAGATTCCCTGTGTTGTCCAGTACCTACGTAATTATACCTGCAGTAGGAGGTTGTGTATCATGGGTAGGTGCAAGTGTAGAAGGGGGTTTCTGTTGGAAAATTGGATAGGTCTCAGGCTTTGATGTATTTACAGAGACCTTTGTGTCTAGCCAGTTACAGCGGAGTCTGTTCCTTTTTTTAGTCACTTTAAGTGATTTCTTCAACTTTTTCTTCTGAAGTCTTATTAAATGTGGGTGGAGATTATTTCTGATACCAGGCCTGCCTAACGGTTTAATGGTGTCTATTAATGTTAGATATTTTGGGTCATCTTGAGAACCTTGGGGGGGTGCCACCATCAGATGGGCAATTATGGGTGACATACTACTTAATTCTGTACCCCCACCACCTCCATTATCTTCTAGCGAATTTGACATGCCCCCTTTTCTTGTTAGTATTGGTTCTATTGATTCTGGAGAGTTTAGGTCCTGCTGCATGTTTTCCATTGTATGGCAGCGCAACTTCTTACCTACATCATAGCTGGTTTTACAGTGTTTTGTGATACTTGGTAGGATGTCAGACAGGGTTGCTAACTTATCTATTATTTCATTCTTGCATCTTCCTCCTTACACCTTTCCTTCATTCCACCTTTCTTCCCAGCAATCTAGCTTCTCATTTAATAGGTTAAATTTTTTGTCCATCGTAAGTATGCTTTCAGCAAGCATGTGTGTTAATTTAAGGGGAATCTCCACTTTATGCAATTGCCATGTAAAGGCTTTGACTGCAGCTAAAAGGGAAACATCTATTGTGTTTATAATGGAATCAAATCTGTCCTCTTCCCCCTTTTCCTTATATGGTGTATATTCCTTTGTTGTTTCTGTACCTGGGGTCACCCTCTTCTCCTCTTCTCCACCGTAATACTCTGTAATTAGTTCACATGGTGACCACTGCTCATATGCATTAGCAGTGAGTGGGTAGTGGAAATCTGTTTCTACTTTTTGTACAGGGGTGGAGCAGGTCTGGCTATAACCAAAAGCTTCTTGCTCAGGCAGCAACTTTTGTTGCGCTATCTGATGTGTCTCTGCTTATATTACCAATGTATTCTTGTTTAAGGATGAATTATGTCTGTCAGCCACTAGACCAGGTTTTACCATTGAGGGGGGAGAGCCAGTTATCTCTGGAACACTACATGTTCCTGTTAAAATTGTGTCTTTGGCTGAACAGTTGGTGAAACAATTATGTTGACTGCTATCACTTCCCTTAAAAGATGTGTCTGCTATCTCTATCAATTCCCCAATTATTGAAGCACCCAGACTTGAGCCTGTAGCACTTCCACCAGGGTCTTGGACTTCCTCAGCTAATGTTGGAATAGTTGAGTAACCCACTTCTGTAATCTGTGTTAGAGTTGGGGTCATGAGAATGGCTGTGTGTCTTGCTCACCTGTGGGTGTGACCTCCTCGTCTGTGCCTGGTTCTCCCCTTTTCTTACAGGCTGTATCCCTTGCCCTTGTAAAGTAGTTGTGAATAAAGGCTTTTCTAGCATTCCAGGGCTTTCCCTTTCCCTTGGGGACCAGCTAATATTTGTTCTGCTTTTTAGCCCCATGCGTTGGCCCCTGGCCTTCTTGCGGTCCCACCATCAAAGTGTCTCCATTATCATTCTGAATTTTTACGTGACCTATGGGATCTATAAGTTCTACTAGTTCAGCAGGTTCTGTGGAAAAGCCCGGGGTCCATCCTGCTCTTAGCAAGCATCTATTATCTTGTCGATATTCATTCCTCTCCTTATTCCCTCCCCAACTTCATTGGTAGACATGATAAGCGAGCTTTGTTCTTTGCTGCCATCCCACAGCTTGGTACTAGACCGCCTGGCTGCTACAGGTTAACCCTTCAATTTTCTGCAGTCTCTGCATGATGAAAAAATTATATGTGCCAGTTTCGAGTTCGCCCAAGAATCTTGAAATTTCTTTGTGCTTTGCTGATAGTTTGGACTCCTCGAGTCTTAACCTTCCCAAAAGCCAGCTTCCGGGAAACCAAGCATCTTGATATACTTGATTCTGATAGGCATGCAGCCACTGTTGCTAGTACTGACCCTGTTACTGTTGCTCTAGTCAGGGGCATCTATCCCTGTCACAATTCCAGCTCCAGCTCCAGAGGAGACACCATGTACCAACTATCTTGTTTCTGTGTCCAAGTGCTTTCTGAGTGCCGCCTCACCCCGCCTATTAGTTCAATCGCACTTTCCTCTTCTCCGAGATATCTCTCTGGGCACCTCAGGCAGGAGGGGCACGAGCACGCTACTTATCCAAGTGTCAAAATCTGCCATCTGCCATCTGCTGCCTCAGTGCATGTGCGCAAACACACCAGGATCAGAATTGGTCCAGCTGCAGGGCAGGCCGCACCAGCCTAGCACTGGCCACTTCCACACCAGCAGGAACTGGGGCTGTGGCCCAACAAATTCCAACAGGCCCCAACCAATCCCAGAAAAGTTCTGTAACATCACAATTGCCGTGGCCAGAGCGGTCGGACAGAGCTGGGTCTGAATGGGACAGGACAGCTCCGTGAAGCCCACTGTGTTACTATAGTCCTGTGGCTCCCTTAGTCCCACGGTTGCTCTCTTAGGCTCTGAACTGTTCACTGAACTGTGTCTTGTGTATCCCAAGCCACCAGTTGCTATGCTCAGCCCTGTGAACCACAGAGGGATTTGTGTACAGCACCCTCTTTCTGCTTTGTACTCAATGTTTTGTGCTTTGCGCTGTGCAGTGCGCTGTGCGCTATGCAGCTCACCACTCACCAGTCACCGTCACTATCACCAGTTCCTCAGGTGGAATAAGAACCTGCCAAATTTTCATCCCTCAGCTCCTTACTGATCGGTGTCCATGGAATATCCCCAATTTTAGGATTATTGTTGTGGGTAGTCAAGCTCCATGCTTCGTCACCAGAACCAGGGCCAGAGCCTGAACCGTCTAGCTGCGCCAGCCTTTTGGGCCAGTGACACAGGTCCATCTCCCGGAGTGCCGCACCATGCTACGGTCCATGCTGCTGTCGCTGCTGCCGGGCCTCAGAGAACAATCTGTAGATACCTGGGACCCATGGGCACCACGGCTAATAGCCGGTGGTGGATGGCCAATAGTGACTACCCCGGGCACTGGGCACTGGGCTGGGACCGCCACTGGACCACTCCACTCCATCAACCGATCCAGCAACCGCTGATCAGATGTTAGTACATCAATACGACAGACGTAATTCCTTCAGGTCAGAAACCTACTTGTTTTCTGTACTCTGTTCTTCAGCCCAGAACAACCCATAGGTTACAAAGATGTAATAGTTAGGAAATAGAATTATAGAAACCTAAGAAATTAATTGAACAAAACAAAGGCTATAGGAATGTTATAGTTAGGAAATAGAATTAAAAAAAACCTTAGAAATTCACTAAAATAAACAAATGCTACAGGGACGGTATAGTTAGGCTCTCATTTCCTTCATACAAAACCAAAGCAATTCAGCATTTATATTTACCTGAGCTAACTATAAATTGTGCACCATAATGCACTGCTTATGCCCTCACAAATTACATCACTCATGACATGGTCAGTGACATGACTGGTGACATCTCAAATGACATCACTGATGAAATCTCAAACGACATCACTGATGACATCATCCCATGATTATGAGTGTTATCTAAAAGTTACTGAGTATTAAACATGATTACTAAGGTAAATTACTGTGGTGGTGCCTGTGTGGGTGAGTGAGTGAGTGAGTGGGTGTGTAAGTGGTGAATAGAAGAGTGAACAAGCAGAACCACCGCACTCAAATGGCATATTGTTCAGATATAGTACATAGAATGGTTTTGGCGAAAAAAATACATAAGAAGAAAATCTTCCAGACCCTTCTTGTGTTCCAGTAGATCTTTTATTCGGATTCCATAGCATGTTCATACAAAGCACAGCCAACACGTGTTTCGTCACACCTGTGACTTTATCAAGGCTGTAAAACATATACAGTAACAAGTTTTTGAGAGATGAAAAATAATAAATACACTGGAATAAAATAGTAGAGAAAGCGATATCAAAGGGTTAAAGTGAGAAAGACATGGCAAACTCCAAATGTGTGTGTAAGTGACAAATCAAACCAACGGTGTTGATAACATCAGAGCAGATCGCGGTTTTAATGTCAAAACAATATGTGAAGACCAAAATTTAAAGCCCCAGACGTGAAGATTACATGCGTTTAAACCAAAACCTACGTATAAATATCAATGCTACAATATAATAAAAAAGTAGTTGAATAATTCAGTGCGTAAAAGTGTATGGAGATCACAAAAATTGCCTACCTATAGCGGTTGTGCATGAAAAAGTAAATCCCAGGATGACGTGTGAATCGTACCTGGGGAACACTAGAAAGGTAAGAAGAGAGAGAAAAGTAAAACAGTATAGGGTGAGCATCAGGACGGTAAAGGGAGTGGAAGGAAAGTAAGAAAGGGAATTTGGCCTGAAAATTACCTATAATGTACTGTAGTCAGGTGTACATTTGAGTCTTCAGGGAAACCGAAGGTATGTTGACGAATGACCCTGGTAGTAAACACAGGGAGAAGGTTGTATGTAAAACCCCAATTTGAAGGGGAGGCGTGGACCTTGGTAAGTCCTGAGGGAGGTAAAGGTAATTATGAAGACGTAGTCACGTAAAAAAAGGTCATATGACAGTGTGTGAGTGTAAGAATGGACTGAACGTGATAAGGTGAGTATTAAAATTAGTCCGTATTAGAGCATTGAGCATAGGTGTGAATTGTAAAGTATAAAGGAAGCGCTTTAAAGTAAAACGAGCGCGCATGAGATTAAAGCAAAACGAAAGGTAGTGACCTGTTGTCCGGTAATAGCGGAACATTCTACAGTAAAGAGAGGCCGGGGGTCAGTGAGAAGTGTGCAGGCGAGAGTAAGTATCATGACCTACGTGGCGCTGGCAATTATGAGGCCCGTGGTGCAAGACAGCACAGTAAGTGTCTTGCTGCGTCACCCTACACCACCGGGAAAGGGCAGAAATACACCATATCTACAAAATGCAGCACAGTTCTGTCCTCTTCCCTGCTTCAAAATGCAGCACACATAGAAAGAGGAAAAAAGGGGGGGAAATAAAGATGCTTCTCACTGTTGTATCACTTTAATGCCACCCCTGAGGTGGCGTAGGAATCTGACGCATTCCCAGACTTGGAAATCTGGGAATGCATCAGATTCCTTTGGGCTCCATGGATGTTGTGTGGAAACACCCCAAGCAATACCCATGGAACGCCCCTTTCATGCAGTATTATGAGTGAAAGGGGACCATCAAGGCCATGAAAAAACACACAAGGTGGATTCAAGATAGCCTGGCTGATGAAGGATGATACCCAGAAACCAGTTCCAGGATGCTTGTTTCCAGTCCAAGGAGGTCTTGGCCTGGCAGTTTGGACTGGACTGTTCCTATGGGAAATAGGGTGAAGACTGATTTGCATATTGCTGGGTCCTTATGGGGGTGGCATGGTGGGCAAAAGAACAATGGATTAAATCTGTGACTGAGGGTGAGCACTCCGTGCATCATCCTTTTGTGTTGCTAAAGTTGCCCTAGGTGAGAAGCGCTTTCCCAGATGTGGATCCTGTGATCACTGTAGTACTGGATTTAAAATAGCCTGGCTGATGAAGGGTGGTACTCTGAAATCAGTCCCAGGATGCTTGTTTCTGGTCCAGGGTGGACCAGGCCGGGCGATTCCTGCTGAACTGTTCCCATCAGGAACAGGATCAAGACTGATTTGCATATGGCTAAGTCGCAAGGGGGGTGGCATGGTGAGCAAAAGAATGATGGCTTAAACACAGTTCTATGACTTGGGTGAGCATTTGCAAAGTTTTAGCACTCTGTCAATCATTCTTTTGTGTTGCTAAAGTTGCCCTAACTGGGAAGGGTATGCCCAGACATTGGTCCTGTGCTCACCATGGCCCTGGATACAAGCTAGTCTGGGTGATGAAAGACGATACCCTGAAACCTGTAACAAGATGCTTGTTTCTGATCTAGGGAGGACATGGTATGCTAGATCAGGCTGGACCGTTCCCATTGGGAGCAGACTAAAGACTGATTTGCATATGGCTGGGTCCAAACTGGGGAGGCATGGTGTGCAAAAGAGCAATGGATAAACCCAAATCTGTGACGGGGGTGAGTGTTTGAAAAGTTTCAGCACTCCTTTCATCATCCTTTTGTTTTTCTAAAGTTGCCCTAAGTTGGAATGGTTTGTCAAGACACTATGCCATTGGATTCAAGCTACCCTGCAGACAAAGGGTGATACCCTAAACCCAGTTCCAGGATGCTTGTTTTCCGTTCAGGGAAGACCTAGCCTGTCGGTTCTGGCTGGACTATTCCTATGGAGAACAGGGTCAAGACTGATTTGCATATGGCTGGGTCAAACTGGGGTGACATGGTGAGCAAAAGAATTATAGAATAAACGCAGATCTGTGACTGGAGGTGAGTGTTTGAAAAGTTTCAGCACTCTGCCCATCAGTCTTATGTGTGGCACAAAACTACTCTGACAACAGATGTTATTAAGTTTAACTGCTATATATCTCCCAGTGATTTTATTTTAGGCAGGGCTGGAGCAAAAGCTGCTGAACGGAGTTATACCACATTTGTCACGTAGCTACATCTTGGTCCGAAGATTGTGGTTTTTGAGATTGGGTATAAATCTGTTCAGCAGTTTTCCTTCTCAGCTCTCTCCTGGAATGTATTGGGGTGATCCATTAAGCCTGGGATGAGAAAAAAGGAGGGTCCCAAAATGTAAAACCTCCATGCATTTTCCATATACTTCTTTAAACATGCCTCCAGCAAAATCTGCTGAACGGAATTACACCAAATTCAGCAGGAAGGTAGATCTTGGTCCGCAGATTGTGCTTTATGGGATTTGGTATAAATCCATTCAGTAGTTTTTGAGAAGTTAAGGATGAAAAGGATGAAAAATTATTGTATATTTGAATGGTTGTGCTTGCAAGGAGCCCAGCGGAGTTGCATGGGAGTACACATTTAAAAATGAACGCCTGTGATTAGTCAAGAGGCCTGTTTTTCCAGTGAGCCTTCTATCTCTTGCAGGAACGAGAGGCTGCTTTGAGTCTCGCGACCATTCTCATTGGCTGGCTGTTGGCTGTTAGAAATTAAATGGTGGCCATTACTGTATACTATGAAAAATTCAAGGTGTTGTAGAAATGAAATAAAAAAGCTATATAAAGGGGATTCAGAAAGGCATGCTGTCCTCCTGAGTTTAGAGAAGAGGTATTGAGGGGATAATGACTGTGAAGAAATTAAATGTGTATTCTTTCTAACAATTTTTTTTAAAGTATTCCTCCTTGTTGTGCCATGCTAACACCACCCCTGTGGTGGCATCAGATTTTGGTGCTGCCACAGATTTACACCCACTAGTAAATCTGTGGCAACATCAAAAGCAATGAGTGTTGTGGTGGAACGTCCACAGCAACACCCACTGCCTGTCCCTCAGATGCAAAAAAACTGCATTGGGGGGATCCACATTTAGAAGGCTGTGTTAAGCCACAATAAAATGCTTAGTGCTACCTGGTAAATGTTGTGCACTGCACAGCGTCACTGGAGCGTCACTGAAAGTGACATTCCAGTGGCGCTAGGGCCTTGTAAGTCTGGTGCTTGGGTAAAGATTTATGAAGGGCCTGACGCCAACTATCTCCACATTAGTGTAGTTTTTTATGCTAATGTGCCAATAATCTGGCAAAAACACAGGGACATATTTATACTCCGTTTGCGCTGAATTTGCGTCGTTTTTTTCGACGCAAATTAGACGCAAAACTAACTCCATATTTATACTTTGGCGTTAGATGCGTCTAGCACCAAAGTTCATGGAGTTAGCGTCATTTTTTTGCGTGAACACCTTCCTTGCGTTAATGATATGCAAGGAAGGCGTTCCCGTCTTAAAAAATGACTCCCAGGCATGTGCGTGGTATTTATACTCCCGGGCAAAAATGACGCCCGGGAGTGGGCGGGGCAAAAAACCCCACATTTGCGCCTCTTTTTAACGCCTGGGTCAGGGCAGGCGTTAAGGGACCTGTGGGCTCAGAATGAGCCCAGAGGTGCCCTCCCCTGCCCCCAGGGACACCCCCTGCCACCCTTGCTCACCCCAGGAGGACACCCAAGGATGGAGGGACCCATCCCAGGGAAGAAAAGGTAAGTTGTGGTAAGTATTTTTTTAAATTTATTTTTGTGGCATGGGGGGCCTGATTTGTGCCCCCCTACATGCCACTATGCCCAATGACCCATTGGGTAAGGGGGCATGACTCCTGTCTTTGCTAAGACAGGAGTCATGTTAATGGCGTCTGGGCGCCAAAAAAAAATGGCGCAATTCGGGTTAAGACGATTTTTATGCCTCAGCCTGACTTGCCCCATTTTTGGACGCCCAAACGCCATTTTTCCCTACGCCGCGCTGCCTGGTGTACGTGTTTTTTTTTCACGCACACCAGGCAGCGCCGGTCGGCTAACGCCGGCTAACGCCATTCAATAAATACGGCGCCCGCATGGCGCTTCAGAATGGCGTTAGCCGGCGAGAATTTTTTGGGCGCAAAACTGCGTTAGCGCAGTTTTGCGTCAAAAAGTATAAATATGGCCCACAGTGCTGTATTTACAAAGTGGAGCAAGGCATGCATTGCACGACTTTGTAAACGCTTGTGCTACATGATGTCTGCACCAGGCATACTTTATGTAAGGGGGCGTTCCATCATGGCTCAGTAGAATCTGAAAATCCACTGCGTCGTTTTTAGCAGCATTTTTTACGCCTGCACAGAGCAGGTGTTAAAAGAACGCACACCATTATTTATAATGGGCATTTAGGTACTTTGCAGGATTAGCACCAACATTTTTGGTACTAATCCCGCAAAGTACAATAGTGTATAAAATTAACCTGCGCCACGGTGCACCGTATATTAAATATGGCACACACATGGTGGCGTTAAGGGGCAAGAAGTGCCACAAGAAAGGTGGCACTTCAGGACAAGAAGTGCTACTTTTCTTAAACCTGGGCCTTAGAGTTTCTGAAATTATAAAACAAAGCATCTTCTGTCTATTAACACAGGTCCTAGGGTTTTTATAAACCTTCCTTTGCACATATTTTACCACTATCAGATGTTTGAGTTGAGATATTTCCATGTGTTACTTCACAAACTGTTATGGAACGATGTTTGAAGGCATATTATTACTTAATTGTGAATAAAAAGAAAGTGTTTGGGGCTGTGGATTTTTTAACAGAAAGGCACATGAAGTTAGTGGTCCAGTACATAAACATATGTGATTGTGGATGAAAAATCTATAAATTGTCAGAGAAGGTAGTGATGTATTAATATCATTTACTGAACAGTATTTAACTTTATATTTTTTTATTATTTTGACTTTTTTTTAGAGAGAAAATGGAAAACATAAACCCTGAAAAACAGAAGTACCATGTCACGCAATATAAGGAGGAGTAAAACAAAAAACATTTAGGGGGTTATTCTAACTTTGGAGGAGGTGTTAATCCGTCCCAAAAGTGACGGAAAAGTGACGGATTTACCACCAGCCGTATTACGAGTCCACTATATCCTATGGAACTCGTAATACGGCTGGTGGTATATCCGTCACTTTACCGTCACTTTTGGGACGGATTAACACTCCTCCAAAGTTAGAATAACCCCCTTAATTTACAACTGATGTTGTTCTTACTGCCTAGAGTGATATTTATAACCTTGGAGAAGCTTGTTCTGTTTAGTTCTACTTTACTTGTTTTTGATGACAATAATCTACTTACTTAGGCAGCAAAAAAAGTGTTTTATTTTACAAGGAGGGTTGTTATCTGCTTGAGCATTAAGGGGCATATTTATACTCTGTTTGCGCCGGAATTGCGTCGTTTTTTTTTACGCAATTTTGATGCAAAACTAACTCTATATCTATACTTTGGCGTTAGACGCGTCTAGCTCCAAAGTCCATGGAGTTTGCGTAATTTTTTTGCGTGGACACCTACTTTGCGTTAATGATATGCAAGGTAGGCGTTCCCGTCTAAAAAATTGACGCCGAGGCATGTGCGCCGTATTTACACTCCCGGGCAAAATTCACGCCCGGGAGTGGGCGGGTCAAAAAAAATGACGTACGGCCGCTTTTGCGCCGTTTTTTAGCACCTGGAAAAGGCAGGCGTTCAGGGACCTGTGGGCTCTGAAGGAGCCCAGAGGTGCCCTCCCATACCCCAGGGACACCCCCTGTCACCCTTGCCCACCCCAGGAGGACACCCAAGGCTGGAGGGACCCATCCCAGGGACATTAAGGTAAATTCAGGTAGGTATATATATATTTATTTTTTTGTGGCATAGGGGGGCCTGATTTGTGCCGCCCTACATGCCACTATGCCCAATGACCATGCCCAGGGGACAGAAGTCCCCTGGGCATGGCCATTGGGCAAGGGAGCATGACTCCTGTCTTTGCTAAGACAGGAGTCATTTCTATGGGGGTTGGGAGTCGAAAAAAATGGCGCAAATCGGGTTGAGGTGAAAAATTTGCCTCAGCCTGACGTGCCCCATTTTTTGATGCCCAAGCTCCATATCCCACTACGCCGGCGCTGCCTGGTGTACGTCATTTTTTTCAACGCACACCAGGCAGCGCCGCCCGCTAACGCCGGCTAACGTCATTGACTAAATACGGCGCCCGCATGGCGCTTCAGAATGGTGTTAGCCGGCGCTAATTTTTTTGACGCAAAACTGCGTTAGCGCAGTTTTGCGTCAAAAAGTATAAATATGGCACTAAGTACCTGGACAGACACAGTGTCACCAGGTTCAAAAGATGTGGATGCCCCTGGAGAGTTATTCAGCACTATAGCATGGGTTAACTCAGCTGAGCAAGGTGTTGAGGGTGCATAGCCCTCACATTTCACCTCATGCCAGTTGTACTCATGCTGTATTGGTTGTTCTTGCTGCCCCTGCTGAACTTCTTTTTGTATATTTCACCAATCGGCAAAGATAAATAAAAGGGTGTAAAGTTTGTTTTTACTGTTGATGTATTTAACCCCTTCGCTGCCAGGCCTTTTCCCCCTCCTGTGCCGAGCCTTTTTTTGGCTATTTGGAGCAGTTCGCGCTTAGGCCCTCATAACTTTTTGTTCACGTAAGCTACCCACGCCAAATTTGCGTCCTTTTTTTCCAACATCCTAGGGATTCTAGAGGTACCCAGACTTTGTGGGTTCCCCAGAAGGAGGCCAAGAAATTAGCCAAAAAACAGTGAAAATTTCATTTTTTTTAAAAAAATTGGAAAAATGGGCTGCAGAAGAAGGCTTGTGGTTTTTTCCCTGAAAAGGGCATCAACAAAGGGTTTGCGGTGATAAAATCACCAGCTTCCCAGCTTTCAGGAACAGGCAGACTTGAATCAGAAAACCCAATTTTTCAACCCAATTTTGGCATTTTACTGGGACATACCCCATTTTTACGATTTTTTGTGCTTTCAGCCTCCTTCCAGTCAGTGACAGAAATGGGCATGAAACCAACGCTGGATCCCATAAACCGCAACATTTCTGAAAAGTAGACAAAATTCTGAATTCAGCAAGGGGTAATTTGTGTAGATCCTACAAGGGTTTCCTACAGAAAATAACAACTGAAAAAGAAAAATATTGAAATTGAGGTGAAAAAAACATCAATTTTTCTCTAAGTTTTACTCTGTAACTTTTTCCTGCAATGTCAGATTTTCGAAAGCAATATACCGTTACGTCTGCTGGACTCTTCTGGTTGCGGGGATATATAGGGCTTGTAGGTTCATCAAGAACTCTAGGTACCCAGAGCCAATAAATGACCTGCACCCTGCAGTGGGTTTTCATTCTATGCCGGGTATACAGCAATTC
Source organism: Pleurodeles waltl (assembly GCF_031143425.1). Lineage (NCBI taxonomy): Eukaryota > Metazoa > Chordata > Amphibia > Caudata > Salamandridae > Pleurodeles > Pleurodeles waltl. Next base: position 406,570,854 of record NC_090439.1, read on the forward strand.
ATTTGCTGAAATATAAAGAGTAAAAAATAGCTATCAAGAAAACCTTTGTATTTCCAAAATGGGCACAAGATAAGGTGTTGAGAAGCAGTGGTTATTTGCACATCTCTGAATTCCGGGGTGCCCATACTAGCATGTGAATTACAGGGCATTTCTCAAATAGACGTCTTTTTTACTCACTGTCTTACATTTGGAAGGGAAAAATGTAGAGAAAGACAAGGGGCAATAACCCTTGTTTTGCTATTCTATGTTCCCCCAAGTCTCCCGATAAAAATGATACCTCACTTGTGTGGGTAGGCCTAGCGCCTGCGACAGGAAACGCCCCAAAGCGCAACGTGGACACATCACAGAAAACAGACCTGTTTTTAGCAAAGTGCCTACCTGTAGATTTTGGCCTCTAGCTCAGCCGCCACCTAGGGAAACCTACCAAACCTGTGCATTTCTGAAAACTAGAGACCTAGGGGAATCCAAGATGGGGTGATTTGTGTGGCTCGGACCAGGTTCTGTTACCCAGAATCCTTTGCAAACCTCAAAATTTGGCTAAAAAAACACATGTTCCTCACATTTCTGTGGCAGAAAGTTCTGGAATCTGAGAGGAGCCACAAATTTCCTTCCACCCAGCGTTCCCCCACGTCTCCCGATAAAAATGATACCTCACTTGTGTGGGTAGGCCTAGCGCCCGCGACAGGAAACACCCCAAAGCGCAATGTGGACACATCACAGAAAACAGACCTGTTTTTAGCAAAGTGCCTACCTGTAGATTTTGGCCTCTAGCTCAGCCGCCACCTAGGGAAACCTACCAAACCTGTGCATTTCTGAAAACTAGAGACCTAGGGGAATCCAAGATGGGGTGATTTGTGTGGCTCGGACCAGGTTCTGTTACCCAGAATCCTTTGCAAACCTCAAAATTTGGCTAAAAAAACACATGTTCCTCACATTTCTGTGGCAGAAAGTTCTGGAATCTGAGAGGAGCCACAAATTTCCTTCCACCCAGCGTTCCCCCACGTCTCCTGATAAAAATGATACCTCACTTGAGTGGGTAGGCCTAGCGCCCGCGACAGGAAACACCCCAAAGCGCAATGTGGACACATCACAGAAAACAGACCTGTTTTTAGCAAAGTGCCTACCTGTAGATTTTGGCCTCTAGCTCAGCCGCCACCTAGGGAAACCTACCAAACCTGTGCATTTCTGAAAACTAGAGACCTAGGGGAATCCAAGATGGGGTGATTTGTGTGGCTCGGACCAGGTTCTGTTACCCAGAATCCTTTGCAAACCTCAAAATTTGGCTAAAAAAACACATGTTCCTCACATTTCTGTGGCAGAAAGTTCTGGAATCTGAGAGGAGCCACAAATTTCCTTCCACCCAGCGTTCCCCCACGTCTCCCGATAAAAATGATACCTCACTTGTGTGGGTAGGCCTAGCGCCCGCGACAGGAAACGCCCCAAAGCGCAACGTGGACACATCACAGAAAACAGACCTGTTTTTAGCAAAGTGCCTACCTGTAGATTTTGGCCTCTAGCTCAGCCGCCACCTAGGGAAACCTACCAAACCTGTGCATTTCTGAAAACTAGAGACCTAGGGGAATCCAAGGAGGGGTGACTGGCGGGGCTCGGACCAGGTTCTGTTACCCAGAATCCTTTGTAAAGCTCAAAAATTGGCTAAAAAAAACACATGTTCCTCACATTTCTGTGGCAGAAAGTTCTGGAATCTGGGAGGAGCCACAAATTTCCATCCACCCAGCGTTCCCCCACGTCTCCCGATAAAAATGATACCTCACTTGTGTGGGTAGGCCTATCGCCCGCGACAGGAAACACCCCAAAGCGCAATGTGGACACATCACAGAAAACAGACCTGTTTTTAGCAAAGTGCCTACCTGTAGATTTTGGCCTCTAGCTCAGCCGCCACCTAGGGAAACCTACCAAACCTGTGCATTTCTGAAAACTAGAGACCTAGGGGAATCCAAGATGGGGTGATTTGTGTGGCTCGGACCAGGTTCTGTTACCCAGAATCCTTTGCAAACCTCAAAATGTGGCAAAAAAAACACATGTTCCTCACATTTCTGTGGCAGAAAGTTCTGGAATCTGAGAGGAGCCACAAATTTCCTTCCACCCAGCGTTCCCCCACGTCTCCCGATAAAAATGATACCTCACTTGTGTGGGTAGGCCTAGCGCCCGCGACAGGAAACGCCCCAAAGCGCAACGTGGACACATCACAGAAAACAGACCTGTTTTTAGCAAAGTGCCTACCTGTAGATTTTGGCCTCTAGCTCAGCCGCCACCTAGGGAAACCTACCAAACCTGTGCATTTCTGAAAACTAGAGACCTAGGGGAATCCAAGGAGGGGTGACTGGCGGGGCTCGGACCAGGTTCTGTTACCCAGAATCCTTTGTAAAGCTCAAAAATTGGCTAAAAAAAACACATGTTCCTCACATTTCTGTGGCAGAAAGTACTGGAATCTGGGAGGAGCCACAAATTTCCTTGCACCCAGCGTTCCCCCAAGTCTCCCGATAAAAATGATACCTCACTTGCGTGGGTAGGCCTAGCGCCCGCGACAGGAAACGCCCCAAAGCGCAACGTGGACACCACCAAAATTTTGGAAGAAAACAGAGGTGTTTTTTGCGAAGTGACTACCTGTAGATTTTGGCCTCTAGCTCAGCCGGCACCTAGGGAAACCTACCAAACCTGTACATTTCTGAAAACTAGAGACCTAGGGAAATCCAAGGAGGGGTGACTGGCGGGGCTCGGACCAGGTTCTGTTACCCAGAATCCTTTGCAAAGCTCAAAAATTGGCTAAAAAAACACATGTTCCTCATATTTCTGTGGCAGAAAGTTCTGGAATCTGAGAGGAGCCACAAATTTCCTTCCACCAAGCATTCCCCCACGTCTCCCGATAAAAATGATACCTCACTTGTGTGGGTAGGCCTAGCGCCCGCGACAGGAAACGCCCCAAAGCGCAACGTGGACACATCACAGAAAACAGACCTGTTTTTAGCAAAATGCCTACCTGTAGATTTTGGCCTCTAGCTCAGCCGCCACCTAGGGAAACCTACCAAACCTGTGCATTTCTAAAAACTAGAGACCTAGGGGAATCCAAGGAGGGGTGACTGGCGGGGCTCGGACCAGGTTCTGTTACCCAGAATCCTTTGCAAAGCTCAAAAATTGGCTAAAAAAAACACATGTTCCTCACATTTCTGTGGCAGAAAGTTCTGGAATCTGGGAGGAGCCACAAATTTCCTTCCACCCAGCGTTCCCCCAAGTCTCCCGATAAAAATGATACCTCACTTGCGTGGGTAGGCCTAGCGCCCGCGACAGGAAACGCCCCAAAGCGCAACGTGGACACCACCAAAATTTTGGAAGAAAACAGAGGTGTTTTTTGCGAAGTGACTACCTGTAGATTTTGGCCTCTAGCTCAGCCGGCACCTAGGGAAACCTACCAAACCTGTACATTTCTGAAAACTAGAGACCTAGGGGAATCCAAGGAAGGGTGACTGGCGGGGCTCGGACCAGGTTCTGTTACCCAGAATCCTTTGCAAAGCTAAAAAATTGGCTAAAAAAACACATGTTCCTCACATTTCTGTGGCAGAAAGTGCTGGAATCTGGGAGGAGCCACAAATTTCCTTGCACCCAGCGTTCCCCCAAGTCTCCCGATAAAAATGATACCTCACTTGCGTGGGTAGGCCTAGCGCCCGCGACAGGAAACGCCCCAAAGCGCAACGTGGACACCATCAAAATTTTGGAAGAAAACAGAGGTGTTTTTTGCGAAGTGACTACCTGTAGATTTTGGCCTCTAGCTCAGCCGGCACCTAGGGAAACCTACCAAACCTGTACATTTCTGAAAACTAGAGACGTAGGGGAATCCAAGGAGGGGTGACTGGCAGGGCTCGGACCAGGTTCTGTTACCCAGAATCCTTTGCAAAGCTCAAAATTTGGCTAAAAAAACACATGTTCCTCACATTTCTGTGGCATAAAGTTCTGGAATCTGAGAGGAGCCACAAATTTCCTTCCACCCAGCGTTCCCCCACATCTCCCGTTAAAAATGATACCTCACTTGTGTGGGTAGGCCTTGCGCCCGCGACAGGAAACGCCCCAAAGCGCAACGTGGACACATCACAGAAAACAGACCTGTTTTTAGCAAAGTGCCTACCTGTAGATTTTGGCCTCTAGCTCAGCCGCCACCTAGGGAAACCTACCAAACCTGTGCATTTCTGAAAACTAGAGACCTAGGGGAATCCAAGGAGGGGGGACTGGCGGGGCTCGGACCAGGTTCTGTTACCCAGAATCCTTTGCAAAGCTCAAAAATTGGCTAAAAAAACACATGTTCCTCACATTTCTGTGGCAGAAAGTTCTGGAATCTGGGAGGAGCCACAAATTTCCTTCCATCCAGCGTTCCCCCAAGTCTCACGATAAAAATGATACCTCACTTGCGTGGGTAGGCCTAGCGCCCGCGACAGGAAACGCCCCAAAGCGCAACGTGGACACCACCAAAATTTTGGAAGAAAACAGAGGTGTTTTTTGCGAAGTGACTACCTGTAGATTTTGGCCTCTAGCTCAGCCGGCACCTAGGGAAACCTACCAAACCTGTACATTTCTGAAAACTAGAGACCTAGGGGAATCCAAGGAGGGGTGACTGGCGGGGCTCGGACCAGGTTCTGTTACCCAGAATCCTTTGCAAAGCTCAAAAATTGGCTAAAAAAACACATGTTCCTCGCATTTCTGTGGCAGAAAGTTCTGGAATCTGAGAGGAGCCACAAATTTCCTACCACCCAGCGTTCCCCCACGTCTCCCGATAAAAATGATACCTCACTTGTGTGGGTAGGCCTAGCGCCCGCGACAGGAAACGCCCCAAAGTGCAACGTGGACACATCACAGAAAACAGACCTGTTTTTAGCAAAGTGCCTACCTGTAGATTTTGGCCTCTAGCTCAGCCGCCACCTAGGGAAACCTACCAAACCTGTGCATTTCTGAAAACTAGAGACCTAGGGGAATCCAAGGAGGGGTGACAGGCGGGGCTCGGACCAGGTTCTGTTACCCAGAATCCTTTGTAAAGCTCAAACATTGGCTAAAAAAAACACATGTTCCTCACATTTCTGTGGTAGAAAGTGCTGGAATCTGGGAGGAGCCACAAATTTCCTTGCACCCAGCGTTCCCCCAAGTCTCCCGATAAAAATGATACCTCACTTGCGTGGGTAGGCCTAGCGCCCGCGACAGGAAACGCCCCAAAGCGCAACGTGGACACCACCAAAATTTTGGAAGAAAACAGAGGTGTTTTTTGCGAAGTGACTACCTGTAGATTTTGGCCTCTAGCTCAGCCGGCACCTAGGGAAACCTACCAAACCTGTACATTTCTGAAAACTAGAGACCTAGGGGAATCCAAGGAGGGGTGACTGGCGGGGCTCGGACCAGGTTCTGTTACCCAGAATCCTTTGCAAAGCTCAAAATGTGGCTAAAAAAACACATGTTCCTCACATTTCTGTGGCAGAAAGTTCTGGAATCTGAGAGGAGCCACAAATTTCTTTCCACCCAGCGTTCCCCCACGTCTCCCGATAAAAATGATACCTCACTTGTGTGGGTAGGCCTAGCGCCCGCGACAGGAAACGCCCCAAAGTTCAACGTGGACACATCACAGAAAATAGACCTGTTTTTAGCAAAGTGCCTACCTGTAGATTTTGGCCTCTAGCTCAGCCGGCACCTAGGGAAACCTACCAAACCTGTACATTTCTGAAAACTAGAGACCTAGGGAAATCCAAGGAGGGGTGACTGGCGGGGCTCGGACCAGGTTCTGTTACCCAGAATCCTTTGCAAAGCTCAAAAATTGGCTAAAAAAACACATGTTCCTCATATTTCTGTGGCAGAAAGTTCTGGAATCTGAGAGGAGCCACAAATTTCCTTCCACCCAGCGTTCCCCCAAGTCTCCCGATAAAAATGATACCTCACTTGCGTGGGTAGGCCTAGCGCCCGCGACAGGAAACGCCCCAAAGCGCAACGTGGACACCACCAAAATTTTGGAAGAAAACAGAGGTGTTTTTTGCGAAGTGACTACCTGTAGATTTTGGCCTCTAGCTCAGCCGTCACCTAGGGAAACCTACCAAACCTGTACATTTCTGAAAACTAGAGACCTAGGGGAATCCAAGGAAGGGTGACTGGCGGGGCTCGGACCAGGTTCTGTTACCCAGAATCCTTTGCAAAGCTCAAAAATTGGCTAAAAAAACACATGTTCCTCACATTTCTGTGGCAGAAAGTGCTGGAATCTGGGAGGAGCCACAAATTTCCTTGCACCCAGCGTTCCCCCAAGTCTCCCGATAAAAATGATACCTCACTTGCGTGGGTAGGCCTAGCGCCCGCGACAGGAAACGCCCCAAAGCGCAACGTGGACACCACCAAAATTTTGGAAGAAAACAGAGGTGTTTTTTGCGAAGTGACTACCTGTAGATTTTGGCCTCTAGCTCAGCCGGCACCTAGGGAAACCTACCAAACCTGTACATTTCTGAAAACTAGAGACCTAGGGGAATCCAAGGAGGGGTGACTGGCGGGGCTCGGACCAGGTTCTGTTACCCAGAATCCTTTGCAAAGCTCAAAATGTGGCTAAAAAAACACATGTTCCTCACATTTCTGTGGCAGAAAGTTCTGGAATCTGAGAGGAGCCACAAATTTCTTTCCACCCAGCGTTCCCCCACGTCTCCCGATAAAAATGATACCTCACTTGTGTGGGTAGGCCTAGCGCCCGCGACAGGAAACGCCCCAAAGTTCAACGTGGACACATCACAGAAAATAGACCTGTTTTTAGCAAAGTGCCTACCTGTAGATTTTGGCCTCTAGCTCAGCCGGCACCTAGGGAAACCTACCAAACCTGTACATTTCTGAAAACTAGAGACCTAGGGAAATCCAAGGAGGGGTGACTGGCGGGGCTCGGACCAGGTTCTGTTACCCAGAATCCTTTGCAAAGCTCAAAAATTGGCTAAAAAAACACATGTTCCTCATATTTCTGTGGCAGAAAGTTCTGGAATCTGAGAGGAGCCACAAATTTCCTTCCACCCAGCGTTCCCCCAAGTCTCCCGATAAAAATGATACCTCACTTGCGTGGGTAGGCCTAGCGCCCGCGACAGGAAACGCCCCAAAGCGCAACGTGGACACCACCAAAATTTTGGAAGAAAACAGAGGTGTTTTTTGCGAAGTGACTACCTGTAGATTTTGGCCTCTAGCTCAGCCGGCACCTAGGGAAACCTACCAAACCTGTACATTTCTGAAAACTAGAGACCTAGGGGAATCCAAGGAAGGGTGACTGGCGGGGCTCGGACCAGGTTCTGTTACCCAGAATCCTTTGCAAAGCTCAAAAATTGGCTAAAAAAACACATGTTCCTCACATTTCTGTGGCAGAAAGTGCTGGAATCTGGGAGGAGCCACAAATTTCCTTGCACCCAGCGTTCCCCCAAGTCTCCCGATAAAAATGATACCTCACTTGCGTGGGTAGGCCTAGCGCCCGCGACAGGAAACGCCCCAAAGCGCAACGTGGACACCATCAAAATTTTGGAAGAAAACAGAGGTGTTTTTTGCGAAGTGACTACCTGTAGATTTTGGCCTCTAGCTCAGCCGGCACCTAGGGAAACCTACCAAACCTGTACATTTCTGAAAACTAGAGACCTAGGGGAATCCAAGGAGGGGTGACTGGCGGGGCTCGGACCAGGTTCTGTTACCCAGAATCCTTTGCAAAGCTCAAAATTTGGCTAAAAAAACACATGTTCCTCACATTTCTGTGGCATAAAGTTCTGGAATCTGAGAGGAGCCACAAATTTCCTTCCACCCAGCGTTCCCCCACATCTCCCGATAAAAATGATACCTCACTTGTGTGGGTAGGCCTTGCGCCCGCGACAGGAAACGCCCCAAAGCGCAACGTGGACACATCACAGAAAACAGACCTGTTTTTAGCAAAGTGCCTACCTGTAGATTTTGGCCTCTAGCTCAGCCGCCACCTAGGGAAACCTACCAAACCTGTGCATTTCTGAAAACTAGAGACCTAGGGGAATCCAAGGAGGGGTGACTGGCGGGGCTCGGACCAGGTTCTGTTACCCAGAATCCTTTGCAAAGCTCAAAAATTGGCTAAAAAAACACATGTTCCTCACATTTCTGTGGCAGAAAGTTCTGGAATCTGGGAGGAGCCACAAATTTCCTTCCATCCAGCGTTCCCCCAAGTCTCACGATAAAAATGATACCTCACTTGCGTGGGTAGGCCTAGCGCCCGCGACAGGAAACGCCCCAAAGCGCAACGTGGACACCACCAAAATTTTGGAAGAAAACAGAGGTGTTTTTTGCGAAGTGACTACCTGTAGATTTTGGCCTCTAGCTCAGCCGGCACCTAGGGAAACCTACCAAACCTGTACATTTCTGAAAACTAGAGACCTAGGGGAATCCAAGGAGGGGTGACTGGCGGGGCTCGGACCAGGTTCTGTTACCCAGAATCCTTTGCAAAGCTCAAAAATTGGCTAAAAAAACACATGTTCCTCACATTTCTGTGGCAGAAAGTTCTGGAATCTGAGAAGAGCCACAAATTTCCTACCACCCAGCGTTCCCCCACGTCTCCCGATAAAAATGATACCTCACTTGTGTGGGTAGGCCTAGCGCCCGCGACAGGAAACGCCCCAAAGCGCAACGTGGACACATCACAGAAAACAGACCTGATTTTAGCAAAGTGCCTACCTGTAGATTTTGGCCTCTAGCTCAGCCGCCACCTAGGGAAACCTACCAAACCTGTGCATTTCTGAAAACTAGAGACCTAGGGGAATCCAAGGAGGGGTGACAGGCGGGGCTCGGACCAGGTTCTGTTACCCAGAATCCTTTGTAAAGCTCAAAAATTGGCTAAAAAAAACACATGTTCCTCACATTTCTGTGGTAGAAAGTGCTGTAATCTGGGAGGAGCCACAAATTTCCTTGCACCCAGCGTTCCCCCAAGTCTCCCGATAAAAATGATACCTCACTTGCGTGGGTAGGCCTAGCGCCCGCGACAGGAAACGCCCCAAAGCGCAACGTGGACACCACCAAAATTTTGGAAGAAAACAGAGGTGTTTTTTGCGAAGTGACTACCTGTAGATTTTGGCCTCTAGCTCAGCCGGCACCTAGGGAAACCTACCAAACCTGTACGTTTCTGAAAACTAGAGACCTAGGGGAATCCAAGGAGGGGTGACTGGCGGGGCTCGGACCAGGTTCTGTTACCCAGAATCCTTTGCAAAGCTCAAAATGTGGCTAAAAAAACACATGTTCCTCACATTTCTGTGGCAGAAAGTCCTGGAATCTGAGAGGAGCCACAAATTTCTTTCCACCCAGCGTTCCCCCACGTCTCCCGATAAAAATGATACCTCACTTGTGTGGGTAGGCCTAGCGCCCGCGACAGGAAACGCCCCAAAGCGCAACGTGGACACATCACAGAAAATAGACCTGTTTTTAGCAAAGTGCCTACCTGTAGATTTTGGCCTCTAGCTCAGCCGCCACCTAGGGAAACCTACCAAACCTGTGCATTTCTGAAAACTAGAGACCTAGGGGAATCCAAGGAGGGGTGACTGGCGGGGCTCGGACCAGGTTCTGTTACCCAGAATCCTTTGCAAAGCTCAAAATTTGGCTAAAAAAACACATGTTCCTCACATTTCTGTGGCAGAAAGTTCTGGAATCTGAGAGGAGCCACAAATTTCCTTCCACCCAGAGTTCCCCCACGTCTCCCGATAAAAATGATACCTCACTTGTGTGGGTAGGCCTAGCGCCCGCGACAGGAAACGCCCCAAAGCGCAACGTGGACACATCACAGAAAATAGACCTGTTTTTAGCAAAGTGCCTACCTGTAGATTTTGGCCTCTAGCTCAGCCGCCACCTAGGGAAACCTACCAAACCTGTGCATTTCTGAAAACTAGAGACCTAGGGGAATCCAAGATGGGGTGATTTGTGTGGCTCGGACCAGGTTCTGTTACCCAGAATCCTTTGCAAACCTCAAAATTTGGCTAAAAAAACACATGTTCCTCACATTTCTGTGGCAGAAAGTTCTGGAATCTGTGAGGGGCCACAAATTTCCTTCCACCCAGCGTTCCCCCACGTCTCCCGATAAAAATGATACCTCACTTGTGTGGGTAGGCCTAGCGCCCGCGACAGGAAACGCCCCAAAGCGCAGCGTGGACACATCACATTTTTTCATTGAAAACAGTGCCTACCTGTAGTTTTTGGCCTGTAGCTCAGCCAGCACCTAGGGAAACCTACCAAACCTGTGCATTTCTGAAAACTAGAGACCTAGGGGAATCCAAGGAGGGGTGACAGGCGGGGCTCGGACCAGGTTCTGTTACCCAGAATCCTTTGTAAAGCTCAAAAATTGGCTAAAAAAAACACATGTTCCTCACATTTCTGTGGTAGAAAGTGCTGTAATCTGGGAGGAGCCACAAATTTCCTTGCACCCAGCGTTCCCCCAAGTCTCCCGATAAAAATGATACCTCACTTGCGTGGGTAGGCCTAGCGCCCGCGACAGGAAACGCCCCAAAGCGCAACGTGGACACCACCAAAATTTTGGAAGAAAACAGAGGTGTTTTTTGCGAAGTGACTACCTGTAGATTTTGGCCTCTAGCTCAGCCGGCACCTAGGGAAACCTACCAAACCTGTACGTTTCTGAAAACTAGAGACCTAGGGGAATCCAAGGAGGGGTGACTGGCGGGGCTCGGACCAGGTTCTGTTACCCAGAATCCTTTGCAAAGCTCAAAATGTGGCTAAAAAAACACATGTTCCTCACATTTCTGTGGCAGAAAGTCCTGGAATCTGAGAGGAGCCACAAATTTCTTTCCACCCAGCGTTCCCCCACGTCTCCCGATAAAAATGATACCTCACTTGTGTGGGTAGGCCTAGCGCCCGCGACAGGAAACGCCCCAAAGCGCAACGTGGACACATCACAGAAAATAGACCTGTTTTTAGCAAAGTGCCTACCTGTAGATTTTGGCCTCTAGCTCAGCCGCCACCTAGGGAAACCTACCAATCCTGTGCATTTCTGAAAACTAGAGACCTAGGGGAATCCAAGGAGGGGTGACTGGCGGGGCTCGGACCAGGTTCTGTTACCCAGAATCCTTTGCAAAGCTCAAAATTTGGCTAAAAAAACACATGTTCCTCACATTTCTGTGGCAGAAAGTTCTGGAATCTGAGAGGAGCCACAAATTTCCTTCCACCCAGAGTTCCCCCACGTCTCCCGATAAAAATGATACCTCACTTGTGTGGGTAGGCCTAGCGCCCGCGACAGGAAACGCCCCAAAGCGCAACGTGGACACATCACAGAAAATAGACCTGTTTTTAGCAAAGTGCCTACCTGTAGATTTTGGCCTCTAGCTCAGCCGCCACCTAGGGAAACCTACCAAACCTGTGCATTTCTGAAAACTAGAGACCTAGGGGAATCCAAGATGGGGTGATTTGTGTGGCTCGGACCAGGTTCTGTTACCCAGAATCCTTTGCAAACCTCAAAATTTGGCTAAAAAAACACATGTTCCTCACATTTCTGTGGCAGAAAGTTCTGGAATCTGTGAGGGGCCACAAATTTCCTTCCACCCAGCGTTCCCCCACGTCTCCCGATAAAAATGATACCTCACTTGTGTGGGTAGGCCTAGCGCCCGCGACAGGAAACGCCCCAAAGCGCAGCGTGGACACATCACATTTTTTCATTGAAAACAGTGCCTACCTGTAGTTTTTGGCCTGTAGCTCAGCCAGCACCTAGGGAAACCTACCAAACCTGTGCATTTCTGAAAACTAGAGACCTAGGGGAATCCAAGATGGGGTGACTTGAGGGGCTCTGACCAGGTTCTGTTACCCAGAATCCTTTCCAAACCTCAAATTTTGGCTAAAAAAATGCATTTTTCACACATTTCGGTGACAGAAAGTTCTGGAATCTGAGTGGAGCCACAAATTTCCTTCCACCCAGCGTTCCCCCAAGTCTCCCGATAAAAATGATACCTCAGTTGTGTGGGTGGGCCAGGTGCCTCCAACAGAATAAGGCCCAAAACTTGTAGAGGTACAGGGGATAGTACTGCGAGTTTATAAGGACATATTCTTTTATACATCTTTAGACTGACTCTGCTTTGGGGACCCACATACGTGAGGTGTCATTTTATTTGGGAGACTGAGGGGAACACTGGGGAGTAGGAATTTTGTGCTGGAGTGGTGATCGTACGAAGAAAAGTCAGGAAAATATGCTTTTTTAAGCACATTTTGAGGTTTACAGAGGAGTCTGGGTAAGAAAATGTTGGGGGATCCACGCAAGCCACTCCTCCCTGGACTCCTTGGGGTGCCTAGTTTTAAAAAATGTCTGGGTTTGGTAGGTTTCCCTAGATGAAGGCCGCACAGAGGACCAAAAACATAGGTGCCCTCTCCCCCCCCAAACACAGGTAGTTTTGTAATATATCGTTTTGATGTGCCCACATACGTCCGTGATGTGCCAAACACTAAAATTTTGAAAAGAAACACACTTAGGTTATGTGAAAAAGACCCCTCACCCACCAACCAAGTTGGTGGCATGCTTCATCATCGGGGTCCCACCTGAGGCACCTAGCGTGTCATAGGTGTGCTGCGACGCCTGATTACAGCGGAGCAGGTTTGGTCATTTTTACCACACATACTGGTTGGATTTGGCACGAGGGTGAGTGATGGTTCAGTGGATCAAATTTTACTAACAAGAGCTTTCACAAAAATGAAAAGCACTGTTAGTAACTGAAAGGCAAAAAACTGAACCAATGACTCACAGCTCGTGAGCTGTAAAGCCGCGACAAGGCACCAACCGCTTTACAGTCCATTCACACAACTTTCATACATGACACACACAAGGCCATTCACACCGCCAGCCACGGGCCCAGCACATTACAACACTCACATCGACAGACAGCGCCACTCAAGGGCCCATCACTTACATACGCCCACATGCCTGATACAACAATCACACCAGCTGATGGGAGTGTGTGGACTGGTGTTTGGCTGGCAGTGTGTTGCAGTAGCCAACATCAAGTCAATATGTACAGTCCCAGCCAAGCCCCACTCCACACACAATGGCATCATATATTTTTTTTTTTTTAAACAGAGGAACCCCTAACTAAGTAGAAAGAATTACAAAACAACAAACACAAAAGCTCTAACTAAGAACATGACAGAAATGCTAACCATGAAACTAAACACATGAAAATACAAAACAGACATGAGTTTACACTCATGGTTGTTACCAGAAATTCTTCTGGGTGTGGTAATTCTTAAAACAAGCACCGACACACAGCCCAGGCTTTGAAGGACAATCTGGGCAGTACATTCGAGACTCCCTCCGGATACCTCTTCGAAAACACACTCTACATTTCTTAGCTGGAAAGTCTTTTTTGGGTGTGGGAGGAATGTGCTCAGCAAAGTGGCGATCTTTCAATCTAGCCACATCCTCCACCACTGCTTCTCTAGGAACTCTGGCCTGTTCCACCACAATAAGGCTCTCTATCACTGACTCCTGAAATTTCACAAATGTCATCTTTGAGTCTGGAGACCTATCCCTAAACACAATAAAAGCATTGAAGGTTGCTAAGTGGAAGAGGTGAAGTGCTAACTTCTTATACCAAACATAAGACTTACGAATAGCAGTATAAGGTTCCAACCTCTGGTCAACTCTATCTACACCTCCCATGTGCTTATTATAATCTAAAATGCACACAGGTTTGCGCACTTCAGCAACCTGGCCCCAAACAGTCACAGGGGAAGTACTCTCATCATGGATGGTACTTAGCATGTAGACATCCCTCTTGTCTGAAAATTTCAAAGCTAGCAGCTCCTCGTTCCGCAAGGCACAGCACTGTCCCCTCTCAAGTTTTTTACAGACAAGCTCCCTTGGATAGCCTTTCCGGTTAGAACGGATTGTGCCACAAGCAACTGTGTCCACTCTAAACAATTCCTTGAACAACTGCACACCAGTGTAGAAGTTATCTACATACAAATGGTGACCTTTGTTGAACAGTCGTCTACCAAGATCCCACACTATTTTCTCAGTAACTCCAAAAGTGGGAGGACAACCAGGGGGGTCAATATTGGAATCCCTACCAGTGTACACACGGAAACTATACACATATCCTGTCCTACTTTCAGACAGCATATACAATTTAATTCCATATCGTGCCCTTTTGCTAGGAATGTACTGCCTAAAAACCAAACGACCCTTGAAGAGGACCAAAGACTCGTCCACACTTATCTCTTTGTCTGGAACATAGACCTCCGAAAACCGATCTGCAAAATGATCAAGGACAGGCCTAATCTTAAAAAGACGGTCAGAATCTGGGTGATCTCGTGGCAAGGCTAATGCATTGTCAACAAAATGCAGCATCCTAAGAAGAAGCAAATACCGATTACGACTCATGGTAGCTGGAAATATAGCTGTTGCCATCAAGGGACTAGTAGACCAATAAGAAGCCAGTGACGGCTTCCTTATCAACCCCATCAAAAAAGTCAAACCCAAAAACTTTTTTATCTCCTCCAAATTTGTGGGAATCCACTGGGCAGCTCTAGAGTGTGGCCTAAGTCTAGCAGCGTTGTCCCTCAAATGCTGCTCCGCATACAAATTAGTCTGCTCAACAATCTCTTCCAAAAACACATCATCCATGAATAACTCAAAGAAATTGATAGGCATAAAGTTCTCTGTATTGGCGTTACACCCCGGGAGACCAGTAAAGGCAGGCAACTCTGGCTGCTCCATGTTTGGGGCAACCCAGACATCAGGTCTTCTAACGGGAAACCTTTCAGCCCCAGGTTGCTGCACTATTGGCACATCAATGTCCTCCTCTAAAACAGAACCTTCATCTGCACTGAGTGTGGCTTCATCATCAGAAGATTCCCCTCCAACAGAAACATCACTGCCAGAATCTCTGACTTCCTCCTCTGCCTCAGATGCAGAGTCCGTCTCATAGTCATGATCAGACTGTGACTCAAAAAGCATACCAACCACCTGCTGAGCGGTCATCCTGCGGCTAGCCATGATCTCTCCTGCTAAAATTAACTGGACAAATTCACCACCAACAACCAGCACTGTGTAAGACAAGTAACAAAGTGTAGCTTTGTTAGTAAGAGTTACAAACTCAAAAACTATACCGCTCACTTGCCTGAAAAAGCTTGATTCACCAGCAACTACACAGCAATCACCAATGATATCCCACTAAAAAGAAAGAAAGAAAGAAAGGCAAATTAGAAATAAGACAAAACAAATATCATTGTGCACAAACCTAAGGACAATTTCACACACAATCCTGCATTTAGTACACCCCCTACAAACATGTCATTCATGCATGGCAACAATACTCCTTTGGAGTAAATTGTTTTTACTTACCTAAAACATGCAACTGTGCAAACTGCAGGTCAACCACCGCCAAAACCGCAAGGAGCCACAGCAAATAAAGCAAAAGCTTTGAACTAGAACAAAAAGGAGGAAAACATTTTTTATCACAAATGCAAAGACTTCTTCAGTTGACAAACACCCCACCATCAAACATTTTAGAAATTGGTGCCTAAGTGGATTCTGCCATAGGGGCAGATGGGCCTACTAAAAAAATAGGCCTGTCTGCCCCAAGGAAGCCAAAAAATACCTTTAGTACTGTGTCCCCATGGAGAGCGACCCTTGCCAAAGGGGACAGCCCTCAAACAAAAAAAAACAAAAAAAACACACACAACACTATCCCTGGTGCCCAAGTGGTTTCTGCCCCCTTGGGGGCAGGTGGGCCTAAGAAAATAGGCCCATCTGCCCCCAGGGGGTGTAGAAATGGCCAACAGGTCAATGCCCCCCTTGGGGGGGCGCCCCGTGACCAAGGGGACGCCCCCCCACAAAAATAAACAAATAAAAAAAAATCCCTGGCGTTCTAGTGGTTTCTGCCCCCCTTGGGGGCAGATCAGCCTAAAAATAATAGGCTGATCTGTCTCCAAGGGGTGCAGAAATGGCCTGGGTACATGTGCCCCCAAAGTGGGGGGCGACCCTTGCCCAAGCCCCCCCCCATCCACTAACACACACACACACACACACTATCCCTGGTGTCTACGTGGCTTCTGCCCCCCTTGGGGGCAGGTGGGTCTAGAAAAATAGGCCCATCTGCCCCCAGGGGGGGCAGAAATGGCCAACAGGTCAATGCCCCCCTTGGGAGGGCGCCCCGTGCCCAAGGGGACGCCCCCCCACAAAAATAAACACAGAAAAAAAATTCCCTGGCGTTCTAGTGGTTTCTGCCCCCCTTGGGGGCAGATCAGCCTAAAAATAATAGGCTGATCTGTCTCCAAGGGGTGCAGAAATGGCCTGGGTACATGTGCCCCCAAAGTGGGGAGCGACCCTTGCCCAAGCCCCCCCCCATCCACTAACACACACACACACACACACACACTATCCCTGGTGTCTACGTGGCTTCTGCCCCCCTTGGGGGCAGGTGGGTCTAGAAAAATAGGCCCATCTGCCCCCAGGGGGGGCAGAAATGGCCAACAGGTCAATGCCCCCCTTGGGGGGGCGCCCGTGCCCAAGGGAACGCCCCCACACAAAAATAAACACATAAAAAAAAATCCCTGGCGTTCTAGTGGTTTCTGCCCCCCCTTGGGGGCAGATCAGCCTAAAAATAATAGGCTGATCTGTCTACAAAGGGGTGCAGAAATGGCCTGGGTACATGTGCCCCCAAAGTGGGGGGTGACCCTTGCCCAAGCCCCCCCCCATCCACTAACACACACACACACACACACTATCCCTGGTGTCTACGTGGCTTCTGCCCCCCTTGGGGGCAGGTGGGTCTAGAAAAATAGGCACATCTGCCCCCAGGGGGGGCAGAAATGGCCAACAGGTCAATGCCCCCCTTGGGAGGGCACCCCGTGCCCAAGGGGACGCCCCCCCACAAAAATAAACACATAAAAAAAAATCCCTGGCGTTCTAGTGGTTTCTGCCCCCCTTGGGGGCAGATCAGCCTAAAAATAATAGGCTGATCTGTCTCCAAGGGGTGCAGAAATGGCCTGGGTACATGTGCCCCCAAAGTGGGGGGTGACCCTTGCCCAAGCCCCCCCCCATCCACTAACACACACACACACACACACACACTATCCCTGGTGTCTACGTGGCTTCTGCCCCCCTTGGGGGCAGGTGGGTCTAGAAAAATAGGCCCATCTGCCCCCAGGGGGGGCAGAAATGGCCAACAGGTCAATGCCCCCCTTGGGGGGGCGCCCCGTGCCCAAGGGGACGCCCCCCCACAAAAATAAACACATAAAAAAACATCCCTGGCGTTCTAGTGGTTTCTGCCCCCCTTGGGGGCAGATCAGCCTAAAAATAATAGGCTGATCTGCCCTCAAGGGGGGCAGAAATGGCCCTAAAAGACATGCCCCCCAAAGGGGAACGACCCTTGCCCAAGGGGGCGCCCCCCCATCCACTACACACACAATCCCTGGTGCCTAAGTGGCTTCTGCCCCCCTTGGGGGCAGATGGACCTAAAAAAAATAGGCCGATTTGCCCCCAAGGGGGGTAGAAAAGGCAAACAGTTCTCTGCCCCCTTGGGGGGGGCGCCCCTTGCCCAAGGGGGCACCCCCCCCACATAAATACACATAAAAATAAAAAACCCTGGTGATCTAGTGTTTTCTGCCCCCCTTGGGGGCAGATCTGGCTAAAAAGTAGCCAATCCGCCCTCAAGGGGGGCAGAAATGGCCCTAAAGGACATGCCCCCCACAGGGGAGCGACCCGTGCCCAAGGGGGCGCCCCCCCATTCACTACACACACAATCCCTGGTGCCTAAGTGGCTTCTGCCCCCCTTGGGGGCAGATGGACCTAAAAAAAATAGGCCGATCTGCCCCCAAGGGGGGCAGAAAAGGCCAACAGTTCTCTGCCCCCTTGGGGGGGGGTGCCCCTTGCCCAAGGGGGCACCCCCCCCAACATAAATGCACAGAAAATATAAATCCCTGGTGATCCAGTGGTTTCTGCCCCCCTTGGGGGCAGATCCGCCTAAAAAGTAGGCCAATCTGCCCCCAAGGGGGGCAGAAATGGCCGTAACTAATTGCCCCCACAAGGGGAGCGACTCTTGCCCAAGGGGCCGCTCCCCGCAAACAAGAAAGGGTGAAGAAAAAAAAAAAAAAAATCCCTGGTGTCTAGTGGGCATTCCTGCTGCCCGATCGCAATGCGATCGGGCAGCAGGAATGCTCAAAGAGACACCGGGGGAAAGGAAAAGCCTTTCCTTTCCCCCGGTGCCTCTTTAGCCCAAACCCCCCACCCACCGGGAAGAGGAACTCACCTCTTCACCATTCGCCGCACAGGAAGCAAATGGCTTCCTGTGCGGCGAAATCCCCATAATGAAGTCAGCGCGCGATCGCGCGCTGACGTCATTATGGGGGGGTGGGGGGGGTCGGGGGTGGAAGGGGAAGGGCTTCCCCTTCCATCCCTGACTTTGGGGGGTGGGGGGAAGCACACAGAGGGAGCGAGAGCGCTCCCTCTGGGCTGTGTGCCGAGGACGTAGTGGTTACGTCCTCGGCACAGCAGCACTGTGCCACAGGACGTAACCACTACGTCTGCGGCACAGAAGGGGTTAATCAATGTTGTTATAGTTTGTTATGTTTTTAATTTGTTTTATAAGTAAAATGTTTGATGTTACTGTTGATTTATTTCCTTAATAGCATTTAAAGATTTGAGCGTTAATGCTGTCTTCTAAGAACGACTGACAGTTCATTCTTCAAGAACTGTAACTGTTTTCCTGCATGTACATATATAAGGTACTCTAGATAATTCATCCTTCTTCCCACTGTAACATAAAGAAAATATATAAAGTAGGCAGGTTTTGTCACAGAGGCAAATGTATTCTCATAGACTACTTCACACTGTTGTCTGCTAGTGGAGAGTGCAGTTCTTTTGCACCTCTTCGTATATATGCTTGCCACTCTGGAGAGAAGTTTCAGGACAGAGCTCTGTCTTTGTGTAGGCTGTAATACACATGTCTCTCCCCATAAGGAGTTGTGTGAGAGAGAGGTGAGTGTGACCTTATATTCAAATGTGCATACTGATGGTGCAAGACATTTGTCAACAGATATCATACTCCAATTTACTTTCTACTAATGACATTCATTATGATGAAGACATATAAGCAGACATAACAGTCTCTTCTCATATGATATTTTGCATATTTATTACTCTGGGAAGATGCTGGGGCTGACTCTGCACTCTCTCTTTATATTAGTCTGAATGCGTGTCATCCAAGAGAAACTTCTAAGTCTGGAGCTCATTTCTTTCCCACACCCTAGTTGTAGATCTTTCATTCAACAGACCTGTCACAGCAGGGAGGCCAGTCCCTTCCAACACCATACTATGCATACCCATAATCCAAGAGAGAGATCTAAGGAATGAGGCAAGTACCTCCCTATACCCTATTATGCACACCTGTAATCTGAGAGATGTCTCAGTATAGAGGCCAATTTTTTCCTACATCGTAGTACACACGCCATTCACCAAAGAGAGAGATCTCAGTATTGAGGCCACTTCTTTCCTACATTGTACTGCACATCCTTGTTATCCTAGGAAGGCATCTCAGTAGAATGGCCTGCCCCTATTACCCTACTACGTAGAATGGTGATACTTTGGTGAGGTTTTTTTGAAGAGTCCTATCTTTTCTCACTCCCTAAAATATACTGCTGCCATACTGTGAAAAGCTGGGACTGGAGTGGTCACTTTTTCCAAAACACCTAGAAGTAAATAAAAGTGGTAAGTACTGAGAAATTCATGGCTGAAGGCAGGCATTTGGGTGCTTCCACACTTGTAGAAGACTCACAGGATCATTAAAAAAAGTAGTGGGATAGAGAAAATCTGTCCAAAGAGAGATTTTTTTTCAGACTGTTGTGTGTGTGCAAAGCATAGACAGGAGGTGGCTAAGGAATAACTGCTGCGAAGAAAATAAAAGTATATTGCTTTTGACAAATTTTCATAATCTCGTGGGACTCTTGTGGGATTGTGAATAGTAAAAAGGAGTAAACAAGTTCCCTACCATTCCATTAGTTTTAATGCACATTGTGATGCTTGTTTTTGAAAGAAAGTGTGTGAGAGTTAAGTACTGTGATGAGTGGATGGCTAATTTCTATGGGGGCGTTTGATCTCATGAGCATCCCTCAAGACTCACATGGAATATTACTGGGCCTGCCACAAGGTGTTTTACATCTTCCGAGAGACTCACAGGATTTTATGGGGAGAAGAAAAAAGGGCCAAGTGTCAACCCATAGTTACCATTCTTATTACATGATTGGAAAAATGCTGTGATATTAGGCGCAGAACCAGTGACAACTCAGTTTGTCCTTGGTATATGTATGTCAATGGTACTATGCACATTTTCATACTACAGAAAGTTGGGAATATAGGAGCAGATAATGTTGCAATGCTTGTATGTTTTCTTGTCCTGCAACAGAGAGGTGTTACATGCTGTAGTATAGGTAACTATAATGCAAGAGAGGGATCTTCACACAGAGGTAAGTTCATGTTTATACTCCAATACACACTACTATCAATTGCTGTGCATACCCTACTGTGTATGAGTGTTTTTGATTAGGAGGTGATTGAAATGCAGGTAAGTATATCACAACAATAAAATATAGACACAAGTTATCCAAGGAGAATCCAACAGACTGGGAGGTTACTCCATTTTATACTCTACTATCTTGTCAAAAGCCTTGATAGCAGAAAATATCATTATGGAAAGGGGGATGTTTCTTTCTATTGCTACATCTATTGCAGACAGCAAGGGCCTCATTTACACTTGCACCACCCTGCGCCTCCCTAACAACACCATGGTAGCTCAGTACTTACAGTACAGCATACCATGGCACTCATTAGCAAAGCTGCATCAGAACTTCTGACACAGTTTTGGTGAAATTTGATGCTAGTCTAGCAAAGCGGGGGAGGCCCATAGAAAAAAGAACAGTGTCACTTTAATGCCTGCCCTGAGTAGGTGTTAGAAAAAGCAGCTAGAATGACGCAGTGATATCTTGTAGATTGCACTGCGCCATTCCTCGGGGCCTCCTTGCGGGGGAACGTCTCCCTTTCATACATTATACCTGGTGCAGGTATAATGTGGTGCGCGGTTGTACAAACTGGCACAATGGTACCATTGCACCAGTCTGTAAATATGGGTGTGGGTCTGTTCTGCACCGCTGTAACATCAGAAACAATTATGCTACAGCAGTGCAAGGGGGTTATAAAGGACCCCCTAAGTGGTGGGTCAACTTGTATAATTGATTCCAGCTCATAAAGCCCTTTTTATCTTCATGCACAAGCCCACACATCACCTTCTCCAACCTTCTGGCTCTAACTTGTGTATAAAGTTTGTAGTCATTGTTTAACAACGATATAGGCCTATATGACTCACAAGCTTTGTGATCTTCATCAGGTTTTAAAAGTATGTTGCTTATCTCTTCATCCCACAAACCTGGCTAAGCACGGCTGTCCATGTACACTGCATTCAACAGCCTAGTCATCTTTTAATATCCTATATAGATCATTGGGTAAATGACCTGGGCCTGAAGCCTTCCCCTTTCCCAGCCTTCTGATGACTCTTCCCTCTTATTTCTTGATTTAAGGCATACCACAAATCTGGTTGTGGTATAGTAGATCGGCTTCCTTAAGCCACATGTTTATCTGCTACTCTGTGGCTAATATATCATTTGGATATAGGGTTTGGAAGAAACTAGCAAATGCCTGTTCTATATCATGGTCTTCTATACACTGTACCTCAGTCTCCTTTATTATTTCTCTAATCAACTTCTTAGAGCTCTCTGCCATCGTCTTCCATGTCAGCAATTTCCCATAACCCTCCCCATATTCATAATGAGCCAGTTTGTTAGCCTCCCATTTTCTTCAACAAAAAAACTATCAATTTATCTTTTGCATCCATAAATGTGTTCTTTAGAACAACCTTTTCAACAGCTATATTACAGGATTTTAAGTCCCTTTGTAGACCCTCTATCTTCAGGTCCAACTCTCTCACCCTATGCTGATGGGAATCCCTTTTGTAAGCTGTGCAACTGATAATCTTCCCCTGAAAAAAGGCCTTATAAGCATCCCATACAAAATGTAAAGGTGAGGAGCCTTCATTTAGATTAAAATACTCTATTGTATCTTTCTTGAGTTGGCTAACAACTACAGAGTCATTCAGAAGTGTCCTGTCCACGGATCACTTAGACTGAGTTGGTCGTTCGCTAAAGAGGAGCTCTAGTTTCATTGCTGAATCATCAGATAAATGTTCCAGTTGATGTATTACATCCTTTACATTTATGCTCAGACTCATACTTATTAAAAAAGTAAATCCAAGAGAAGTGGCCATGTTTTGTATTGTGATATGTAAAGCTCTTTTCCTGACCCATCCTCTGCCCCAAATATCCATTAACCCTAAATCTCTCTTCATAAGGTGAACACAATTTCTCATCTTATAGGAATCTATCACTGGCCTAGTGGTAGATTTGTCTGAAGTAGGGTCTATTAAGACATTAAAATCTCTCCCTACCACTATGTAGTGTTCTACCTCTACTAGTTGCCCATACAACTCCCAGAGGAGTATTGGGTCATCAATATTAGGGCCATAATACCCTACAAATATGTATCCTGCAATGTGTATATTGATGTGTACTATCAGCCATCCCCCACCGATCGGCGACGTAGCTTTCCTCTTTAGCCTGCACTGAGTTTTTCAACAAAATAGCAACCCCCTTTACAGTGCACAGCTGATTTGTGCAGATACTTTGGCAGATTCATTTTTGCGTTTTTAAGATTTTGTGCCATTCTCCCTGAAATAGATGTGTTTCCTGCAATATTATAAACTCACAATCTGATTGTTTTAAATATTCTAAGATTCTCATCCTTCTGCCCTGAATCCAAAGACTATTTACATTCCAGCTCAAGACCCTTGAGCTTGTTTTGTTCTTCATGTTAGCTTTAAGCTCCTAAACTTTATGGGCAAAATGTACAAGGCCCTAGCGCCACCAAAGCATTACTTCTTGTGACGCTTCAGTGGTACTGTGCAGTGTGCCACATTTACAAAGCGCAGCTAAGCCATTTTTTGTGGCTAAACGCCACCTTGTAAATATGGGCCCCTCCGAAGCAGTTTTTTTGAGGCAGAGGGACATGCAATGGGTGTTTTTGTGGGCATTCTACTGCAACACCTATTGCTTTTGATATTGTCCCAGATTTAAAAGAAGGTGAAAATCAGTGGCCCTCAGGTGTGACGTTAGCATGGCTCAATGAGAAGGAATACTTTTATTCCTCCTCATTTTTTTTTTTCCAGTTATACTGCATTCTGCAACACACATAGAAAAAGCAAAAGGCCATGAATGATTGATTATGTGCAGGAAGGTGTCCCTTCTTGTGCATAAACGAGTGGCAAATTGCCATTATAGATTGTTTATGTGCAGGAAGGGACACCTCCCTGCACATAAAAAATCACTCCCCTCAATGCAGACTCCCTTGAACTATGGTGCAAGGATGCCTGCGTTTGCGCTGGTGCAGGGAGAAACACAGGGATGCACCATATTTTAGCAAATACAGTGCATCTCTGTGTTTCTAGAGTGACACAGTGAGGCACTACAATTTTTGGTGTAGCCCCATGCTGCGCCACTTTTAGTAAATCTTGCCCAATGTCTTTTGTCTCATTTGAGGAAGTCTTTTGTTTTTCTTTTTCTCCCACATGCTCCCCAGCCAGTGAGAGCACCACTTAACCCTAAGACTACTTGCATGTCCCCACCAAAACCACCCCACCCTGCTTTCTTTGAGGAACCCTCCAATCCTCATTATTTGGTAAGTCATGGTACCCCTTTGGGCTCCGTTTCTCTCGTGGCTACTTATAATTTTCTTTTATCTGTTGTATTAAGCTCTGAACATTAGTTGTCTCTTTTATATCACACTTTCGTTATTCTACATAATCCTAAGAATTGCAGGGAATTTAATTTGAGCAGTGGCGCCTAAAGATCTGAATTTCTGTATATATTTTCCCAACTCCTATTGTCTGTCTTGGATTACCCTAGAGATGTCAAACCTAATACGAAAGGATAGCTTGCCTTCAAGGCCTCGCATAGAATCTGTTCTTTTATGGAATATGTCTTAAAGTTTTTTCCCAGGATTTTCCTTATTTGCATTTTTCTTAAAGGGATCCTGATGAATCCTCTGTATGTCACTCTCCAAATCCTCTGAGGCTACTGAGGGAACATATTCCTTTATCAGATTGTTCACAAATGCTTTTAAGTCTCTTCTTCCATGCCTTCTGAAATGTTTAACAGTCTTATATTATTCCTTCTGGCATTGTTCTCCAGGGACTCTATCTTGTAATGTAACTTTTTTTCTCCTAGTTTCAAAATTTTAACCTCTCTGTTTAATGCTAATCTCCTTGTTCAAGGCCTCTATAGAGGCTTCCATGTTACATATCTTCTCTGAGGAAACATTCATTTTAAGCTCCAAGTTCTCACAAACCTCCTGTACTTTTGCCTGCTTCTTTTCTAAAATCGCAAATTTATGTTCAATGTCAGCGGTGAGTGTGATTAGTAGTGATTCTATGCCAGATTGTTCTGTTGAATCCTTTGTGTGAAAAGCTATTGGGGCAATGATGATAAGTTCCCTCCTTTTCCTGTCCCTAATGCCCTTGAAAGAGAGCCTGGAACTTATGTGAAAGCACCAAACTACCTCCTCAGGTCAGTCTTGGTTCAATGTTACTGAGCCCCACAACTATGGTTAAAAGGACAACCTGTTGCAAGTTCCTCTGTTCCCCCTCCCATTGTCTTGCTTTTACCGTGACGAAGGAGTGTAGCAAAAGAGTGGTTTTTGTTCTGCCCGCAGGGTTTACTGAGATACCTCTGCTTTCCTTGAGATTAACGTTTATACCATACATATTAGTGTCCAGGGTAACAGGTGCAAACTTGACTTTCTGCAAGTGAGAGTTGTTTGACAGCTCTCACTTGCAGAAAGTGAAGCATTTGCTCTGATTTGGAGGGTGGTCATCCCCAGGGCCATCAGTGGCTTAACAAGAGGGGCCACGTGGCCCCCTCCAATGTAAAATAGCCCCGAGGACGTGGTGGTCCCTTGGACTGCACAGCCCCCTGCACTGTATTCAAATAAATTCCTGGGGATGACCACATGCTCCCTCATTGTTTTTGATTTAAGTCCCTGGGAGGGGGCAGTTCCTGTGGCTGCAAGGCTGCCACACGGACCCCCACAGTATATTCGATTAAAGCCCCGGGAGGTGGCAGTCCCTGGAGCTGTGGGAGGGGCTCTATCCCCGCATTCATTATAAATATGCCCTAGGGAGGTGACAGGCCCCAGGACATCAAACTGCTCTAGGAAGGGGCGCAGTGCACCCCACCTCCTTCATTTCCACATGCCCCGGGACCAGGCCCTCCCAGAGGCTTCTTAACAACAAGCCTGGGAGCCTGCACTTGCTTCTTTTTAACATTTTGCCATGAATTCAAAGATCCACCATGAATTCATGGAAATCTTTCTGAGAACCAAGCACAAAAGCTAAGGTGTCAGTGTGATCCTATCCTGCTCCTTTTTCATGTTTTTTTTTTTGTGGGAATCATCACGATCCAAGTCTCAAAATGGCTGCCAACACTTCCTGGTTGAAGTATTGGCAGTCAATCAGAGCTCTGCATTTCCCTGCAAAAGGTTTTTATTATTTGCAAACCCTCCGTGACTCTAGATGTCTATCATTTGTTACCTTTTAATATTTCAAAAAGTGCTGAACCGATTGACACCAAATAACAAAAAAGCATTCTTTCTGGACTAAGAGCTACCTTTCTGCTGAGGGCTATGGTTGTGTCTAAAATCCCTATGGTAATTATAAAGGGAAACACAAGTTTTGGACCACCCCCCTTTGTCTCGTAACCCGCTTCACGGATCACTCCGGAACTTCCCATGGACAAGTTGATTCATGGGATCACTTTTTATTTGAAGATTTGGCAAACAGCAACAAAGATATAGGGAAGTAAAAAAAAACGTTTTCATCAGAAACATGGTCCTAACTATAATTATCTACTGGCGAAATGATCAGTTGTGTATGGGGCCCACCTCCCCAGGGTTGAACTATGCATGTGCATGGGCTGCATGACCCCCTGGAGCCCCAGAGACTGCCACCTACCCGAGGCTAAACTAATTATGAATGCAGGGAACCAAGCGCCCCCGTCCCAGCCCCAGAGACCACCACCTCTTGGGTATAAAGTAAAACAATGAGGGGGTCTGTTGAGGTCCCCCGGCCCCTGGACCACTACATCTCTGAGGCAACATACATTGTAGGGGGCTTCTTGACCCCCCTCAAGGATCCAGTGGTGGTCCCTAATGGCCAGCTCCTGCTATATCCCATGGTGCCCACCACTGAGAGATAGGTATTTGATCTGATTTGGTGGGAGCTTTGAGAGCTCCCATCAAGTAAGAGCATACACTACACTTTCTGTAAGTAAGAGCTGTCAAGCAACTCTCACTTGCAGAAAGTGAAGCTTTAATCTGTTTCCCTGCACGCAAATATGTGTGCAGGGAAGCAGATGAATAAATTACTTCCGCAAGCAGGAAGCTGCTATTTAGGGCAGCTCCCTACTTGTAGGAGCAATGCTAGCTCCAGCAGGATGTGGGGAGCCGGCTAGGAGTGCGGGTCCTTGAGGATCCCCCCTTGCGGTCCTGTCATTCTCTTTTTCTCTTCCATCTCATAATGGACCACACCAGATGATGGTCACTTCTGGCCTAATGGTAAAGCTCTTGGACTGTCACTCAGTAGCCTGAAGGTTCAAATCATTGTATCTCATTGTAATATGTCTGTTTATTGTCTAGTGTTTTGACTGTTAAACATTCCTATTGATGGAATTTTGAAGTCTTTTTTCTCTCAACATTTGTGGGTTGAATGTCATAGCTAAGTCTGGACACTGCACAACAATCAGACACTTCTAGCCTAGTGGTTAAGGTCTCAGACATGCACACTGATGGTTAAGTGTTCTAGTCTAGATGAGACTGTTTTGGTTATGAGTTATAGTTACCTTAGGGCACAAGTTATAGTTACTTGAGATAAGTCTACATATAAGAGGTGAATTTCTATAGTACTGTACATTTGAAATGTGAATCCAACTTTAACATCCCTGCAATCTTTGGCTTTTTTCGGTGATATATATATCACCACTAAGTTGTTATAGTTAGGGCCAGGTTTCCATAAAAAAAATTTTTTTACTTGCCTATATCTTTGGCATCGTTTCATGAATCTTCACAACATTTTCCCAAAAAAGTGCCCCATTGAGTCTTGTTGATCCATCAAGCAGAGGCCAAGAAAAAGAAGGGGTCAAAAAAGTTGTTTTCCATGTTAATTTCGATAGGACCTTTGAACACGACTACAGCCCACAGTGCTGGATGGAATTACACCAAATTTGGCAGATAGCTAACTTTTAGTACCCAGACGACGCTATCTCTTATTTGGTGTAAATCCGTTCAGTAGATTTGGAGATATAATAGACAAAATACATTTGTATATCTAGGGCAGCGGATCCTTCAGGAT
The DNA here is from genome assembly GCF_031143425.1 of Pleurodeles waltl. Classification (NCBI taxonomy): domain Eukaryota; kingdom Metazoa; phylum Chordata; class Amphibia; order Caudata; family Salamandridae; genus Pleurodeles; species Pleurodeles waltl. The sequence continues at coordinate 406,598,351 of NC_090439.1, forward strand.
GATTCACGAAAAAAGACAAGCCCATGCAGGGAAATGCACAGAAAGTGTTGGCAGCCGTCTTGGGACTCGGCTTCAAAAAAGATGCAGGCAGGAAGATGGAGGAAGCAATTGCTCTTGCTTTAGCAGATCCCTTTCTGTGACAGCAATGTTGGCTCCCACAGGAGGTGGGGAGCCAGCTGGGATCTTGTGCCTTCAGGCTCCCCCACAGTCCCCAACACTGAGACTGGGTACCCTGGGGTGCATGCCAGTCACACGGTTGGGCCATGGGGTCCATGAGACTGAGATTGGCCTGGGAAGGGGGAGCCGTACATACCTTCTCCCCTAACAAAAAAAAACTAAGGGGCATAGTTATGAGCCCCTATCACCACCAGAGTGCCACTTTTCGTAACGCTCTGGAGGCGCTATGACCTGTGCCATATTTACAAGGTGGTGTTAAGCCACTTTTTGTGGCTTAATGCCACCTTGTAAATACAGCCCCTTCACATGCAGCCCTTTGTGTGGAAGGGGTGTTCAATGGGTGTTGCTGTGGGCATGCAACTCCAACACCCATTGCATTTTGACGCTGCCTCAAATTTCCGAGTTTTTGTAAACCTGAGGCAGCAGCAAAATCTAACACCACCCCAGGGGTGGCGTTAGCAAGGTGCAAAAAGGAGGAATACTGTGTGTGCTGCATTTTGCAGCATGCATAGAAAGAGCAAAAGGCCACAAATTATTGTTTATGTGAGGAAAGGTGTTCCTCATGCATATAAACATTCATTTGAAAATGATGCTTTGGCACTTCTGTGTGTGCTGCATTCTGCAGCACACACTGAAGTGCCAAATCGCCATTAGTGATTGTTTATGTGCAGGAAGGAACACCTTCCCACACATAGACAATCATGCCCCTCAACACAGACATCCATGCAAAATGGTGCAAGGATGCCTGCGTTGGTGCTGGCAGCTAAGTTCAGCACCAGCGCAGGGGACAACACAGGGGTGCACAGTATTCGATTAAATACAGTGCACCCCTGTGCTATGAAAATGAAGGAGCACGGCACGGCCAATTTTGGCATAGCATTGCGCTCCATCATTTTCCTATAATTTGGGCTCAAATGTTTAGGCTGGGCCCCAGTGGATGGGATCCCTGTGGCTGAGATCAGCCTGGGAAGGGGAGACGCATAGCCTCCCTCCCCTAAAAAAAATAGGCCGTGCCCCAGGTAACTGGATCCCTGGGGCTGATATCAGCCTGGGGGGGCATGTGGCCCGCACAAAAAAAATTCGATAATTGGGCTGGGCCCCGGGAGATGGAGTCTCCTTGGCCGAGATCAAAAACATTGAAATTCAGCAGTTATAGTTAGAATTATTATGAGTAACTATAACTTGTGCCCTAAGGTAACTATAACTCGTGCCCTCGCAATGCACTTCTAATTACCCCAGATTTTACCGCACCCATGACAACTCATAGAACGTCATTAAAAATATAAATGAAACATTAGCAGTCAAATTAATGGAGAAAAAACTGTGCATGGGGGAGCAAGTCACCTTAGGGCATGAGTTATAGTTACTTAAAATAATGAAAGGTAATGGCAGGTTTTGAGGGTCACAAAAAGGAGAAAATATAAAGGATAATAACAGATTTTAGTAACAATATAAATCATTTGTTGCTAAGATGATTTCACCCTGTGAAAAAAGCCTTCTGCTGGGATTTCATGAATCAATTTTGAGAGAAAACTCTCATGATTTTCCCTTAGAGACTATGGAAAGTGCTCCAGAAGCAAAAATGAGAGCACATTATCTTTCTCATCCATATGTGAATGAAGTCTGATAGTCTCACTGATACACGCACTTTCAATAAGATTAGCTTGTCAGTTGATTGACTTGCTTTCTACAGCAATCTCCCAGAGTGTTCTAGAGGACAAGGACAATTAGGCCCATATTTATACTTTTTGACGTTTTGCGTCAAAAATATTACCTCCGGCTTACGCCATTTTGGTGCGCCGTGCGGGCTTCAAATTTATATTTGACGCACGGCGGCGCAAACCACAGGTGTAAGTCTTTTTTTTTTTACGCACACCGCAGCGTCAAGTCGTAAAGCAAAACGATGGTAACGTGGCGGAAATGACTGTGGGTCGATTTACGACACCGCACACCAGATATGCAGCGTTTTTTGATGCAATAGCATCAAAATTCACCGCAAACACAGCCATTTCAGCAGAGGAGAGCCAAAATGGAATCCAAATGCATGTACAGACCCCAGGAAGATGACAACAGACCAGGAACCAGTCAGGAGGACCCACACAAGACCCAGGACACTTTTAAGAAGAAAAGAAAGTGTAGCTTCAGTGCAGAGGAGTAGGCAATTCTGGTTAAAGAGGTGACGGAATACCAGCACCAACTGTTTGTCACCTCAAAGTTGCCAATCAGTAGGAGAGAGGCTATATGGCAACAAATTGTTGACAAGATTTACAGTGTGGCAGAAGTATGCAGAACAGTCATCGAGTGCAAGAAACGCTGGCATGACTGCAAGCGCAGGACCAAGGAAAAGATGTCCAGGAACAGGAAGGCAGCACTGCAGACTGGAGGTGTGATTCCAGCACACCAGGAGGCCCTGTACTATATGGAGGAGATGGTCGCAGCCGTCATCCCTGAGGAGATCGTCACAGGGATTCAAGGACAGGACAGCGCAGACTACCAGGAGACAACGCACATGCAGGGTAAGTCGCATGGGGAATTGTAATGCACTAATGTCAATTGTAAGCAGGGGTGATACCGACCACAAAATGCATGGAAGTCATTATATACATGGAGTAGCATGGGTAAAGGGGAATGGCATGGGAGCATGGCCTGCACAGAGAGAAGCTGAGGCACACCATTACACTACACCAACAACAGTCCCATGGGGGCATGCTGTCATGCCAACGATGGAGCAAAGGTAAAGCCACGCCAGGAGGGAAGGGCACAACGTCAAATTGACATCCCGGCACACATCAGCCACTATTCCCCCTACATTAACTAGGGCCCAATTAACAACCTCTAGTCATACTGACAATTGGAATGTAACAGTGACAACAGTTGCCTCTACCACCTCCGCTCTGTGTGTCGCTCAAGTAGCCAATGGCAGTAACTTCCCCATGGATCATACACACCTAAGTAGAAGATTGAGGATGACAACTTCAATAATCCCCTGAAACAAGACAAAGGCTCCAGTCCTGTCAAATGTCAATGCCCATAGTTGTCGCAAACATCAGCCAATGTCATCAACAGTAGGAGCTACACAGCACTAAGGTAACACCCATGCTGCATATGTCAGGGTACATCCTGTGCCTGGGTCACAATGCAACGTCCCAAATGTCATACTTCTCAGACAACAGCATTGAGGGGGAGGACACATGTAACTGGTCACTGAAATACACCTGTGCAGTCAGAGTAGGAAATAGGACACTGCTACGACTATCAGGGCAATACAATGTACCACACATTCCCCAACACCAGCTGTACACATTACCAATGCCAACATCCATATCGAGCCATAACAATGCTATGCATAGGATATGCTACATGTCAACTACATATAAGTGGATGTGAAAGATCAGATACTGGGGCAGGTCCAGATTGTTAAGTGTGTTGTCAGTGCCATCAGAACACCCACAGCCAGTGAAAGGTCTCACCATGAGAATGGATGTACACGGAGGCCTGAGTAGGACAAGAAGGGGGCAATTCACTATTCGGCCTAAAACAAGACTAGAGGAGATGATGCTGAGAAGCCCAATAACTTAATACTATACATGTGACATGCAGGTGGGCCATAGGCCTGGGAGAATGCCCACCTGAAAGACTGGAGCAATGAACAGGAAACAAGATCACAATGTGAAATCATCACAAGGCAGGCATGTCACATCACAAATGCCACAACACACACACACTAATTGTACCTCATTTAATTTCAGAGGACGATGGATCTCCTGCGGACATGCCTGTCCCGGAATACCCTGATGACATGGATGACGAGCTGACAAACATTCCCCAGCAGACCATCCAAGATGTCCTTGGAACCCTCCAGACCCCACCTTCAGTCACAAGGAGGAGCACAGAACAAGCAGCCATCGCAGAGGATCCACCCACCACCCCAATTGTAAGACCTGCCAGCTCCAATACAGCTGAGGACTCAGACAACACAGGCAGCAGTTTTGAGAGAACTGTAGTTGGGGGTACAGCAGGAGCTGGCCAATGAGGTGCGGGTGCGGATGCAAACTATGGCAGCCAACCTAGAGGGGGTGCGTTTGTG